>NC_134148.1:15824924-16127954 GCF_033958435.1 Carettochelys insculpta
AATATTCTGCCATTACTTCTAAACCCCATATATTTCAAAGTTGCTGGTTTACCACCCTATTTCTGCTATCTAGTTGGTATACTCATTCTTTTTAAAAATAGTATTGTTATGAACAATTTTGTGTTGACTATATAGCTGCTGGCAACCTTAACATAATCACTTTTGGGGAAATTCACCTCATTTTTGTATGTTGATCAACTATCATAACTGCAATGTGCTGTACATTTTTTTTGTAAATGGGGTAATGTTTCTATTTCGTGTTTAGTATCTACACCCCTTGAATTTGAAAATTCATATTAATCTCTAATTTTTATTCTTCCTAACCCTCTCTCTGCAGAATTGCAGACCAAAAGATCTTCCAAGTTCCTTTTGATATGGGTGTAAGGGAACTTTTTATGACTTAACATATGGGTCAGTTGAAGCTTGGGGTTCTGGATCTGAGTGTACAATAAGCGAGAATATTTTGTTTTAAGGAACCTACAGATTGAGATGTAGGGACGGCAGAGGGTGATGATCTGTCCTGTTTTAGGTGGGACAACCCCGTATTTCAGGTGCCAGGAAGGTGAACCCTCTTTATTTTAACAAAGGGGATAATTGCCATGTATTTGCACTGCTGCTGGGAGCCAGGAGCACACAGGTGTGGCTGCTGCCTGGGGCCCGGATCGCTGCAGCTTGGAAGAGCCGCCCAGCTGCATCTGTCACCTAGCTCCTGGCTGCTCATGGGAGCTGGGAAACTGACAAGATGCTGCTGCGCCTGGCTTCTGGCTTCCCGCTGCTTGCAGGAGCGGGGAGCCAGACTGGCATGGCTGTGAGTGGCTCCTGGCTCCCCATGGCTAGAGGAGCCGGGAGGAGCACTGGCAGGCCGCTGCCCCTTTCCCAGCTCCCTGGAGCAGTGGGGAGCCAGGAGGAGCACCAGCGCATGGAGGTCACCCATGGGGCTGCAGCCCGTTCTCAGCACCCCAAGGCATGGGGCAACCGGGAACCACCTCTTTCCCACTGAAGCCAGAGAGTACCCCCATATCACCCAGCAGGGTGGGTAGCCACTGTCTAACTCAACGTGACCATGTGTCCCATTTTAGCTGGCGCACTTACTTGCCTTACATAATTAACAATGTGCATTCATTATGTATATTTTGAAGCACACATGTGCAACCAAAATCTTTTAAACTTTGTTGGGACTTGATAGTGTGCTTTGACATTCATATTTTCATTAATAAGTAACACCAAAATTTGGTTCATGATTCTTAACAAAATGTTTTTGTGATATAGTTATTCAATGAAACAAATGTAGTTTTCAAGACAAAATGTTTTTATACGGCTTTATAAAAACAAATTAATATTATGAGAACCTTAATATTTGTAAATTTTAAAACTTTGTTTCAATTTGTAAATATAACATTTAACATTTTTCTTTTTTTCTCGTATTGCGTATACATGATGTTTGTGATGTGTGGTACTGGTGTGGCTGCAATTCACTACATTTATTTTGCAGCAGCTCTCAAGCACCTGTCAGAAATCGGGGGCTTGTTTGTGCGAAATGCTATGTAGACACACACAAACACAAAGGCTATGTATGGTTACACTAGCAAATTTTGCTGGTAAAACCCTTGTTTTGTCAACAAAACTTGTGGACTGTGAACACACAAAATGTATTTTGTCAACAGTATCTGGACAAAACAGCACTTTGGCTGGCAGCCTTCTCCCTCAAAGCTCTGTCGACGAAAAGCCGTGTGGCCTCTCTGGGGTGGTTGGGCGTTCTCTCAACAGACAGGACAGCCACAATAATGGCCATCCCTGTCTACTGTGCTTCTGGGGTCTGTTTTGTCAAGAAAGCAGCCAGGCAGTCTGGCTGCTGTGTTGGCAGAGCGGAGCGCTCTACTGATTTGGCTTTTGTGTGTGGCCACACTCCTGTCAACTGCAGTTTTGTTGGGAAAACTCTCCTGACAGTGACTTCTGTTGAGAGAGCGCTGTAGTGTCACACTAGCCAAACAGTCCTTTCTTTGTGGGCATTATTTGAAGTAAATTGTACTCGACCTCATTTTTCATTGGATACTGTAGTAACGACTTATTAGATGTTTAGTAGGATAAGTATGTCACAAAGTTCCTGTTTATTTCATTTTATGAAAAGCAACTATCCAATTGCTTTGTGTGCTTTCATATTAGTTAAAGCTTAAAATTAATTATTGTGTTCGTACAGTAGTTTCAGCATATGAAGATATCTTTTGAGACCACTTACATTTTCCAGTAGTATCTTAAGTTTCTGAAAAATGAAAGTTAAAATCTATTATTTCTAACAGGAATTTTCTATTTTTGAAGGCCCCTTCTTCTCCTTCTCCTCCCAAAATACCTTTCTCAGGTGATTTTGGAAGATATTTTATATAATCGCCTTCAGGAGTTTATGAAGTATATAAAGTTAAGATAAAAGTATTCCTTTCAAATGTTTGTGCTGAAGAACCTCTTTGCATTGTATTTCATAGCTAGCATTTCTTTGTTATTGGAAAAGGTGTTTTAAAAATACTGTTCTATGTTAATATTTGTGGTTCTGTAAACCAGTAGCATTTAACCTGTTTTTACTGCATTATTCAGTTGTCCTGATGAAAGACTTAAATATTATAGAATTTATTTAGGGGAAAATATATAGTTTCTTGAGCATTAGTAAGTAGTAATATATGATAAATATAGTCTAGTCAGTAATCTACAGAAAAACACTTTGCCTTCTTTTCTTTTAATTCCTTTAATGAAAGAGGTAGTTAAATCACTGGAACAATAGGGCGCAGGGACAGCTTAGCTATTAAAATGAACTTTTTGGACTATGATACAGTCATAAACTGAATACCACAGACTCGTTTTATTTGTATTTCATTTCCAAAAATATTGTGTAAAATTAGTGGCCAACAAAAAGTACTCTTAAATATTTCCAATCACAGTGGTGGGATGTAATTAAATAATATGTTATATATGTCCTCTGAGTAAGAAGACTACTTAACATATATACAGAACCTTTCTATTTTTCAATGCACTGTACAAATGTCAATCTGCAAAAGACATCAAATTTGCTGCCCTATTATCTTCTATGTTTTCATTATAGCAATTTGTGCATTCCCTGATGTTTTTTCTTGTAATGACTGATTCTGTATGACTTTTATTTTTGTTTTATTAATGAATTTGTCTGTAGAAACATTGTGAAAATATACCAAATCTAATATTGAACTAATAGAACTTCAATTCTAATATCAAAGTGTAGGAGAGATGAAGAGTAGACCATGCAAGGAAACATACATCTACTACAAACAAGTTTTTCCATAACTGATAGCCTTTGCTTATTCCATTCATTGACTGTCTATATTAGAACCAATATTTACTGGGGAGTAGATTCTTAGAGGCACTGTATGTGCTCTGCAGGAATTTTTTGAAGCACTTACCTCCAACCTTCTACATCAATGGAAACAATCCCTTTGCTTTTAGTGGGAGTTAGATCAGTCACTTAAAAAACAAAAAAAACAGCTGTTCACCTTTAACTTTACAACATTATTCTTATCTACAAACCTTGATTTTTATATTTTATGGGGCTTGTTCTGAGAGGTGCTTAGCACAAATAACCCTCACTGAGAGTCAAGGAGACTTATAACCTACAAGGATCAGGATTTTAGGTTGCTTGCAGGATGGGCATTATTTACGATTTTGGTGAGGAGTGACAACTTTAATCATGATTTCAGGGGCTGCTTTTTGGACACATGAAAACTTGAGTGCTTTTTTTTTCTTTTTTTCTCAGATAAGTTAGAAATTAGCTGATGAGCACTGTGTCTAGTTCCTATATAAAGGAAACATACAAAATGCCTATTAAAGCTATATAGTAAGAGTATGTGGAAATTGGAATAGAAGGCAAATCTGAAAAGCAGAATTCTTACAACCTGCAGTATTAGTGTGTGTACACACAGGACTGTTTCCAGGCTGGAATGATTTAATTGGGTTTGGTACTACTTTGAGTAGGGGGTTTGACTAGGTGACCTCCGAAGGTCTTTTGTATCCCTAATCATCTATTATTTTATGCCATTACATCTCAAGCACTGAAGTATAGAGCATCATGATGTGGTGGATTATGGAATTTGTAGGAACACAGGTGAGAAAAATCAGTAAAGAGAGCACAACTGGTCACACTTCACCTTATAGATCTGTGAGTTCAGTGTTGCCTGTTTTCTGTTGCATTAATTGCCCAAAGATACTTAAAATCTAGCCCCAAAGTAACTGTCTATTGAACATATTAACATAAGTTTTATTAACATATTGGTCTATACCAGGCGTGTCCAACCCGTGGGCCACATGCGGCCCTGGACAGCTAGTAATGTGGCCCCACAAGATCGTAAACTTTTAACATTATTATGTGATTTATATACATTAACTATATTATATGTTTTGTATGCGGCCCAAGACAATTCCTCTTCACTCAATGCGGCCCAGGCAAGCCAAAAGGTTGGACACCCATGGTCTACACTTTTAAAAAGAATCACTATTTATACTCTAAGTAAATGATGGCTATTAGTCGCATGGATCTATAACAAAAAAAATTTTTGCAGCCAAATCTTATAAATTATCTCTAGTGTGTTGTTGTAAGTATTGGTGAAAGTAAATATCACCTCAGTGAAAATACACTGATGCTATTCTACTTTGTGAGACTGCTATGCCACCAGAAATGTTTGAGAAAGTACAATGGGAGAGAAAGCTGGGGAATTGTTGCTTGAGGGCAGCATTTGAAGCCCAACAGCTCTTCAAAGATATTGTGTGAAAAAGATTCTAGAAAAATGTAACAGCACTCTGGTGAGATTTGATAAAATCTAGGCATTTACAGAAAAATTGGCATTTATGTGTCGCAGCCTACGGACCTGACCAAAAGCCCCTTTTAAGCAACGGAAAGACTACCACAGAGAAGTGGGACTAAGTGGCAAAATGAATGGCCGCACTGGGGTACTGCAATTAGAGAGCTGAAAAATGAAAGATAAATCTTTTTATGATTTAAACAATATGTGTGTTGGATAGTAATAGAGAGATAGGCAGATTAGTCTGTATTCTAAAAAAAAAAAAGTCATGTAGCACTTTAAAGATTAACAAAATATGTGTGGTGGTCATAACTCTTGCTTGCTTCTTCACAGCAGCACTACTCTTACTGCCTGAAACTTCTATGAGGATAATTACTCCTGAATATACCTGAAGTGGTAGCCTCTCCCCCATCTGAGCAGCCTGGGGTCTACTGGTGTCAATATGGGGCTTGTTCCTGCATTTCAAACATGCTGACATTGTGATGGGTTCCCCCACTTCTGTAGCTACCCATAATTGAGATACAACTGACTCCTCTCACTCACTGATATGAATTCCCCCTTGCAATATGACATTGTGACAAGCTGCAAAGCCCTCTGGATTATCACACACACCAGTATTCACAGGCAGGGACTACATCCACCTGTCTTCATGAATGCCCTGGCCAGTCTCTCATGAACTCACAATAGAGAGGCTACAGCCAAAATACTCCCAGCTCCCCAGCCTAAGATCCAAGAGCTGTTTCATATTACCCTAGTCAAAACCCAATCAGTGTGAATTCATTACCCAGTCTGCCACTTGGACAAAGGAAAGTGGATGTTCAGCTCTTGTTTATGAGCTGAAATTTATCTGCCTTGCACTTCAAACCACACATGGTATTTTAGGTAGAATATGAAATACATATATTAACTACAGAAATATAGCTTTTCAGTGATGAATAAGTGACAGCAAACAGATCCATGTTAATTACCATCTACCATATAATTTAAAGCATTTCATAGAATCATAGGGCTGGAAGGGACCTCAGGAGGTCATCTGGTCCAGTCGGCTGCTACATGAAGATCAACCTCCATTAAGTCATCCCAGCCAGGACCTTGTCAAGCCAGGACTTAAATACCTTGAGGGATGGAGAATGCACCACCTCTCTAGCAATGCATTACAATGCTTCACCACTCTCATGGTGAAGTAGTTTTTCCTAATATCCAACCTACACCACTCCCTCTTTACCTTCATACCATTACTCCTTCTTCTGCCATCTGACACCATTAAGAACAGTTTCTCACCCTCCTTTTTAGAGTTCTCCTTCAGGAAGTTGAAGGCTGCTATTAAATTACCCCTCAGTCATCTCTTCTTTAAACTAAACAAGCCCAAATCCCTCAGCCTCTCCTCATAGGTCTTGTTCTCCAGCCCCCTGATCATTTTTGTTGCCCTCCGTTGAACCTGCCACAGCACATCCACATCCTTTTTATACTGGGGGGCCCAAACCTGGACACAGTGTTCCAGATTTGGCCTCACCAGTGCCAAATAGAGGGGAACAACCACTTCTCTAGATCTGCTGGAAATGCCCCTCCTAATGCACCCCAGGATGCCGTTAGCCTTCTTGGCTACAAGGGCACACTGTTTACTCATATCCAGCCTATGGATTCTCTCTTCACCTTCTAACGTATCTATCTCTCCCCCTAGTTTTGGGTCATCCACAAATTTGTTGAGGGTACAATCCAGTCCCTCATCCAGGTTATTAATAAAGATGTTGAACAACACCAGTCCCAGAACTGAGCCTTGCAGCACTCCTCTTGAAACTGTCGGCCATCTAGATATCGAGCCATTGACCACTGCCCGTTGGGCCCGACCATCTACCCAGCTTTCTATCCATCTTATAGTCCATGGATCCAATCCATACTTCCTTAACTTCTGGGCAAGAATGTTGTTGGAGACTGTATCAAAAGCTTTGCTGAAGTCAAGGTATATCACATCCACTGACTTCCCCATGTCTACAGAGCCTGTTACCTTGTCATAAAAGCCAATTAGATTGGTCAGGCAGGACTTGCCCCTGGTAATCCATGCTGGCTACTTATGATCAATTTCCCCTCTTCCAAGTGCTCCAAAATGGATTCCTTGAGGATTCCCTCCACTATTTTCGCAGGGATTGAGGTAAGGCTGATCAGTCTATAGTTCCCTGTATTGTCCTCCTTTCCTTTTTCAAAGATGGGCGCTACATTTGCCTTTTTCCAGTCATCTGGTATCTTTACCGATCTCCAAGAGTCTTCAAATATGATGGCCAAAGTTTCAGCAATGACCTCTGTCAATTCCCTCAGTACCCTTGGGTGCATTAAATCCAGATCCATGGATTTATGTACATCTAGTTTTTCTAGATAGCTCAGAACTTGTTCCTTCCCTACAGATGGCTGCCGTCCCCTTTCCCATACTGCATTGTCTAGGACCATCGTGTGGGAGCTGACTTTGTCTGTGAAGACTGAGTCAAAAAAAACATTGATTACTTCAGCTTTTCTTACATCATCTGTCAGTTTATTTTGTCTATTTATTTAAGAACTCCTCCAAAATTGAAAGAGCTTGGACCTCCAAATTTGATATACAGCTTCTTCTTATAACTTAAAGCAAGATAAAGGTTTGGTTGGGCCATGACAATAGAATGTACCTGGAATGGGATTATTTCTCATCACACCAACCAGAAAAAAGCTTTCCCAAATGAAGTACAGTCTTCAAAATTGATATAACTGAACAAATGTTGAAAGAGATTGAAGTAAGATGAGTCAGAAAATAGGATGAATCTGGAATAGGATTCCTTCTCAATAAACCTTATGTAAAATTGATAAAATGGAGAAATTTGGAGTGCCATAGCTAAATCGATGCTTCAGGTTTGACAGCTAGAAGAAAATGTTGTTGGAAACCCATGTGACTATAGCCTTTTTAATTAAAACAGTGAATGATAACTGTTTATCACATGGTTGCCAGAAGAGTTGTCTGAAAGATAGTGGATAGCAGACTCAGTGGAGCAATTCCACCCCACCCTGAGCTGCATGCCGGACCTTGACCACTGGCTGTGAAGGCTCGTTCCAGTCCCATGCTGGACATGTCCCTGGCCACATGAGCACCAGCTCACCTCCAAATGGGTTGCTGGCATGGCCCCAGAGCTGCAGGCATGGCCCAGTCCATGCAGAGACCAGCTGCAGCCCTGGCTGGTGAACCGGACACTGTGCCAGCCCCATCCCAGCCCAGAGGCAGACTATGGACTGGCCAGGCTAATGGCACAACCCCCACCTTTTGGGTGCCTGGTGCAGCCCCAGCTGGCCAGCTCTCTGAGCCCTGGGCCAGCTGCCAGAGCTTCACACACCGGCAGCCCAACCAGAGCCCAACACTGCCAGAACGGCTGGCCTGCCAACTGTCTGAGCTGCCCATCCAAGCTGTGGGTTAGCCACCTGAGCCCCGCACTGCAAGGGCCAGCTGCCCACCTACCAGCCTAAGCAACCCGAGTTGGGGCCAGCAGCCTGAGCCCCGCAAGCTGCCTGCCCAAGCCTCTGCCCTCCCCTGAAGCCAGGCAACCACCAGCTCCCCTGCTGGCAGGGGCTGAGATCTGGAAGCAAAGGCCAGCTCTTTCTTGGAGTGGGAGGAATGGCGGCGGGAGGTCTGGATTGCCTTGTGCCCCCCTTGGAATTTTTTCACACCCCCCTGTTTGGGAAACCATGTTGTAAACACTTATCTTTCACTATGTTTTAATTAACTTTTCTGGCAACCCCATTCATAAATTAGTACGCAGTCCATTTAGTGTTGATGTAGATATGTTGCTAGAAGTACTGCAAGAACAAGCACTCAAAATAAAATACGATTCAAGTGCAAAAGATAATTCTGAAAACTCAAGCTTGAAGGAATTTTAGATAAAATATTTCCCAACATACCTGAAAATTGATAAAAGCGCTACATATTATTCTTTCATTTTTGTCAATGTACCTTTGTGAAAAAAGCTTTTCAAGTTTAGTCGCATTTAAAACTGAACAAAAATCGACTGGATGTCAATAACGATTTGTGTTGCACACTTTCATCTTTCAAACCTAGGATTTCCCAGGTTGTGAAGAAAATGTTCCATCATCCTTCACATGAAATTAATTTTGTTTCTGCTGTTTCTAATGGTAAATTACATTTTCATTAAATGTTTGGTCCAAGAAAAATATTTCTACTTATTTTTAATTTTAAATAACATTTTTATATCAAGATTTTGTGTTTATTTTAAATTATGAATTGAATTTTTTATTAAAGAGGGGGTTGGATGATGGTAAAGAAGAGGTGCGGGGGCAGGAGGGTCTCTCAAAAATCCAAAGGCAGAGGCGTGATGCCGAAAAGTTTGGGAACCACTGCTTTATAGGGATGAATAGAAAAATACACTTGATGGAATTCCCATTGAAAAATTACTGAAAAAATTCCCCAAACCTCACATAGATTAACAATCCCTTTTTAAGAATCAAAAATAAAAATTAACTTCATAAAAATAACACTGTATTTTTGAAAAATATAATCATTTGAATAAATCACGTTCATTTTCCTTTTGTTTTCCACCCTCCCCTTGACTAAGGACCTGCACAATGCTGGGTAAATGTGCTAGTAAGAAATAAGACAAAAACACAGTCTTAAGCCTTACATACTAGTTAATATTTGAATTAACGAGTATCTCATCCAGGTAGTACAAGCAGGTTAGCTTTTGCCTTCTTTCCTGCTGGGACCAGCATTTTAACCCGTTCTTCAATCTCTTTCATCTGATACTTTCTGGTGTCTTGCTGTAGAGGGAATCGTAACAGAGAGGTAGCCATGTTAGTCTGTACTCCAACAAAACATAGCAACAGAAATGTAGCACTTTAAAGACTAACAAAATGATTTATTTGGTGATGAGCTTTTGTGGGACAGACTCACTTTATCAGATCAGTCTGATTTCCAGTATAGAATGATGTTTATAAGTACAGAGGACCAAAATAAAAAATGGCAATAAAAACTGACAAATCAAATAGGATTGAAGGAGGGGGGTGCGGGTTGGGGGGATGCTGATTGTCCTGTCTGAGATAATCACAAGTATCAAAGGAAGGGGAGCAATCCTTGTAGTGCGTGAAGTAATTGATGTCTCTGTTCATACAACATATTCATGTGTCATATTTGAATATGAACTCTGATTCACAAATTTCTCACTCTAATCTGTTGCTAAGTTGTTTATGCTCCAGGACACAATTCTCAGGTCTTTAACAGAATGGCCCATTTCACTAAAGTGTTCACTGACCACCTTATATGTATTGAGTTTCTTGATGACTGCTCCATGTCCATTTATTCTTTGGCGAAGGTTTTGCCCAGTCTGTCCAATGTACATAGTGGCAGGGCATTGTTGGCATATATAATGTTGCTGGAAGTGTATGAGATGTGCCTTTGATCTTGTAACTAACGTGGTTGTAGGGGGAGCAAGGTCCAGTCATGCTGACATTTCCTTCTTTACATTTTCTTCTGACTTGTCAGAAAGGTCTTTTGTCGTAACCTGGGTCAGACATTCCTATGATATAGTGCTATTTCTGAGAGGTTTCTATTGATCAACAGGTCTTGCAGTAAATCTTTGCATTTCTTCGATAAGGCATTCACATTGTTTGGCCTGTGTATTGTTGTACTTTAAATGTTGTTGTGGCTGTTCTCAATCTCACAGTAATTTTCAGTTGCACATGCATAGTGAGATTTCATAATTTCACATGCTATGATAGGGTTTGACGCATACAAGCCAATGAGGTATTTGTGTCTGGCAGATGAAGACTTTTGGAATGCTGCCTTGTGAGGCATACATTACACAAAAGGTTTGAATGATGTGACAGTGGTGAATACGGGGTGCCAGGTGTCACATATGTGACAGTCAGGGGCAGGTCATGATGAAAATCTGCAGAAAGCAGCTTCTAACCGAAACGTGGAGCTTGGGTTCTTCCTTCTCCCCACCACTCCTTAGGCATGTTTGTTTCAGGAATGCAAAAGTGCTGTTGAGGCTCCTAGCCCTGTTGTTGGCTCTGCCAGATATACTTCTGCATTCTTTTTGCTGAGCAAATAATAGGCCTGTGAATGCAGGGGAAGAGGTGCAAGCGAAGTCACTCCCAACTGGTGGTTGTGAACTCAGAGTTGGAGGCTGGAACCCTCCCCATTCCTCCTAAATCAACCCCCCGTTTGAGTAGCAAATTCTTAAGTATCCGAGTCTGTTAAATTCTCTCTCTTTCTTTCTCTTTTCCTCTTTCTCTTTCTCTCTCTTTCTCTCTTTCGCAGGCACTTTGCTGGCTCCCTGCCCTGTTTTGTGTGTTACTCACAAGATGCAGTATGGCACAGATTGCAATAGTTGCGATTAATTCCTATGTAAGCTTGAGAAATAGTTTGTTTCGCCTGGGTGTTTGGGCAGAGGCATGAGGAAAACTGGAGCCTTTCTAGATAAATCCCATTATTGACTGATACTGCATACAAAATGAAGTGTTTATTACAACCGTTTGGTCTAGATTACAAGGGTTATTTATTCTGTTTCATTTGTAAAATGTTAATATTCTAAGCAATATTTAAATGTGTTATGACTCTTTTGACATTTTTATATATATCATGGTGACAGCATTAGAATTGCTCAATATGTGAAAATGGAGAATCAAGTTGTTTATAATAATATAAACACAAACTCCTCAATCTGTTTTTTCCTTCAGTTCAGCTTACTGTGTCATAGTGATAGCAATCCAGTTCACTACTATAACAAGAATCAGCACTCAAAGTGACTTAACAAGCTGCAGCAATTTTGTGAAAATTACAGGTTGCTCTAAGTTGTTGAAAATAAATTACCTGGAAAGAACCCAGAAAGAAAATCAAAAACCCAGTTTAATAAGTAATAAAAGTGATGTTTCTTTCATTGTTCCTATGCTTACAGACAAAAGACTTTAAAGATCCAGGCTTTTGCCATTTTGCTTCATTATGGTGTAGGGAAAAAATGTGAAATATTTTGTAAAGGGTGTGTATTTGATTATTGGCATTGGTTTTTGTTTGGTTTTTTTCCTATTTATTTTTCCCCTTAGAAAATTCAGGAAGCTCTAATCTTCCTTTGGTTTTCTTGGGAAGCCACTGGGAATCCTCACACTTTGTGAGCTGTAACACATTAATTGAAGGTGTGGTTGTGCTGAATCTTCTACAGAGTTTTGCTTAATTTAAAATGCACATAATTGAAATAAGTATGTGTTGTTAAAAATATTTCAATGTATATACAAACATTTTTAAACCTTAGTAATGCATTTTTAACGGAAACATGCGGCATAGCTTTAAACAGTCAAACTAAACAGTGCTTCTTTCAGTTGCAGGTTGCGACTCGTAAATCCAGAATTCTCTGGTCCGGTAAAGAGAAGTTACTCACCGTAGTAACGATGGTTCTTCGAGATGTGTCCCCGTGGGTGCTCCACAATAGGTGTCGGGCTCGCCTGGCGCCGCAGATCGGAAACTTTCCAGCAGTTTCTCCTGGATCGCGCATGCGCCGGCGCGCGCTGCTCTCTTGCACGTCCCCGGCCACGTGCGCGATCTGGTCCCCGCCAGTTCCTTGACCAACCGCCTTGGATGCTCCTGAAAAACACTGAACAGAGATCCGAAGCAGGGAGGATGGGTGGGTGGTGGAGCACCCACGGGGACACATCTCGAAGAACCATCGTTACTACGGTGAGTAACTTCTCTTTCTTCATCGAGTGTCCCCGTGGGTGCTCCACGATAGGTGACTACCCAGCAGTAACCCAAGTAAGGAGGTGGGTAATCGGTTTATGTGCAGCTTGCCCCCGAAAGGACCGCTGTTGAGAGGCGGGTATCCTCTTGGAATACCCGATGTAGGGCATAATGCTTGGCGAAGGTGTCATAGGATGACCAGGTCGCCGCTCTACAGATGTCTTTTAACGCAATGCCCTTGAAAAAGGCTGTTGACGCCGCCACCGCCCTGGTGGAGTGAGCCCTAGGCGGGGCCAGCAAAGGAGTCTTTCGAAGTTTGTAGCACATTTTTATACAGGACACAATGTGCTTCGAGATTCTCTGTGAAGAGAGACCTTCTCCTTTTGACCTGGGAGCGAGAGAGACTAGAAGTCTGTCCGTTTTCCGGAAGGACTTAGTTCTGTCTATGTAGAAGGCCAATGCCCTCCTCACGTCCAGGAGATGTAGGCGTGCCTCCTTGCTGGAGCTGTGAGGCTTCGGGTAAAACGAAGGTAAAACTATGGGTTCGTTAAGGTGGAACTCTGAAGAAACTTTCGGAACAAAGGCTGGGTGCAGCCGTAAAGTTACCGCCTCCTTTGAGAAATACTGTGCAGGGCGGCATTGCCATAACTGCTGTGAGCTCACTCACCCTGCGAGCTGACGTAATTGCAAGGAGGAAGGTTGTTTTTATCGTAAGGAGATGTAGGGGAACAGTGGCTGAGGGTTCAAATGGTGGGCCCGTTAGCGCGCTGAGCACCAGGTCCAAGTTCCACGATGGTGGAAGCGGTTTCCAAGGGGGGTACAGGTTTACCAGCCCCTTCAGGAACCTGTTAACAATAGGATGGGCAAATACCGTGGGCCCCTCCTCTTCATGCCGAAAAGCAGATATAGCAGCGAGGTGGACCTTTAGCGAGGATAGGGATAGCCCGCCCCTCTTGAGGTCCAATAAGTATTCTAGTATTACAGGTATAGGAACGTCAAGGGGAGCTAGCTGCTTGGCAGAACACCATGCAGTGAATCGAGTCCATTTCTGCTTGTAGGTCTTCCTGGTGGAGGTCCTTCGGCTACTCTCCAGGACTTGTTGTACTCCCTCCGTACATGTGCTTTCTAGGGAGCTGAGCCATGGATTAGCCATGCTTGTAAGCGCAGGCCTTGAGGGTGTGGGTGCACTGTGGACCCCTGGGCCTGCGTGAGTAGGTCCGGTGCCACTGGAAGGGGGAGCGGTGGGCCGTCCGACATGCGCAGAAGCAAGGGGAACCATTGCTGTCGATCCCACGTTGGGACTACTAGAATCATGCGGGCTCTCTCCCTTCTGGCCTTCTGCAAGACCTTGTGGATGAGCACTGTGGGGGGAAACGCGTAAAGTAGGGGGCCCTTCCATGAAATCACGAATGCGTCCCCCAGGGACCCCCACCCCAATCCTGCCCTGGAGCAGTACTGGGGGCACTTGTTGTTGTGCTGAGTGGCAAACAGATCTATCTGAGGAAACCCCCATGTGTGAAAGATCGGTCGTAGCAGATTGGAGCGGATCTGCCATTCATGCATGAGTGCAAAGCGCCTGCTCAGCTGGTCTGCTTTCACGTTGTGAGCGCCCGGCAAATACGAGGCTTTCAACGTTATATTGTTGGCAATGCACCAGTTCCACAGCTGGACTGCTTCCGCACATAGGGCACGGGATCGAGCTACTCCTTGTTGATTTATATAAAACATGGTGGAGGTATTGTCTGTATTGATCCCGACTACTTTGCCCTGTATGTGGTCTCAAAAGTGTTTGCAGGCGTTGAACACTGCTTTGAGCTCCAGTATGTTTATGTGCAGTGACTGTTCGGCAGGAGACCATAGTCCTTGCGTCACCTTGTCGCCGATGTGTGCTCCCCATCCTATGTGGGAAGCGTCGGTAGTAAGAAAAATAGAGATTTGTGGTTGGTGAAAGGGTACCCCTGTTAGCAGGTTCTTGGGGTTTACCCACCACTGCAGGGATCTGCGCACCTCTGTCGTGGGCGACACCACCCTGCGGACAGTGTGGGATGCCGGCTTGTAGACGCTCGCCAGCCAATGTTGCAGGCTGCGCATATGTAATCTGGCGTTCTGCACCACAAACGTCGCCACCGCCATGTGGCCTAGCAGCTGCAAGCACATTAAGACCAGCACCGTGGGGCTGTATGAAATGACTTGCACCAGCGAACTGATGGCGCGAAAGCGAGCGTCGGGTAGATAGACCCTTGCTGTAATAGAGTTTATACGTGCCCCTATAAACTCTATGTCTTGTGTGAGGTCGGTCTTTGACTTCGCGAGGTTGATGACCAGGCCCAGCGAAGAAAATGTGTCTGCTGTTACACGTATCATGCGTAGGACCTCTGCCTTCGAGGCCCCTTTCAATAGGCAGTCATCCAGGTATCGGAATATAAATACCCCGTGTCTGTGCAGGTAGGCTGACACCACTGCCAGGGTTTTGGTAAAGACTCTGGGGGCCGAGGAGAGGCTGAACGGAAGAACCTTGTACTGGAAGTGCTCTTTGCCGACCATAAAACGGAGGAAGCGTCTGTGTGCCGGGTGGATCGTTATATGAAAATACGCATCTTGTAAGTCGAGGGCTGCAAACCAATCTCCATCGTCCAGTGCCGTGAGTATAGAGGTGACTGTGATCATCCGAAAACGCTGTTTGCGCAAGTACCGGTTGAGGCCCCGAAGATCTAAGATGGGCCTCCAGCCTCCTGTTTTCTTCTCTGTAAGGAAGTAGCGTGAATAAAAACCTTTCCCCTGGAATCACTCTGGCACTCTTTCCACCGCCCCTATGAACATAAGATGGTCCACCTCCTGTTTGAGTCTCGCCTCGTGGGAAGCGTCCCTGAGGTGGGGCCTGGGCGGAGGTTTCGGCGGTGGGAGCGACTGGAAGGGGATCGCGTAACCCGTGGCTATGATCTCCAGTACCCGTGTGTCTGCGGTGATCTTTTGCCATTGGGGGTGGAACAGTCGGAGGCGATGATGGAACATTAGCTGGGAATGGCATTGTGCGATGGTAGCGATAGTGCAGTCCTCGATCTGCCCGTCAAACTTGTTGCCTTTGGGCCTGCCCAGAGGATGTGTGGCTTTGTTGAGAACGTCGCCTGGGAGTTCTATACTGTTGCTGCTGTTGATGTCGCCCTTGATCGTAACCCCGTTGGTACTGAGCACGCTGTGGTTGGTACAGGTATCGTCTTTGCTGAGGGTAATACTTTTTCTTCCTGTATGGAGGGGTACAAATACCCAGGGTTCTAAGTGTAGCTCTGGAGTCCTTACTGGAGTGGCGGACTGAGTCGGTTCAGTCTGCAAACAACTTCTGAGTGTCAAAGGGAAGATCAACAATCTTCGCCTGCAGATCCCTTGGGATACCCGATGTCTGGAGCCAGGATTCTCTACGCATGACCACTGCTGTAGCCGTTGAGCGTGCTGCCGTCTCTGCCACGTCCAGGGCGATCTGGACTCCCGTCCTCAAAGCCACGTAGCCCTCTTGCACAATCGCCTTTAGCACCGGCTTCTTATCTTCCGGAGGTGAATCCATGAGAGAAGTAAGCCTGGAGTAATTGTCAAAATTATGGTTTGCTAGATGTGCTGCATAATTTGCCATTCTCAATAGCAGGGTGGAGGAGGAATATACCTTTCCGCCAAACAGCTCTAGCTTCTTGGCATCTTTGTCTGAACCCCCCAATTTGTACTGGGAAGTCTTTGATCTCTGCTGAGATGATTCTACCACCAGTGAGTTTGGTTGTGGGTGACTAAAGAGGAACTCCATGACCTTTGCCGGGACGAAGTTTTTCTTATCTGCTCTCTTGTTTATAGGTGGAGCGGAGGCTGGGGTCTGCCATATGGTGGTGGCTGACTCCATGATGGCTTCGTCGAGTGGGATAGCGATTTTGGATGAAGCCGGGGGTCTCAAATTTTTCAGGAGTTTGTGATGTTTCTCCTGTACCTCTGCTGTTTGGATGCCTTGCGTGAAAGCCACCCTTTTAAACAGCTCCTGAAACTGTTTGAGGTCGTCCGGGGGAGCAATGTCCCTGGGGGCCATAGCCTCTTCAGGGGAGGACGAGGAGGAACCACTAGGGTAAACCTCCCTCGAACTTTCAGGTTCTTGTGGCTGATGTTACACCCACTCGCTAGAGGCTTGCGAAGGAAAGTCTCAGGGTTCCAAAATTAACTCCCATTGAGACAGCTGTGTTTCCATCCCCGGCCGAGAGTGTCCGCGGGGGTATTGGATGGCCAGGGGGGACCTGCCCCTTGGTGTATGCCTGGGGTGTCTGTGTCCAGCATGGTAAGAGCGACCATGGCAGCACGGGCACGGGTCCGGGGATGGAGACCTGGACCACTCTCAGGGTGCGTACCCCCGATGTCTGGGAGAGCGAGATCTCCGTGACGATTCAGACAATGGTGAAACTGGTTTGTGATAGTACTCCAAGTGATCCAATCCCAGAAAGGGCGAAGGTGGCCCAAGCCATGGTGACGCTGGTTGGAGGAACGGAGAAGGAGGTTCTGGATAGGTTGGTAGAGACCCAGATCTTCTGGGTGGCGTGTGCAGCATAAGGGGAGGGCTGGTTGATAGTAGCGTTGCAGCCCTGTCCGGAGAAGGGCTGCAGTGCCGGGTTTTTGCTCTCGCCTTTCCCCTCCCCTGCAGGGCTGGCACCGCCCCCTCCTGTGCCGGGGATCTCGGCCCCCCTGTCGGCGCCGTGCTCGGCATGCTCAGCTGCGGTGCCGCGCGGATAATGTCCTCCGGTGCCTGCAGGCTCCAAGCCTGTTGGCCCTGCACCGCTGGTGCCGCTGGTTCCGGCGCTTGCCTGGCTGCCGCTCTGAGTGCTGCGCGTGCCGGCTGTTTGGTAATTGGAGGCTCAGCCTCTGCCACGTGCGCTGCTGCGCTGCCATTTGTTTGGGTATGCGGCTGGGGGCTATGTGCTGTGCCCGTCCCGCTCGCTGAGACCGCCGGCAGGGATTGGGCTGGAGAGATCTTCCTCCGTTTCTGCACGGAGGGGGTGAGGGAAGCCGCCTTCCTTTTATGGAGCCCAGGGGGTCCCTCTGGTTGAGGCCTCTCCGGCACGTCAGGTTGGAGACCCTTATCAAACAAGAGCATTTTCAGCCACATTTCTCTGTCTTTCGTGGCCCTGGCTGTGAGCTTAGCACAATGGGAACACTTTTGGGTAACGTGTGATTCCCCCAGGCACCGAATGCATTCACTATGCCCATCGGAGGCCGGCATAGCTTTGCGGCAGGACTCACACTTTTTAAAGCCTGAAGAGGACATCGCGGTGAGTCTTTGTGCTGTTAATAGGATACTTAGCACGGAATTCGTGCCTGTTTACCCTTCGCGGACACCAGCCTGCAGCGGTGGGAGGCCTACTGGCCTTCACATCCACGCGTCTTCTCCGCTCCTCTATGTCTTTTTACTATTTTTTTTTTTTTTTACTCTCTTGCTTTTCCTTTTGTCCTTTTTTTTGGATAGAAAACAACAATTTACACGAAAAAACTCTTGCTAATCTGACTCTGGCCGTAGCCTGAGCGGATTCCATCTGCAGCCGATGGCGGTTGAGAAGGAACTGGTGGAGGCCGGATTGCACAAGTGGCCGGGGATGCGCAAGTGAGCGGCATGCGCCGGCGCATGCACGATCCAGGAGAAACTGCTGGAAAGTTTCCGATCTGCGGCGCTGGGCGAGCCCGACACCTATTGTGGAGCACCCATGGGGACACTCGATGAAGAACATCCCTCATCCAGCAGGATGAGGGATTGTCACTGAACCAGAAAGCTGGGCAGGAGCATTCTGCCTGTGTCCTCTGGCAGCCCTTGGGGAGAAGCTGCAGCAAAGCTTGCATCCTCCCTAGCGATCCTCATGAGAGGAGGGCAAGCTCACAGGGCTTGGAGTTGGCGTCCACTGGCAAACCCCCACCCCAGGCTGGGGGTGGCTTTCCCTTACAGACTCGCAGGACTGGGTCAAGCTTCCTCTGGCAGCCCTGTTAAAGTGTAGTATACAGATTGATTGCACAAATATTACAAATGGTGGAGGTAGTAAATTTTACTCAATTATTCAATGAAATGTTTTAATAATATTTTTAATTAGGACATAGGGTTACATTTCTATACCAAAAATTTTATGACACACAGCATGCAGGGCCCCATTCAGGGTCGAAGTGTTAGTTAGTAATAGGCGTGTTATCCATCTGTGTTTAATAGTGCCTACATGTAATCTGTTGGTGAATAGATCAATAAATCTGCCTTTCAGAATCAGAATTTACGAACTTTTCAATTATGTTTTACATACATTACTCCTGCATAGGTAAAGTTGCTTTTATTTTACCTAGGAAGAAGAAAGGCGCATGGCATCTGTTGCAGCAAGAAAAGAGGAAGAGAAGAAGCGTGAAAGCCATAAACAAGCCTTGCTAAAGGTATTTTTCTGTGTTCTTTTTAATACTAATTGAGATTAGATACAACGCCCTGCATTAGATGTATTGACAGTAATAACATAGATAGTGAAATCTTGGTGCTGTAGTTTAAAAGGACACTGCCTTCTTTAATTATACCTGGTTTTATTATTAATCTGAAGAAAATGAGACTCCTGCATAGTCAGAATCAGTTATGAGACACTGGTTTCTGACATCACATGCAGACCATTCTTCATGCCAAATTAATGTAAGAGAAATCTAGAAAAGGCCAGAGGGCCCACATCAGGCAGGACCGTCCTTAAGTTTTTTGGTCCCTCACTCAGCACAAGGACCTGCACCCTCTGCCGGGTCTGTGCAGCATGGGGAGCAGGGGCAGCCACTTCAGGCAGTGGAGTTATGCTGTGGGCTGTGAGGGGCAGGAGCAGTAGGGATGGAGTGGGAGGAGAGCAGGAAGGCTCTTGTGGGAGCGGGAAGACTGAGTGGTACAGCTACTAGAGCTGTAGGCCAGGTGATGGAGCAGTCACGAAGGGGAATGGCAGAGCTGGCTGGAGCTGCAGGCTACCAGATGCCAGGGGAAAGGGGCACAGAAGATTGTGGTGGAGAAACTGGGGGCTGGGAGATTGGGTCCAACAGGAGGTGGAAAGGGGATCGGGGGGGCTTGTGGCCACCAGAGCGGGAGCCTCCCACAGACGATCAAGTGGGGTTGTCTGGGGGCGGGGGGAGTGGAGGAGCAGGGCTGCGTCTGTTTGCAGGCACACTGTTGGCTGCCTGGGCACAGGGACGGCAGCTGGAGCTCTGAGTCAACTCTCCATTTGCCTGCTGACCCCACCTCCCCATCATTTTCCCTTCAACAGCTTCCCTTTTTTCCACCTTCTCCATTAACAAGGTTAGGACTCAGGAGGATGTAGCTAATTAGTGCAGGCATGCTGCGTGGCTTCACTAGTGAGTTGGGCTGAGCTTAATTGCTTCCTGCATAGCCACTCAGCCATGCACCTTAAAGGGAACTATGGTGCCAGCTGGAATTTTGTAAGTGGTATGTTACACTACTGTAATCCATCTGAAAGTTCATGAGATAGACAAAGGTCACTGTTCAGATGGAGTGTCTTAACACAGCTTTCTACAGTCTACACTTGACTATGTGGGAGCTCAGCGTGAGTGCAGAATTCAGGAGCACTCCTAAGCCACAGACTGAACTAACCAATTGTGAGGTGTGTAGCTTTAATGAGAGGAGACTCTTTCATCAATATCACTTCTGTCACCTTTGGTTTCAGCCTCAATCAGCTCTTCTTCAGTTTTGAGCTGATCTCATTCAAGCACAGGGCCATCTTTGGGTAATAGTTCGGTCATAAGTGGTGAGGGATATGTAACCGCAGAGGCACTGAGACCATTGACAAGGGAGAGTGAAGTCTGCCCTATAGCCTTAGCTGAGAGCCAGCTGGCTTTTAGCTCATGCAATAGATGCATATGTCTTTAGCCCCTCAGGTCACAGGTTCAGTCCCTCCTGCTGATGACCAGGTTCGGTCAGCTTTATAGATAGGTGGAGCTGTGCCTCAGTTTTCATAATTCTAATGTTTGAGTCCATGTTGTTTTACCGCTTCACATCAATGTTGAATAGGACGAATCCTTTTGGGACTCTCTATGTGAGAGGTCTAATAATGAAGTGTAATTTTCTATTAAAACTAGTTGCCTGTGACTCCCCAGGAAAGACTGAAAACATCTTAGCACATTACCCTGAAATGCTCTGTCTTTATCAGGTTAGACAGCAGTGTCTTATGGTTGGGCATGTATTATTCTCAAGAATCTTGGCAAAGGGGTGAGTCAGTTATAATTTCAGGTACAGCTGCTGGCTAGGTGAACTGTGGTTTGTCAAGGTAAGATTTCATATCACAAGTCTGGAGAGTTTGGGCTTAATATCTATCACTTAGGAGTTTAGAAGAAAAGGAGTAACGGTAGATGGTGGGGAGTAATGTACCATGAGTGTAAATTAAAATTGGATTTTGTTCATATAAAGGGTGACACACGGAATTTAATGGTTGGTATTGTTTTTACAAATACTTGTAAATACTGGCAGTATTTTAAAGAAGTCTTACTGAAGGTACAGGAACAAACCATCCTGCTGCATAGTAAGAAATGCAGACATAATAGGCAACCAGCTTGGCTTAACAGGGAAATCCTTAGTCAGCTTAAACTCAAAAAGGATGCGTACAAGAAATGGAAACATCGACAGTTGACTAAGGAGGAGTATAAACATATGGCTGGAGAATGCCGGGGAGTAATCAGGAAAGTGAAAGCACAATTGGAACTGCAGCTGGCAAGGGAAGTGAAGAGTAACAAGAAGGGTTTCTACAGGCATGTTAACAATAAACGGGTTATCAGAGAAGGTGTGGGGCTATTACTGGATGAGAGAGGTAACCTCTAGTGACAGATGATGTAAGCAAAGCTGTAGTACTCAATGCTTTTTTGCCTCAGTCTTTGCGGATGAGGACAGCTCCCACACTATGGTGTTAGACAATGCAGTATGGGAAGGTGGAGAGCAGCCGTCTGTGGGGAAGGAGCAAGTTCTGAGCTATCTAGAAAAACTAGATGTACACAGATCCATGGGTCTGGATTTAATGCACCCAAGGGTACTGAGGCAATTGGCCGATGTCATTGCCAAACCTTTGGTCATTATCTTTGAAGACTCTCTTGGAGATTGGTAAAGATCCCAGATGACTGGAAAAAGGCAAACGTAATGCCCATCTTTAAAAAAGGAAAGGAGGATAATCCAGGAAATAATAGACCGGTCAGCCTTACCTCAATCCCTACGAAAATAATGGAAGGGATCCTCAAGGAATCCATTTTGGAGCACTTGGAAGAGAGAAAATTGATCATAAATAGCCAGCATGGATTACCAGGGGCAAGTCCTGCCTGACCAGTCTAATTGGCTTTTATGATGAGGTAACAGGCTCTGTAGACATGGGGAAGTCAGTGGATGTGACATACCTTGACTTCAGCAAAGCTTTTGATACAGTCTCCCACCACATTCTTGCCCATTACATTAAGGAAGTATGGATTGGATCCTTGGACTATAAGATGGATAGAAAGTTGGTTTGATGGCTGGCTGGTTGGGCCCAATGGGTATTGGTCAATGGTTCAGTATCTGGATGGCGGTCAGTTTCGAGAGGAATGCTGCAAGGCTTGGTTCTGGGGCTGGTGTTGTTCAACATCTTTATTAATGACCTGGATGAGGGACTGGATTGCACCATGAGCAAGTTTGCAGATGACCCAAAACTAGGGGGAGAGGTAGATATGTTGGAGGGTAGAGAAAGAAACCAGAGTGACCTCGGTAAGTTGGAGGATTGGGCCCAAATAAATCTGAAGCAGTTCAACAAGGAGAAGTTGTAGAGTCCTGCACCTGGGGCAGAAGAATCCCAAGCATTGTTATAGGCTGGGGACGGACTGGCTCAGCAGCAGTACAGCAGAAAGGGACTTAGGGGTTATGGTGAATGAAAGGCTGGATATGAGTAAACAGCGTGCCCTTGTAGCCAAGAAGGCTAGTGGTATACTGGGGTGCATTAGGAGGAACATTTCAAGTAGATCTGGAGAAGTGGTTGTTCCCCTCTATTCATCACTGGTGAGGCCACATCTGGAATATTGTGTCCAGTTTTGGGCCTCCCCCCCAGTATAAAAAGGGTGTGGATGTGCTGTGGCAGGCTCAACGGAGGGCAACAAAAATTATTAGGGGCTGGAGCACAAGACGTATGAAAAGAGAGGCTGAGGGATTTGGGCTTCTTTAGTTTATAGAAGAGAAGACTGAGGGCTGATTTAATAGCAGCCTTCGACTTCCTGAAGGGGAGCACTCAAGAGTAGGGCGAGAAACTGTTCTCAGTGGTGTCAGATGGCAAAACAAGGAGTAATGGTATGAAGGTAAAGAGGGAGTGGTGTAGGTTGGATATTAGGAAAAACTACTTCACCATGAGGGTGGTGAAGCATTGGAATGTGTTGCCTGGAGAGGTGGTTGATTCTCTGTCCCTGGAGGTTTTTAAATCACAGCTTGACAAGGTCCTGGCTGGGATGACTTAGTGGGGGTTGATCTTGCTTGAAGCAGGGGGGCTGTACAAGATGACCTCCTGAGTTCCTTTCCAGCCCTATGATTCTATGATTGTAAACTGGAAAGAGTAAGTTAAAAAACAGGAAAAAAGATAAAGAAGGTTGCATGATAATTGAGCAGCGTGTACTGCGTATACTTCTGTTTTTATGAAATGTTACCTATTAAAACTTTTTTTTCTGAGTTTGGATTTGTTCAGCTCAAAAAGAAGTACCAGAAGATATTCCCTCTCATGTCTTTTAAAAATTGGTACTTGAATAGTTTATATTTACCATAGATGACAAGTATTTTAAAATGTCTGTGGTTTTGATGTCGGTTCCTATTCCTGTAGAGAAGAAAAGTGCAAATGTACACGTCTGTTGGGTTGGTGATATTAATGTGTTGGCCATTTTACTGAGCAATAGAAATGTGTGACAATTTTGAAAGTGTGATTTATTTTTATTTCTGTTTCTTAAGCTTTGAGATATGTTTCCTTACAGTAGGAGAATATATTTGTCTTGATGCTCTAAATCTCTCAAACCATTTTGCCACTGAAAATTCCAATTGGAGGAAGGAAGCATGTATTGTTAATGTGTAATGCCATAGTCATTCAAGCTTGAACAGGAAATTGAAGTATTGGTTTTTTTTTCTTTGCCTTCAAGGGGGTAAAGAAGCATAAAAGCCAACTTCTGTTCTTTTATTTGCTTCAAAAAGATGATTCTTCTCTCTTTTATGCAAATTTCCATTTAATTTTTGTGTGGTTAGATTTTGTTTTCTGTTTCATACTCTTATTTTACTTGAATGGAACTTGTTCCCTCAATGATCGATCAGTGGAGCCAAGTGGCTGTGAAATAATTTGTGATTTAAATAACAGTTCATCCAATTAATAGGAATTTAGTGGAGTCATATTTAGCAATAAAATCTACTTTCTTCCACGTGCTTTCTTGAGAAAACTAGAAAACTTTACATTGCTTTCTTTAAGTGAAATGCCATGGCATATTGCCCATTAAAAATCAAGTTGCCTTATTAATGTGTCTGCCATCAAGTTTAACCTGCTAACAACTGTTGAATTTCCGTAAATATTCCCCGTATTAATTTCACTAATTCTAACTAACCTCCTTCCTGTTCATGCCTCTCTGTCTGCAAAATGGGTTTTTCCTCCTCTCTACCCTTTGAGAGTGGAATCCACCGCATTATAGAAAAACCTGTCCCAGAATTCTCTCCTTTCAGAGGCTTGCCGCGGGGCAAGAGTTTCTGTTTGACAAAGTTTTATCTGAATATTTTCTGGCATATAAATTATCAGTTGCCACCAAACCTTTACAATTACTTGGTTTTCAAATGAATAAGAAGTTGGGTAAAATATTAGCAGTTTCTGATGCACTACGAGAGTGCTCAAAAGGTGGCCAACTAGCACATAAAATGAAATTGAAAAGTAAGTCAGATGAAGTCTTCTAATTTAACATTCCTGAATGTTCTCCCTGATTCTTAAGATTCAGGATCTACAGAAGGGTCATCTTTCACTTCTGCTTCCTTCTCTCATCTTTTCTGACGCACTTTATAATAATATTTACTCCTCAGCAATACTGGAAGGGAGAAGTCACCCTTTCCTGCTTACTGTGGAACCTCAAAAGGAACAAACTTCACTGGGGCAGGGGTGTCAACTGCATATGTCCTCTCCTTTTTCCAATTTTCCATTTCTCCATAGGTTTTCCCACTGTTAGTAAATGAGAGCTCCTCTTGTGACTTCCTAGCGTGCATGTTTAGGTATGTGAAGCGTCTGTCATCCTGTTCACAGCTATGATGTATTTCCATGATCTGCTTAAATCAAGAATTGTCAGTGGGCACTTCCTTTTCTTCCTGATTGCTATTTTCTTTCCTCATTATCTGAGGGTTAGCAGAGAAGGAATGGTTCAGAAACTGTAACAGCCTCTCAGCTTTTAGAAAACATTACAGAGACAGCTTCAAAGGATATTATATAATCTTTGAAACCCAAAAAATATTTCTATTGGATTTAAATATAACACTAAGAAAGCAACATTTGCAACAAAGAGATATGGCACCCCTTTGTCTTAACCCAGTTAAAACAATTTCAGTAATTTTTTCTTTAAACAAAGGACATACTAAGGAAAAGAACCCTGTAAAATAGTCGACAATTTGTGAAGAAATATATCGCTGAGGAATATCTTATCTCCCTTTACAAATGCATGTTATTTTAAAAGACACAAGTCATAACTTTCTAAAAGACTTGGTAGTCAAAGATAAAAGTAAGCTAATTGCAATATGCAAAATATGTTTACATTAAAAGTAAAATTTAAAAATAAAATTTATTCTGCTTGGCATTTTTAATTGATTAAAAGATAAAAATAAGGACTTAATATATTACATATTAATTTACTGAGAAGTTTCCTGGCCAAAGTGATAGCGACTAAAAATGCTTTAGTTTAAAAAATAATTAAGCTGCTAACCTTTTGGTTTATAAAGATAACCTTCTAAGTGTAAACCATTATACTGTTGACCGACTGAGTTTACAAATCAGTAGCTTAAACCAGAAGCCCAAAGCCTTCTGAAGGAGCTGCAAACTGCTTCCTTTCACCTAAATCCAAATGAGCTGTTAAAGCTGAAGCCAAACATTGCTAGGGTTCATGGTAAACATTTTAGTACAAACATATGGCTAAAGATATTAGTCATGGGTATTAGATGTGGCGGACATAACACTGAATAGGTATAGCTGGTTGTCAAGTGATGCTGTGGTGCAAAATCAGATGCTCTTGAACAGGCCAGTGCAGATTTTGAAGCACCGTTATAATGTGCTGTTGGGGTAAAGTGGTATCTAAAATTAGCAACCCTGTCCTACACGAGGGTGCAAATGTGAACCATGAGTGTAGCCCCTCATAGAGGTTGTAAAAATGATTATATTAAAGCACACAGAAACCTTTTAGTTTGTGCCTGCAGCATCCACAGGGGAATGTTACAGTGTAGCTCTGCTATTCATACCCCTGTAGGCCAAGGTGTGTGGCAGAGTAGGTATGTCTCAGAACCTTTTCTAGGCATTTAATCCACAGGGTCTATTTCTATGGCACTATGACTTAGCATGGAATATTTTCAACTAATGTTTAACATTCCTGGCTTTTATCAGTGTCATAACTTTAATGCTCCGTAGACGGAGATGGTGTTCTGTACTTATTTCCTGGTTTTCTCCTTTTATATAGCAGGGATTTATATCTACTCAAGTTTCATTAAAGAGCACTCTAAGAGTGGGAAGGTTGATCTGGTTCAGCAGAAATCTACTGAACTGAAACAAGGAATTTACCTTTTAAAAACTTTCATATTATTTAAAGTTTTAATCAGTTCAGATGCAGTTCCGTGAGCTAGTAGAAATCAATGCTTAAATCTCATAGTGGATGAGTTCCACACAAAGAGCTGGGTGTAATTAAAAGTTCAATTTATGGACAATTGGCTTGACTTGCACGAGCACACAATATCAACTAGTTAATATATTTTGTGGAGTCCTGAAATGCTTTCACTGATTGTCTGGAACTGCATGTCATTTGAATGCTGTTCTTGAAGTAGTCATTTGGGGACAAAAGAAAAAAATAGGGACAGTTTGTGAACCTAATATCTTGTCAAATTTTCTACACCTAGAGGAAAAAGTCAATATGCAATCCAACACACCAGTAATGAAGTCAGATAATTTCATGTGGCCTTTATCTCATGTTTCAGGAGAAGAAACGATTGACAATTAGCAACATTGCTCGCCAATGGGAGATTCAGCAGAATCGAGTTGTCCTTGTGACCACTTCAAATCAAGATAATAAAGACAGTGATTCCTGTCAGATTAATGGCAGTGCTGCATATGTATTTCCTGAAGAAACCAGGTATATAAGTATTTTCTTAGAAATATGTTTCCTAGATAAAGTTTTATATTTAATAAAAATGGGAAATATAAATTCTTCCATTCATCTCAGTGCACATATGTGTGTAATATTAAAAGTACTATATGTATGGAAAGATATGTTTATTTAATTTTGGATTTTTAAAATGTGTACATTTCACACCCTAGATAATTTAAAAAAAACATGTCAGCACTTATGCCATTTCTACACAATAAATGGCCCGAAAAATGCTAGTGAGGCACGGCTGTAAATTCCCGGCACCTCATTAGTATATGGTCACATAATTTGGAGTCTGGAAGAAGCTCTTCCATATCCCAAGACAGCGTGTAGAGGTGTGGCCCCTGGGGGATCTCCCAGCAGAAGCAGCTTCCGGAAGGAGTATTTCCTTCTGGGAGATCCCACAGGGGCTGTGCTGTTTTTGGGGTCCAGACTCCAAATCATGTGACTATGTTAATGAAGCACCGGGAATTTACATCCGTGCCGCATTAGCATTTGTTGGGCCATTTATTAAGCATGCCATGAAAGTAACGTGTAGAAACAGCCTTACTGAATATTGTCTACCTCAGATGGACTCCACCCTAGACTAACACATTTTCCCCATGACTTGCTCTGGGAAGAGTCTGAAAAAGATAGGTAAAACAGCAGCCTAAACAGATTGAATGGCCAGAAGAACATGCTTAATCTGGGTGAAGAGCATGTCCAAAAGCACCAGCTGATCTCCGCTTTCCCTAGAGTTGAATTCAAGTGATCTTTTAAGTAGCCTGGACTGATCCCTGTGAAAAGTGTGCAGAAACTGCTGTCATTGGTGTCAAGATTACAGAGCTAGTTGCATTTCTGTTTCCATTCTTATTTCATTGAATTCACCCTATTCCCTTGTCTTCCACTGCTCCTCCTACCCCTGCAGCGTCAGGCCATGTGTCTTTACCTCTCTAGGGATGAAATTCCATTATGCTGTCTCTTATATCTGGCTCCAGGTTATGCTGTCTGTCAACCCAAGCAGGTCCAATTGGTTGGTATCTGCATTTATTCCTTTGGGAGTTTGTAATCGATGACTGTGTCTAGCGCCAATAGGCCAAACACATGCATCCATCAGCAGCACTTTATGTTAAATCTGATCAAATGGAGGTACCAATATGAAGTTTCAGGTATGCCTTGCAAAAATAGCAGATGTATGTATTTCAAAGCATTCAGTTATTCTGTTTTCTACATAAGCTTTATTATGTAGCCACACAGGAACTAGCCGATGCTTTTTTAATTATTCAGTTTTTAATTGATTACTTGTTTAAAATTCAACTTTCCTCATGGTTTGCCACTGTGATCCTTCTGCCTGTTAGTATTTTGAAAAATCAAATAGATTTGAGCTGAAACTTAACAGTGTACATGTGGAGATGTTGCATTTTCCAATACTGTACTTGTATTGTTTTACAATAATTCAGAATGTTACAAATATAATATTAACTTAAGACCCAGTCCCTGTAAAAATATGTTGAAATGGAAGATTATTGAGAAAACTCATGTTACTTTCTCATTTCAATATAAAATGATTGAGGATACTCTAAGGACATCATTTTACCTTATAATGTGAGATTATCAAGGGAACTGGTGGCACTCCCTTTATGATGTGTTATGATGGTGAAAAGGTTTCAGTGCAGGTTTAACAAGCTTCTGCTACAATTTCAGAACTAAATGAAAAACCAAATAAAAGGTCAGCAAGCCTCTTTGGGTATGTCTACACTGCTATTAAACACCTGTAGCTGGCCTGCAAGGAGGCAGGGTCCCAGAATTCAAGCGTCCAACCTTAGTTCTAATGTCTACATTGCAATTTTATAGTTCCTCAGCCCAAGCCCTGTGAGCCAAAATCAGCTGACAAGGGCCAGCTGCAGGTCTTTATTGCAGTGTTGACACCTCTTCCCCCAGAGTATACAGAAATCATAGTTTTGTTGCCATTCATTGGCTTCTCCTAGTTTTATGTTGGCTGCAACTAGATGTACTTGAGTAGTTTTAATTGAGGAGAGAGGAGAGGGACCTCAGTTTCCAGCTGAAAAGAGCTGATAGTTCTAAAAGGAAACACAGGACCCTTTCTTTGGTTAAAGGGAAATACTGAGGTTCCTTAAAGTCTGGTGTGCCTTGAGGAAAAAAGGACAATTTAGTATGCCTTTACATCCTTCTTTTCCACTGGAAATCTGACTTCAAGTCTTAGATAATACTGACCGGTAAGCATACTCGTATTTGAATGTGCTGGAAAAGGAAAGCATGCCAAATTCTGTCTTGAAATTAGAGATTTTAAAATAGCATTTGCTTTCACAGAGTGTGGTCTTTGGCCCATTCGATCCCATGTGTAATAGCTGAAATATGTCTTTCTTTAATTGGAAAAAGGGGTCGGAGAGTTTTGAAAATAATATTCTTAAGGGATCTAGTCACAATCTCCATTTTTCCCACACTTCCTGAGGTGGGAACAGCTCTCCAAGAAATTATTTATTTTAAAGTTTGCCTTGCCTTTAAGCCACCAACCATTGGAACAAACTACCAAGAGAAGGGATAGGTCTCCATCTGTTGATGTATCCAGATAAAGACTGGATGATTTTCTGGAGGATACACTTTGGACAAACACAAGTTATTTGGTTCAGCACATGGGGTAACTGTATAGAATTCTGTGGCCTGTGTTATGTAGGCAGTTGGACTTGAGGAGAAATCATGGTCCCTTCTGGCTTGAAAAAAAATCTAAGCCTGTCTTCAAAATATCATAAAAAGAAGGTGGGGTATGCACTTACAGAACCAAAGAAATCTAGGACTGCATGTGATCTTCAGAGGTCAAGTGCAGTCCCCTGCACTGAGGCAGGGCCACGTATGCCTTTGGTAGACTTTACTGTCAGTATTCATGTGTAGAAATAAGGGAGTCAAGTCATGTCCCAGCCAGCAAATACCCTTTCCTCATTTAGCTGTGTATGTTAGTTAATACATGATACTTATGTTAATGCATTATCTGAACTTATAAAAGTAACTTATAAGAAGATTAAAGTACTTCAAGGAAAGAATATGAACCCACAATATTTGCTACATGTAAAAAATGGGATCAGATCTTTAGCTTGTGTCAATTGGTGTAGCGCCACTGATATTAAAACACACAAAAGTAAAATTACAGACCATAGTTTAGTCTTTAATGTCTATGCATCATCCCTATACTGGGATATGAAAAGAATCTTTTGATTTTCACAAAGCTTAGGAGGTCTCTAAAAATAGAGAGAATGCAGTATTTTGAGTATTTATAACTTTGCGTTCATACAGTGTTGGAAAGGAAGTAAATGCTCATAGGGAAGAGAGGATAATACATTTATATATGTGTTTGTTCATGCATATTTTACATACTATGGGCAGCACTGACAATTTAAGATTGTCCAAAAGTTCTATTTATAAGACTTCAGTTTCAGTTGCTTATAACTTCATGTACATTAATGATTTGGGCTGAGATTTTCAATGCCAGCTGTCTGCTTCAGGCTAAATATTTTTTGGGGTTGAGGTGGGGGGGGAGATTTCAGCCAAAATAGTTCAGCATTTTCTGAGAACAGTGCTTTTTCCCCCATGTTAAAATCCTCAAGACCTTTTGTTTGAAGTGCTTAAGTGCTAATGCTTATGGACCAAGGTATTTACGTTTGATAGGGGGATTGCTTCAAGGATGTTTCTTTTACAAGGGTGTCCCAGTGAAGATCTACCCAAATTTGGCCACTGTGTAAGCCTCTGGAAAAATAGTAGTTCATATTTGCTCAGTAGATATTTCTTCTGTTTTAACAACTAAAATTTCCAGAAACTCTGTCCTTACTGATCATGCACATTCTCCACAAAGAAACTCCATGTACCAGACTAGAGCGTGCAGGAGCACCCAGAAAAACTTTTCCTGTTTGATAGCTTCTCCAATCCAGGTTGGAGCCAGGCCCAGGAAATGAGAGCAGGGAGTCTCTCTCTTCTGTGCTTTGTGACCTCCCTGCTATCATCCAGGCAATGTGGAGGAGGGAATTATCAGATGTGAATACATTATAGGGAACAAAAGATGGACAAAGGGGAAGTAAAGCAATAGGTTGAGAGAATCATAGACTACTAGAACTGGAAGGAACTTTGAGAGGTCATCAGGCCATATCCTTTGTGCTCACACTAGGACCAAACACCATCTAGATAATCCCTGACCGATATTTATCTAACTTGCTCTTAAATTTCTCTAATGGTGGAGATTCTTCAACCTCCATAGGCAATTTTTTCTAGTGGCTAACCATTCTGACAGTTAGGAGGTGTTTCCTAATGTCCAACCTGAATCTTCTTTGCTGGAATTTAAGCCCCATACTTCTTGTCCTATCATCAAAGGTGAAGGAGAATAACTTTTCTCCCTCTTCCCTATAACAACCTTTTAGGTACTTGAAAGTTGCTTTCATGTCCTCTCTCAGCCTTCCTTTTTCCAGACTGAACAAAGCAAATTCTTTCAGTCATCCCTCATAGTCATATTTTCTAGACCTGTAGTCATTTGTATTGCTACTCTCTGAGCTTTTTCCAATTTGTCCACAACTTTCCTGGAAAACAGAGTCCAGAACTGGACACAATACTCCAGTTGAGGCCAAATCAGCATAGAATAGAGTAGAAGAATCACTACTTGTGTTTTGCATATGGCACTTACATTAATGCATCCCAGAATTATGTTTACTTTTTTTTGTGGGCAGCAGCGTCACACTATTGACTCATATTTAGCTTGTGGTGCACTATGACCTCTAGATCCTTTTTTGCAGTATTTCTTCCTAGACAGTCACTTCCCATTTTGAATGTGTGACACTGATTATTCCTTCCCAAGTGGAATACTTTGCATTTTTCCGTATTGAACTTCATCCTTTTTACCTCAGACCATCTCTCCAGTTTGTCCAAGTCATTTTGAACTACAGTCCTATCTTCAAAAGCACTTGCAGTCCCTTCCAGCATGGTCTCATCAACAAATTTTTGAACAGAGCCAGTCCAAAACAAACGTCTGATGAAGCTGGGACCTGAGTGGGGTGAGAGAAAAACAATGACTGGGAATAAGAGGGGATACTGAGACTACCTGGACAAGGAAACTGGGAGCTGGGGAAGGGTAAACTGAGGTTGGCTGGGTAAGGAGACTGGCCGTAGAAGCTGGTGGGAGAGTGAGGAGGCTAAGACTGGGATGTGGGGAGGGAAATAGTAGGGAAGGAACTGGGAGACATTTGGGTTGTGAGGGCACTGGGATTGGAGAAAGGATTGTCTCGGCAAGGAGCCTGGGGTTAGAAAGCAGTGGGGATGGATTCAAGAGATATGGATTCGTCAAGGATTGAGATGTTGGAAGAAGTGGAACTTGGTGAGCAAAGGAATGGATAGCTTGGGAATGGGTAAGACTGACACTGAATGGGAAACTGGGACTGGGAGCCAATGAGGGAGACAGATCAGATGAAGAGCCAAGGAGGAGGGAACTGGGACCAGTTGAGCAAGGAGACTAGAATTGGGATGAGAACCTTGCGGAGTGAATACTGGAATGGGATAGGCAAGAAGAATCTGGGACAAGGAACCAGAGGCAAGAAAGAGAATTGGGAAGTGAAGAGATTGACAGGTAAGAAGGAAGAGTGGATCAAAATTGAGGGAAACAGAAGATTACTTCAACGAGAGTATCTTCCAAAGCCTGGAATGGAAACCCATTCCCGAGTCTTACCACTCTTGCAGTCAGCAAATGTTAATGAGACTGTCTGGGAAAGCATGTGTCTGATCTCCCTGTAGTACTGGTCTAGTTGAGTACTGCCCTTACAAATAGGATTTTATCTTCACAGAGTTCCTTTGTGAATGTAAGAACATAGGAACAGCTATAACTGGGTCAGACCAAAGATCCATCTAGTCCAATATCCCATCTGGGACAATGGCCAGTGTCAGGTGCACAGAGGGAATGAATGGAAAAGGCATGCACATTCCCCATTTGTGACCAACAGAGGCTGGGGATACTTGATACTAAACAAGTCATTTAAACCACACTTTGAAAAGGCCATGATTAATAGTGTGTTCTTTCACTTTCTGGTGGGGGGCTAATTTCATACCTTTGGGACTTCTTTGAAGAAATGCTAAATACTCAGAGCTAAAGCTAGACAATATATTAATAGCAAATAACACTTTTTTGAACATTGCAGTGAATTCAGTTCAAATTCAGTATGTAGTTTTGCCTGGGATAAAACCATAAACAAAATTTTAAAAGCATTGACACTTGTCAAAACCATTTCAGTGTTTCCATTCAGTACAAATGAAATTTTTCCAGTCTTTTTTTTTAAATGGGAAAAAACAGTTTTTGTTTGAACCAACTAAATAATTTTCAGTTTGGCTATTAAATTAAAAATTAATTATTAATCGTAATGCCTGGCTCTTACGTAACACTCTTCATGAAATGAGAGGGATAGCTATGTTAGTCTGTAATCTATCAAAACAAAAAAGCAGTCATGTAGCACTTTAAAGACTAACAAAATAATTTATTAGGTGATGAGCTTTTGTCAGGCAGACCCACTTCTTCAGATCTACAGCCCTACCAGAACAGACTCAATATATAAAGCACAGAGGTCCAAAGTTGTTATCAAGGTTGAGAAATCATGAAAAAATTGTTATCGTTGTTGGCAAATCATGTAGAAGTGCAAGGGAGGCAGGTGGGGATGGGGAAGTGTTAGATCAAACATCGAAGTATGAAAAAGAGCCCTTGTAGTGGGTCAGATAATTGCTGTCCCTGTTCAAACCACGTGTTAATGTGTCGCATTTGAATATGAATATTAGTTCCGAATATTCCCTCTGTAGATGCGCTGTTAAAGTCTCTTTTCTGTAGAATACGAACTCTCAGGTGTTTAACAGAATGGCCTACTCCATTAAAGTGCTGGCTGATAGGTTTGTGTAGCTGGAGATTTCTGATGTCTTTTCTACGTCCATTCATTCTTTGGCCAAGAATGTTTGCAGTCTGTCCTATGTACAAAGTATGTGGATATTGTTGGCACATGATAGCATTAGTTGAGGAACAGGAGAATGTGCTGATGATTCTATAATTAATGTAATTAGGTCCAGTGATGGAATCTCCAGAATAGATATGTGGACGAAGGTGGCAACGGGGCTTGTTGCAAGGAAAAATTCCAGGATTAGTAGTATTGTGGTATAGTCTGTGGTTGCTAGTGACAATCCTCATAAGGTTAGGAGGTTGTCTATAAGAGAGAACAGGCCTGTCACTTAAGGTCTTCTGGAGTGTGGCATCATGATTTAGGATAGGTTGTACGTCTTCAATGACACATTGCAGTGATTTGAGTTGGGGGCTGTAGGTAATAAAGAGCGGTGTTCTATTACTGTTTTTTTTGGGCCTATCTTAGAGTAGTTGGTTTCTGGGTGTTTGTCTGGCCGTCTTTTTTTTTTTTTTTTTTACTTCTCCCAGTGGGTAATTAAGGTTTATGAGTGTTTGGTGGAGATCTTGTAGTTTTCGGTCTCTGTCAGCAGGATCAGAGCAGATGCAATTGTATCTCAGGGCTTGACTGTAAATGGTGTAAACTCTTTTACATACTTCAATGTTTGATCTAACACTTACTTACCCACCCCTCACTCCTCTCTCTTGCTCTTCTATCTGATTTGCTAACAATAACAATGTTCTGATTTGTCAACCTTGATAACAATTTTTGGACTTCTGTGCTTTATATATTGAGTATATTCTGGAAGGGCTGGAGATCTGAGGAAGTGGGTCTGTCCCATGAAAGCTCATCACCTAATAAATTATTTTGTTAGACTTTAAAGTGCTACATGACTGCTTTTTTGTTTTGACTCTTCATAAGAAGATGTCAAACTATTTCTCTCCTCTCCAACCGCAACAGAAGTTAATAGATGCTATGTCTGAATATATAAAGTGCTGTGTAATGGTAAGTATTCTGAAAAATCAAGTCCCAGACATCTCAAATTAGGCACTCAAAATTAGTAGATGCTTTTGATATTAATCTGTGTGTGTTTCTCAGCTGTAAAACTAGGACAATAATACCCCTCATTTCATGTTTGCAAAAATAAATTAATGTTTTTGAAGCTTGCAGCTACTATAATGATGAGTGCCATAGAATACTTCTATCTTCTGAGCAGAGTTTGAATAATGTGCAGTAAATAAGGCCTGTGGCCATACATTGAATAGTGAGGATAAAGCAAAAACTTTGAATAGCAGCTCATTAATAAATCACTGTCCATACAGTGGACTGAATGAGGGGTCCTGTGGAAAAAGTTGTGATCGTATGTATAAAGACTGAACCACAATTAGCAATCAAAGGAGGAGCAAATTAATATTACACAGGCAACTTTAATTCTCACATTTCCTAGCAACCTGAATGTTCTTTTTAGTTATTTTTTTTCTGTAATATTTTATTTCTAATAAACCTGTGGTGGCCAATCAATTGTGAAGTGGTACCCACTACAGTAAACTCATTCATATCTGGCAGCCCCAGGATCAGGGGGTTGCCAGATGTTCAAAATTTTTGGATCATAGAGCAGTATACCTAGCAATTCATAACATTAAACAAAAATAAGGTTAGATATTAAGAAACAAACAAGTGTATGCAGAGTACTTTATTTACCAACAACAGTAGTAGTGTACATTATAAACTTAGACTGTATTTGCTGTATCTGTTTGTATTTACTTTCACTATACTGTACTTATGGAAAACAAAACTAAAATTTACTTATGGTTAAAATGCCAGTTATTTGAGAGTTGAGAGTGCTAAATGAAAGAATGTCTGATATGAAAGAGTGTACTGCAGATTCTGAAAATGAATGTATTGTTCAAGCAAACTAGCCACACACAACCAACCAAATAGCCAGATGTGGCTAGTGTGTTGGATGCCATGGTACAGTGTATATTATATACAATATCCTGAGAAGCACTAATCTGGCATTTTGTGTGGTTTTTATGTTGCATACCTACTTAGAAAAAAACAATTTGTCTAATATGCCTAGATGGAGATTTATGCCATGATGTGTCAGAGAACACTGTTTATGATGATACCAGCAATAAAACAAACCAAAAGAGTCCTATAATCTCAGATTCACATAAGTAGCAGACAAAGGCTTATACCCTGCATATGGTGCACTTGTATAACTGCTACTTAGGTAAATGGATGACTATGTAATTATTTTAGTTTCATTAGTAGTGTCAGAGGCATTTTCTCTGCCTTGTTAAAGAAGAATTTTTGCTTTTTATATATTATATCTGTTTCCCCTCACAGGGCTCTTGATACAGTACTGAGTAATGCAGTACAAGGCTTATCTGTTCTTGATTCTCACTTAGTCGAAGTGGAGGGAGACACTGTTTACTTCTATGGGTCTGGAGCGCTGGAATCCCTGGATCGAAACTGGAGTGTTCAGACGGCTGGGACTGTCACCACAGTCTCCTTTACGTTCATAGAATTTGATGAAATTGTTCAAGTGCTACCAAAACTGAAAATCAGATTTCCTAATTCTGTGGTAAGACATTTCCTCTGAGACTTCAGCGCAGCCTGATTAGCTACAAAATATTTGGATGATGTTTATTAACACTTTATTTTGGTAAAGTTATCTTTCATTTTCAGGCTATAATCACTTATGTATAGGAATTAGGGTTATTTGTATAACTGTTCAGTTTTTGTCTGTATCGTACAAGGCCTTCTTGATTGAGCAAGAGAATTGGGTAAGAATTCTCAGGGGATTAAGAGATTCCACTTGGGTGGGAAATTCATGTCTGACACAACCATTTCTTTTGGCTCTTCATAAAATAGAAACTAGTTCCCAAATTGTGAGGTGGACATACAGAGCTTCCACATTGTTGATTTATTATTTCTGTATATCAAGACATAGGTTTTGTGTATCAGGGAAAGGGTCTGAGCAGCTGGAGACAGAGATCAGAAGTGGTGCTGGTTAAGCAAAGAACTCTGAAGTTCAGTTGTTCTTGCTAAACCAAAAAAAAGTGAATGTGCAAAGTCTCATTCCCTACAGGCAATGAGGCTGAAAATTCAAAACAAATAACATAAAATTGTCTAACAGCATATAAATATGGTGGCTCATATACCTTCATAGCTCCCTTCTTGGTTTCTGGTTTCTGATTACTTGCTTCAACTTAGGTAACTCTTTCCAGTGAGGGTTGCAAAATCCAGGCGGAGATTTTTACCACCCATTTTCCCCCAGCATCTCATTCTGCTATCTGGCTTATCACCAGTGCTCCTTCTAGGGGTACTAGTGAAACAGTGCTGCAAGGAGCAGAACTGAGTGATCCTAGGAATTGTACAGCTAGTACAATCAGGAGGCAATCAAACTCTGCATACTCAAAATGTGTCATGCTTATTTGCTTGCAAACAGTGAGTTTAATGAAATCTTGTTGAAACAAATTTTCTATGGTGGAGTATGGAGTTTTGCCCCTTTTATTGCTAATGACCCAAGGAGTCACATGATGACATAATAAATATGTGAGATTAAACCAGTCATCTGAAAGAAATGGTGATGATTGTTCTTATACACCTGTAACTTAAGAGTGAATGCAAAGTTTCTGTCTTAAGTGACCATGACATTATACATAGTTGAACAATTTATGGTCACACCTTTCTGAAAATTTACAAACCAATTAATACCTACAGTATTGTATTTTTACATGATTTAATACGCTGATGCAGTTATATCATTTTTATAAAGAAAGAGTGTTTATGAGTGCTCATTTATCATTTCAAGTGAAGACGATTTTAAGTGCTATGGTTTTCTCTCTCAGAGCATCAGAGTGTCTGTACCAATGAGATCTCTTCTATTTTCTAATTTTATTTGTATTTCTTGAACGCAAAAGGGAGAGGGCTTCTTTTTAAATGCTTCATGTGCCACTTTGTTTTGAAGAGGCATGAAAAACTGCATTTTAAGTGATCTCATTTGCTTAGATGACCCTAAAGCTAGCTAGTTGAAGAGAACTGAAGTAGCATGGAATGGAGCTGTTCTAATTCTGAGCTTGATATCTGTAGTTTTTTTGTGTTTATCTGTTATGATGTGTTTTCCTCAGTAGGTTTAACGTAGTTTGTGTCTGTTTTTTTGTTATAGCACCTGAAGTTTAAGGAGACTAATATTGTCATGTTGCAACAGTTTAATGCATTAGCACAGGTGCGTCGCATTGAACAGTTGACCGTAGATCCTCAGGGAAATCCAGTTGTCAACTTTACTCTGTGGAAATACTATGTACTGTTTAGACTGAACCATTTTAATCTGCAGAAGATAAATGGAATTGAGGTAAGAGGAAGCAATATTTTTTTAGGAATGCAAAATGTGTATTGCTTCCCTCTCAAAACTATTCCTATAAAATGAATGATCATTATTGTAAAGAACAGGATCCTATTTCATAAATTTTGATTACATATTCATAAAATGCATAGAGCCACTTCATTCTTTCTTGTGCAGAAGTAAAAGAGCAGGGGTATACTTATTCATATAATGTACTATGCTCTGCATTTAGCAAACTTAATCTGTTGTTTTAGTTATGTAGTCCCAGAAAATAGCTAGCATTGCTATAGCTCTTGGTAATTGCAAAGAAAACCAAATTCAACCCAGTTCCTGAGCTATAAGGAGTACATGTGATAAATAAACATAATTCAATTTGTTTTTCTTTGCTTGTTTGCTTGCTTGCTTGCTTGTTTGTTTGTTTGTTGGTTTGTTTAAATGCTAAGAATTCATACACTTCATCTCTTCAGCAACAAGCTTTTCTCTGGAATTTAAATATTGGTACTGGAATTTAAATACTGGCACCTATGTGTGGGGATATGTGTTCAAAAAGTATACTTAACAACTGATGTCAGTACAGCATATTATTATTTATAAAGTATTTCAACTGCAGGTGCCACATACATGTAAAATCTCAAATATTTTCTTCACGTCTCCACTCTATCCTTATGGACCCCTCCCCCCTTTTTTTTGCCTCTTATAGAAAATCATTTATAGTGTAAAGAAAGGGAATATGATAATATGAGTGCTCATTTGCACAAGTATAAAAACTGCCATCACATCTGAATAAATTAAAACACCTGTCCTGAACCCAGGACTGAATCAGGGCATGTGCTGAGAACTGTACACCTGATACAACACTTTAATCTCATGCTTATATTTCAGTATTTATTTGCCAGGTTGACATTTACATATGTGCTGAAGTGTTTTGTGGGCTCATGGCCAGCATGCTCAACACCTAGCAGGACTTTAATCCTCACTTTGCATTTATGTCAATCTGTGGTTCTCAAAGGTTGTTGTGGGTTTTTTGTTTGTTTGTTTTTTTTTTGTTTTGTTTTGAGGACTGCTTAATAATTGATTAGGGTGGAGACTACTTACTGATCTTTCGAAATGTTGTTTGTATCATTAGGTAATTGTTGTAGAGAACTCGGATAAAAGTGCTATATAAAGCCCCCTCAATAATTAAAGAGTTTTTTTGTTCTACAAATAAAAGCGCACAACTCATATTTTAGTATGAGTAGCAACCCCTGCCACAGCAGTTGGGAAGGAGGACTGCAGTACTGGAGCTGGGGAAAGTCGCCTCTTTCTGTGGTTACTGCAGCTCTGCACATCACAAATTTTCTCCACCCCCTCTTTGCACTTTATTGCCCCCTCCCACCTACCTTTTATTCCTCTCAAGGCTACCACCCCACCTTACTTGTGAGGACCCAGTGTCTCGGCACCAACTTAGTGGGCCTTGCTTTGGAAGCCACTAATTATGTGAGCAGCCCTTCATTACGTGGTTTGCAGCCACCTACGTGTGCACCTTAGAGGGAACTATTTGCAATCCACTTGATTAGAGCTTGTGGACAACAGTTTGGGAACCTCTGTTATAAATGAAACAAGAAGTCCTATGTCACCTTATAGACTACCAGATCTATTGGAGCATAAGCTTTCATGGGCAAAGACCCACTTCGTCAGAATGTGTGGTCTTTGCCCAAGAAAGCTTATGCTCCAGTAGATCTGTTAGTCTACAAGGTGACACAGGACTTGTCATTGTTTTTGCTGATACAGATTACCACGGCTATCCCTCTGATACTGGTATAAATGATTATACCAAGGGCAGGGTTACAGTGTTTGAGCCATCTATGTAGAGTATAATTCCAAAAAGTTATGATTAATTCATGTAAGTATTTGAGCAACACCATGGATGAGGTATGCATTAAAGGTTAAGGAAGCTGAATTTCATGAGCTGCCTTTGTTTTTCTATGTTTCTTATTAACAAAATAGCCATCAGAAACTTAAATAATCACATTCTTAAACTCAGATTGGAATTAGTAGATTTTAAATGTCTATTTATTTTAAAGTGGCCATTATAATTTGTTTTAAATTGACTCTGTTAACTAATAGAATTCAAATTTCTGAATACTTTGATTTACTCTGTTTTTAGCTCTCTCCAACACACATTAATCATGCAACATAGGGAGGGAAGGTTAAAGAGCTAAACTGAACTAAAAGCTCCCACGGGGGCGGGGGGAGAAGAAATAAAAAATACCTCCCTTTAATTGCAGTGTCTCTTAAAAAGAAAATAAGTCATTAAACTTCTAATATTTATTTTTGTGTGGAATTTTTCTTAGTTAAACATAGCTCTAGGAGAACATTTTGAAATAACCTCATACTGTACTATTTAGGTTTTTTTCCTTTCAATTTAGTGATCATGAACTCTTTGTTATAAATGATTCTTGTTACAAAGTTGGGATTTTAAGACTGACCATAGCTTTTAAAACTTATTTTTCAATGTATACTGTGCATATCTTTTGTTTAACTCCATACAGTATTCACTGCACCATTTAAAGTGCAAAGATGGTTTTAGATATTAAAGAGTTCTTCAGGCTACAGCTTCAAGAAAATAGAAGATAAATCATCCCTGCTCATCCCACACCTCATCAAAAAAGTCTAAGCAATTAGACCTACCAGTCTGCTCTGTCAGCAAACTCAGGTTTGAAAGGAAAGTCATGAAACTTATCCAGGAGCGAGGCCTGGACTTCAAAGGAAAGCTGTGTGCTAACCAGTGACAGCACCCTAAAAATGGTGTCTGCTCCTACAACTCATCCTAATATATGGGCTGGCTGTGAAGTGCCCAACCCTCTTTTAATCTACTTTCACAAGTGTAAATTTCCTAATCTAGACAAACCCCTGGACTGCATAACAGAGAAGTGCACATTAATTTGTGAAACTTAAGAAAATGTGTATCAGCAGATTTGCATATAACAGAGTAGATTTATTGCATACTATATGCATTGTCTCTTGACTTATTATTTACTATATATTTGAAAGTTTGTCTGCTGGTTTGTTCAAGAACTCCTCTTAAATGATAAGAGCTAGGACCACCAAATTTGGTTTGCAGCTTTCTGTTTTATAACTTAAAGTAAGATAGGGTTTGGTTGTGCCAGGATAATTGGCTGTGCCTGGAGTGGGATTGCTTCTCATAAAACGGTACAGAAAAGAGACAGCATTACCAGCCAGATGAAAGGGGTTGGCTGGGGGCATGTCCCACTACTTCTGCTTTGAGACTGCCCCAGCTCTGAGCCGCCCAGCCCCACCCCCCATGCATCAAGAGGGAAGGGTGGGGCTGAAGCACCTCCCTGATCCATGCATGAATGTTACTGGCTGTTGTCCTGCATCAGGATGGAAGGAGAAAGTGCAGTTTACTGCATTCCTCACTCTGGCTGGGGACTGCAGCAGGCAGATCAGCCTGCACTTTCCCCATCTGATGGAAATGCACACCTCTACTGGCTATGCCGCCTGCTGGAGCTGCAGAGGCCATGGAGAGGTGCTTCTCACCTGGCCCAAGTTGCTATTGTGAGAAAGGGGTTGTCCTCGCTCCACAGGACAGCCTGCACACTGAACCCCTCATCACCAGCCCTGCCCCAGAACATGATTCCAATAAAACGTGTACATTATCATTTTATTTTTCAAAAAACAAAAATTGTGGGCCCAAGCAATGTTGGGTAAATCTTGTAGTACGCTAATAAGGAGCACTGATTATGCATCTGAACTTCCCTAAGTGCTGTTGCATTACAGCCTTTGGTGGTGAATAGTACCAAGAACACACCAGAGGTTTCTCTGAAGATTAGCATTCTTATTTAAAAGTTGTTTGTTGCACATGACTGCCTTGGGGAATTTTACACTTGCATAACATGATGTAGGAAAAGAAAACATCAGACAAGGGGAATGTTTGTTTTGCTCATTTTTATTTGAAATTGAATAGATTTTATTTAGAGATCTTGGAGGTTGGGGAGCATCATTAGAGAGTTTTTTGGGGGGAAAAAGAATTAGGTTTTCAAAACGTTTAAAGTACACATTATTTCAGTAACAGTGGGAAATTATTTTACAGACACATCTTTGACTTTATGCTGTGGAAACAGTATAGTTCATGTTTAAGAAAGTAAAGTATTATGGGGAAGGATTAATCTTTGTGAACTGAGAATGGCTAGCCAGTTAGCCTTTATGGGGGTGGGGGGAAAGGTAATCTTTCTGTGAAGACTGCCCCATAGTGCTGTCAAAGTTAGAAAGACCGTGGCTTATCTTTCATCATTTAAGAGCTTGGACACATTTCATGTTTGCATCACAACTTGATCAGAAACTATTCCAATATTTTCTGTAAATGTATACGATATGGTAAAGAATTAATCTGTGTGGACTGAAATAGTGGGGAGGAACTGGTCATTCAATAAGCAGTATAATGAGGTATCATGCTGTATGAGTCAAGGTTTCCAAAGTTGTTAGAAAATAATAAGGAAAACAAGAAAAAATAATCTGTTTAATTGCTCTTTGAATATGTTTGAGGCCAACAAAAGTAAATCTAAGTTTTGAAAAAGTCAAACAGATACATCTTTCCCTTCTTTACATATGGCTGGAACGTCTCTAAGATGTAGTATTTTATGGGACATATTTTAACTTATTTCATTTGTGTTGGTCAATTCTGAGCATAATCAAGTTTTACTGTTTGAGGATTTTTCATTCTTATTTTTTCACAGGTTACACAGAATGATATAGTACTGGCTGAAAAGCTCTTTGGCATTCTTGCATATGTAGCATCTTCTGAATTGCCCCAGTATCGCCTGCTTTCGTTACTTGGAGAATCCAGGTGAAAGTTATTTTATGTGGTTTAAGAAAGGACACTTCTAGCCATAGAAATTATATTTTTACCATAACTTTGTATAAGTGTGTTAAAATTAAATTAACCATTAAATCAGTCCACTTTTCCTTTTGTTTAGGCTAGATTCATCAATTAGTTCTTTCAAAAAAAAAACTTGATTTTTTAAAAATTAAAGTAGCTAATAAAGAAAACACACCAAAAACTCATTTACAAATTGATATATGCAGTGAACTTCTAGGATGATAGAGAAAGTAATCGGAGAGGGAAATGCCACTTTACATTGCAGTGTCTCATAGTGTCAAAGGTCCTGGATTCTTAAGAGTGCACTAGAAATACTTAAAGTTAACCTCCGTTTTTTCAGACCACCATTAGTTCCTTATACATACCATGAGACTGTTGGGGTATTCTGTTACCATTATGAGGAAGATCAAAAGTAGATTTTATATTGGTTTGTGTGAGACCAAATTTGATCTGTCTTCATTTTACAGGATATAAAAACTGTTCATAGTCAGGCTATACACAGTGGGGGCTGCAAAGGGCACAAATGCACCCTTCCCATGTCCTGTTTCTCTCCCTGCCTGCAAGAGATGATGGAGGAACCCAAGGCACCCTGGGACCTGCAGTTCTGTGGCCTGGAGCATATATGGTTCTGACTATATTTACCAGTGTGGTCTTGGCTGTTAGCAACCGGAAGGGCATAGGGATGAGGGAATATTGTTTTTCACTTACAATATTATAATCAGATCCCAGAAAGTAATTTCCATAAAACCTTTTACTGTATACATATTTAGTATGTTGCGACAGAACCATTTTACCAGTCAATATTTACACTAAGAATTTTCATTAATTTCTCTTACTGCATGGCTATTTTGAACTCCTGAGGGTGCCAGACTAGGGAAGTTCAGCCCGTACCAAATATGCATTGGTTACATCAGTTGTTTCAGTTGTGTTGCCATTATTGAGTGTCGCAGCCTGCATGATGTTGTGTGAGAGGTATAGGATGTTGATGAATTTGGCAGGCAGCCGAAGTGTCGCATGATCTTCCACAGGACCTTGTGGTTGATGGAGTTGAATACTTTAGTCAAATCAAAGAATGCCAGGTATGGAAGCTGATATAGCTCCTGACCCTTCTTTTGCGTTATGCATAGGGAAATAATTATGTCAGTTGTTCCTCACCCTGGTGGGAAGCTGCATTGTGATTACTACTTCTGCTAGGGGAAACAGACAGTTCAGAAGGACTCAGGCAAAAATTTTGTCACTAGTAGAAAGCACGGAGGTCCCACAGTAGTTTCCACAATCCATCCTTTCACCTTTCTTGAAGATGGTTACTGTGATGGTGTTTCTGAACACACTAGGTATGGTTATCTGCAAATAATCATAGTGAGGGAATATAGGCACAACAGCAGGAATGGATCTCCCTGTTTGAATATCTTGGCAGGGATTACATCAGTGCTTATGGTCTTGTTGTCTGTCTTCTTTTTTTATGAATGCTGGGATCTCACAGATGCAGGGTTCACAGTCCATATCAACACAGATGGGCAGACTGGTGATCACAATGAAAATGCCATCATCTACGTTTGCGTCATGGTTGAACAGGTGGCTGAAGTATTCCTGCCATCAGCTATTGATGCCATATTTGGGCTTAACAAGGGATGTCCGTCTGCTGATCACAAGGAAGTGACACCTAGCTTTAATGGTCCCTAAGTTGTCATAACAGAATTAAAGAACTCATGACTGTCGTTGGAGTTCGTATAGGCCTGTTTTTCCTTTGCTTTTTCTTTCTACCAGGTTTTTTGAGGGCTCTAATTTTTTGTTGTACTTTGGACTTGGCAAGCTTGTAATCATGTTTTTTCTGCTGAGATGTGACGTATGCTCTTCCGGACTTTGAAAGCTCTGCATTTAACATAATTTAGGTCCTGGATCTCCTCATCATTAGTATCAAACCAGTCCTGGTTTCTTTGCTTGGTGTAGCCAAGGTTTCACCACAGGTTTCCAGGACAGTGCTTTTCAGAAAGGACCATGCCTGACTATATTCCTCTGGTGGATCTTGGTTGCATAGATTGTCATTAAGGCTTTGCTGGAAGATGGCCCTTTAAAACCCTGGTGTTGATGTTTTTGTGGAGTTTTTTTGGGGTGAAAAAATGCCTTGGTGCTTATTTGAGCAACATAATGGAAATAATCCATGACTGGTCTAGCATCATTCATAGAATTAGTGATGTGGACATACCTTCCCTCCCAATGACACCATTCCACAGGTGCTAGTCATTACCTCCACTGGCATTGAAGTCCCCAAAAAGTACAAACTTGTCCTCTCTAGGGATATCACCAGTGATGCTATCAAGGTGTGCATATATGCATTCCTTGGTATTTTCATCAGTTTGTAAGGTGGGAGCATAGGAGCTGACTACTGTCGTGTACTGGTTTTTGGCCAGCGTAAGATGTAGTGTTGTTACCTGTTTGCTGACACCAGTAGGGTGCTCGCTGAGGCTGCACTTAAGGCTATTTGTGGTACAAAACTGACACCATGCATGCAGTGCTCATATTCATGTTTACCCCTCCAAACAAACATTTCTCTAATCTGGCCCTCATCAGCTGGTTTGGTCTCACTCAAAGCAGAAACATCAGCGTTGAATCACCTCAGCTCTTGCGCAGTGAGGACTGTTGGGCTGTCCTGATTTTAAATCTAAGTGTAAATGTTTTCTAATTCTTTTTGCTCCTGCAAATTGAAAGGTGTTTCCCCCGCCATCATTACTAAGCAGGTTGGGTTGAGACAAACATTGTTAGGGGTGAGCAGAGTGGATCCTAAACAGGGCTTCTCAGTTACAGTTACAGCTGCCAGGGCACACTTTTGTCTTGTCCAAAAGTGGGACGACCATTGTGCAGCTGACGCCTCTGTGCCAGGTTGTGACTAGAAGCTTCTGGCCGCACAAGCCTGCTCCCATTGTCACTTGCTGTGATTGCCAAAGGGCTTCAGTCATGGGAACAGGAATGAAATGGAAATGAAAAGAGAAGGATGTAGAGGCAATTATCTAAGAAATAGCCTATATGTTTACCAATTTGTAGCATTACTGGTTAGCAGTTTGAGGTCAGAAAGATAAGACAGTCTTATGCAGTTGAAACTTCAGGGGCAGTTTATATAGACAAAATATAAATAGCTAAGAATTTGGCCTGAATACACAGGTTAACATACTCTTGAAAATCTCTCTATAAGTAAAATAACAAATATTACACAATTCCTTCAGTATAAAATTACTGAAGAAAATGGAAGGTTTTCTGTACAGTGCAAAAGTCTTGAGCACTTTCTTGATTCACAAATAGAATGTGGCCATAGAAGTTTCACAGAGATACCTTGGCTAATATTAAGTGTTATATATGCATTTCTGATATAGGACATATCCATACACATAGTTTTACTGTTTTTCTGATTCCGCTGTCATATATTGGGCAGTACTTACTGAGTTACATACTGAAAACACGGAAATCATTTTCATGGCTGTTTTATAGTTGAATTAACAATTTTGAGTTTGACGTTGTAAAATAAAAAGTGTGCAGAAGTTTGTGGAAAAGAAGTTTCAGTATTAATTTAGATTTCTGTGGATACTTTTATTTTAAGTACCTTAAGCTGTGAGGTTTTTCCCCCATTTTGGAGACTTCTTATGGTATGTGTTCAAACAAGCATTTGATTTAATAGTCTTCAGTTGTTATGGGACAAAATAATTGATGAATATCTCTGGGACCTTCTTTATATATCAAGGTCACAGGATGCAATAAACCAAAAACTCCATAAGTCAACGTTCAAAGGAGGAAGGGGGGTGGTACTATGTAAAATCACTAAAAAGTATTTGCATTTTATTTAAGCCTGACATAATTAAATCTGTAAATCTTTTTACTGTCTTTCTACAGGAAAAAGCAATTCTGTTATATGCTAGAGTCAAAAGGGAAAAAATCTGGGATCATCAGTGAAGAAAGTAATGACAGCAGAAGAGTTGGAGGAGAAAGTGCAGGTTGCGCTGTACTGAATTACACTACAAAGGAGTCTCATACAGAAAAGCTTGAGGTAAATGTGTTAGAAAATCCTGTGGAAAATCATATATACTGAAACGTTTCAAATATAATCTTTGTCTTCTGGGTGACTTGTTTAATTTTTAATCAGTTTTCATATATTTTAGATGCCTGAAGTAGCATTATTCACTTTTATCAACTGAAAGAATTTACGAGGTACTTCCAGACTTCTTTGAGGCCCAGTTATTAATATCCATGTTATCACAATGGCGCCATAAAATATCTGCAAGTGGGGACAGTTAAAATAAATACATATTTATCAGATAAAGTATATAGACCAGTTTCTGCTTTCAGGTGTGCCTGCATGGCTCCTGCTGGTTTCCACGAAGGGCAATCCATGTAATTTCTCCTGCACCCCAAAGCTCTCAGTCCAGTTCTCCCCTGCATGTGAACTCTCTCTGAGTTTGGGACTGTGCATAAGTATATGCTCAGAAACTATCATCATACAGTCCTTTTAACGTGTCCTATTAGCCCTGTGTACAAAGATCACCCATGAAATTCTATTAAATATCAGTTTTAGTGGGATCTTTTAAGTGTTAGTTTTTATGTAACCCTGCATATCATAGTTATGTTTATTTTTCAACCACATGATCCAAAAGTTCATTTTACCACTATAAAAATAGCAATAATACCGAACTGCAAGGTGGTCAGCACTGTATCCCTTAAAAAGTGTTACTCATATTGAGAAAGGTGTGGATCACACTTTCAGCGTACAGGACTTGCACCATGGAGTATGCAAGTGTAATCTTACTTGGATTTTCTTGTCTGTTTCAGGTACCGTTCAAGGTGAAATTATAAAGTACCCAGAATAATGGAATATAGTAGGGTTGAATCAGCACAGCTTTTATAAGGCTACAGTCATTTCTATCACATGTTAGAATCCTTAAATTTAAACAGAGGCTTTTAATACAGGGCCTCCTAAGAGACCAAGACCCAGTTATGCAGAGAAATATATCTAATGTGCTTAAAGCAAGACTGAGATAGACAACATTGTTTAATAATAAATAATCATTTCTCATCTTAGGAAAAGGTTAATAGTGGAGAGCCTTGCAGATCAATCCTGGGGTAATATAATCATGACAAAATTTGTTTAAATCTGGATAGAGAAAAAATAAACTTAATGCAGCCTAAATTTAAATAAAGTGTCAGTTTTGTTTTCAGTAAGCCAAACCTAGGTCTGCTTTTCTAGCTATAAACCTTTGTCGTTAGGCAGAGAAAGAGAACATCTTTTCCCTCCTCTTCCTTTTGAGGGGTCAGCCTTTAATAGCAGCTGTTTCCAGTCCCTACTGAGATACATTCTAGTGTCCCATTTGTCCCTTGCTTATACCTCCGGTTTATTGGGTTATATAAATCACAGTGCTAGAAGTAAATCAACAGTACGTACTCAACTTGATTACTCCATTGACTTTTGGTCACATCATCTAAAAAAAGACTACAGCATGGAGGTGTGATGGGAGAGATTAAAAATGTCAAAGCTGTTCAATTTTGAAACAACTAGTAATGATGGCTGAATGGTAAAGGTACTTAAAATAATTAATGATATAAGCCAGTGAGGCACACCTATTTGCACTTTACCAGAATCTGAGGATAGTAATAAAATAATGCTTTGGTGTTTCTGTGATTATATAAAAATGTGTGTTTTCATTGCCAGTATAGTAATTCACACCTTGTTCTTCATTATGATATTCCATATGTGGCTGCTGATTTTATTGATTTTCCCAAGAGAAAAGCAAGATAGGCAATAGCTGCCAATTTCTGCTTCCCACTAACAGTTAACTAACATAGTAAATGTGATCAAGTCAGATGTAATTACTGAAGCCAGTAGATTAGGCTTATTGATTAATAAGTTTTTAAACTAAGCAGCTGGAAAGCATTTACTTTATCTCTCATAAAAAATGTTCCATGTTGTATTTCTGGGTCAAGCCATGTCCTAATATTTTTAACAACACTGTAAATCAGATGGATTGTGTATTTAGCCCCAGTATAACTATTCAAAGGAAATATTGTTATGGCATTTAATGGAAATCCTCCATAAAAAGGAATTAGTATAATTGAAGAATGAGTAAAATATGGTTCCAGAAGCTCTTCCAAATGTATTTTTGTGGCATGAAATTAGCTGCTGGAAGTTCAGATGGCTTTTGTACATTGCATACTCTGTGTTATACATAGGCTTGTCAGAATTCAATTTTTTTATACATTTTGGTGGAAAAAATATTTTAAAGATTTTTTTCATTTTTATTCACATTTTCATAGTTGAGTGAAATTATGGGTTTTTAACATTTTTCAATTTCTGTTTTAAATTTTCATGGGTGTGGAATATTACAGGGGTCAGACCATATTTACTGACAGTAGATGTTGAGATTGAAAAAGTTGACATTTTCTAAGTGTTAAAACATATTGTCAACATTACATTTCAAATTATACAAAGTAGATATCCTTAAATCAAATTCTAATGGCTTCTCAAGCATATTTTTCTTATTTTGCCTATCTGTAAATTTCTATAATCATTGGAAAAGATGAAAATTATTTTTACTGATGAAGATTTACATGTACAGTATACACACCAGAGAAAATATGGAAAGTATCATGTACACCAGTTTGTTACTTCCTACCGTGGTGTACTTTGGTGTTTGACATTTTATGTAAGCAAGCCAATGCATTTGCAGTGTCTAGATTTAAAAATAAATAATCTAAAACTTAGCAATTTGCATAATTCCTATCCCCCCACAGCAACAAAAAATAAAGCTCTGTTAGAGACGTTAACATTGCTACTTCCAAATGAAATTTCACTTGAAATAATTTGTGAGGGGATCGTTAAATGGTTGTAAAGCTTGGATCTGTGGCCTTACTTATTTTTAAAAAAATGGCTGTACAATTTGCAATTAAATTCATTTGTTAGAGACAAGTGTGGAGGGTTCTTTTTTTGTGCAGATCCCTATTTTCTTTGAGTCACTGAAGTTCTTTTGACGCATTTTAATAAAACTTTGTTATTTGGCCTTTTTTGTCTGTCTTATGTAATCTGTGATGTTTCTTCCGTCCAGGAAATCAAGGAGAGAAAGAACTTTTGCCAGACATACATACAAGACTTAGTGAAAGAAGCTGCTGACATCAATATGAAAAATGAGTCTTTACAGAAGCTATGGCCTCAGCTGTTCATTGAGCTTGTCAGGGATGCGGTGATAGAAATACGCAATAAAAATTCCTACATGAAACTCTGCTTACAGCGGATCACTGATCAAAAATAGCAAAGTTGACTCCTGCTGACTTGCAAGCTGCTGGTTTCAGTATTGTATGGTATGTTTCACAAAGACATAAAAAAATAGGAAATTACTGTCACTGTAGGACTCGTTTTTAAAGGATGCTTTTAAATTCAGTGAGTTCTGTTTTTTGCAGCTAATGTTTTTCTCTCTAGTATTCAAAAAAAAAGTTTTCTTTTATGCAAGTTTTCATCTACAAATTTTAAGTGCACCTTTAGCTCAAATGATGACATAGAAATAACTTGACAGTGATTCCACCTTTTATGAAGTCTTTTGCTTTTTTGTTGTTGCTGGTCTAGTGCTAAAGCATTGGTTTCAAGAAATGAGTTCACACTCTGATGCTTGCATTATGTTTTTTATTGAACACTTTTGAGTTGTTTACTTTTTGACTATTTGCTGCTGTGATTAGAAATAATTCACATTTAAGAATATTGTTTTTATGAGCAGAAGCTAATAAATTATTATGTTTACATACCCTGAAACTAATTATTTAAGATTTAATATTATTTAATACACTGATTGGAAAACTGCATGTTGACAGTTCAGTACTGTTATAAAAGGAGTGCATTTTATCAAAATTAAACTAATTTAAGATCCTCAACTAAATACGTTGTTGTGCTAGTTTTAATTCCTGATTTTTTTTATTAATTTGCTTGCATGTGTTTATAAATGTGAATTATGTAATATACCATAGGAAAATAAGAGGACTTTGCTGATTTTTATCATTCTTATGCCAGTATATATACAAAATATTCATGACATTTATTCTGCCTTCTGGCTAGCAAATGATGAATTTCCAGCTCACCCCACATTCATTTAAAACATAAAGCATGGAAACAATATTTTTTAAAATCTTGAACTAGGCTATTTCCTTATAAATGTTTAGGGACATACTTTTAAATATTTATATGCCTAAAGATGCAGGTAGGAGTTCTTCTTCGAGTGTCCCTGTGGGTGCTCCACAATAGGTGTCGGGCTTGCCCGGCGCCGCAGATCGGATCTTCCAAGCAGTTTCTGCCGGACCGCGCATGCGCCGGCGCGCGCCGCTCGCTTGCGCACTCCTGGCCATGTGCGCGATCCAGTCCCTGCCAGTTCCTCTTAACCGCCGTCGGATGCAGACGGAATCCAAACTAGGCTAAGGCCAAGTAGCGTATTCAATGGCTTTAACTGTTTTTCTTTAAAGTTTTTCAAGTACTTAGGCTACTGCAAGTTAGCTGGTTGTTATTTTTGAAAAAAAAAAAAACAAAAAAAAAAAAACAAAAGCAACAAACAAACTACAAGCGGGGCAGCTTCAATCCAGTCCCAGTAACAAGCGCCGGAGGCCAGGAGCATAGGGCCATCAGCCCTCCTGCTGCGGCAGGCCATCGGAAGGGGGAAAACAGCACAGAGAAGGTGCTAAGTACCCGTTTAACAACTGAAAGACTCACCAACAATGTCCTCTTCAGGATTTAAAAAATGTGAGTCCTGCCGAGAGGCGATGCCAGCATCCGATGGGCACAGTCTATGCATAAGGTGCCTTGGGGAGTCCCATGTTGCACAGGAATGCTCCTTCTGTGCTAAATTAACAGCCAGAGCAAGGAGAGACAGGGAGATGCGGCTTAAAATGCTGCTTTTTGATAAGGCCCTCCAGCCAGACGTGCCGGAGCGGCCGCAGCAGGAGGGACCCTCCGGGGCCCATAAAAGGAAAGCTGCCTCCCTCACCCCATCAGCGCAGAAACGGAGGAAAGCCTCCCCAGCCCGATCCCTGCCGGTAGCAACAGCGAGCGGGACGGGAGGAGCGAGCAGCCCCCAGCCGCAGCAACAGCTGATCGGCGGCGGCATGGAGAGCCATGTGGAAGCGGCTCAGCCTCCGATAATCAGCCAGCCGCCCTGCACCGCAGGCAGGGCGGCGGCTAAACAAGCGCCGGTGCCGGCGGCACCGCAGGCAGCGGCACCGACCCCCGGGGAACCGGCGGTGCAGAGTGCGCAGACACGCAGCCTGCAGGCACCGAAGGACACCGCACGTGCGGACGGGGACGGGATCCCCTGTGCGTCAGGGGGCGGAGTTACCTCCTCCAGGGTGGGGGAAGGCTGCACACAAGAGGAGGCATTGCAGCCCCTTTCCGGACAGGGCTGTGGAGTTGCTTTCTCACAGCCCTCCGCTTATGTTGCAGACTCCAACCAGAAGGCAGGGGTCCCCCCTAGCCTACCCGGAGCCCCCTTCTCCATTTTTGCAACCAGCCTCACCCTGGCTGGGACTACCTTCACCCTTCCTGGGGTTTGAACCGCTGGACTATTATGCAAAATCGCTCTCTCCAGTGTCTCGACGATCTCCCTCCCCCAGATGCAGAGGGTATGCACCAAGGGAGTGGTCTAGGTCACCTTCCCAAGAACAGTGCCTATACTGCCATGGTCGCCCCTACCACGCGGGGCATAGACACCATCGGCAATCTACTAGGGAAAGATCCCCACAGACGATCTCGTACCCCCGAGGGCAATTGCGACCGGGGACAGAGACTCAAGCATCTCAGGGGGGACTGGTTATGGAACCCTGAGATTTTCCCTCGCAAACCTCTAGCGAGAGGGTGTACCATCACCAGCAGGAACCGGAAGGGTCCAGAGAGACGTACCCCAGCGGTTCCTCGCTCTCCTCCGTGGACGAGGCTACGGCCGCGGGGGACGTCCATCCTCCGGACGATCTCAAACAGTTTCAAGAGCTGTTTAAGAGGGTGGCCTTCACGCAAGGCATCCAGACAGCAGAGGTGCAAGAGAAACACCATAAACTCCTCAAAAATTTGAGACCTCCGGCCTCCTCCAGAGTAGCAATACCGCTTGATGAAGCGATCTTAGAGTCCGCCACTACGATATGGGAGACCCCTGCGACTATTCCGCCTGTCCAAAAGAGAGCGGATAAGAAATACTTCGTGCCGGCGAAGGGCATGGAGTTCCTGTTCAGCCACCCACAGCCAAATTCCTTGGTGGTGGAGTCGTCGCAACAAAGATCAAAGACATCTCAATTCAGGACGGGGGGACAGACAAAGATGCCAAGAAGCTAGAGCTGTTCGGCAGAAAGGTCTACTCCTCCTCCACTTTAACGTTGCGAATGGCAAATTACGCAGCGCACTTAGCGAACCATAATTTCGACAACTATTCCAGGTTAACCTCCCTCATGGACTCGCTTCCAGAGGACAAAAAGCCGGTGCTCAAGGCCATAGTGCAAGAAGGCTACGCGGCCTCGAGGACGGGAGTTCAGATCGCCCTGGACGTTGCGGACACAGCAGCACGTTCCACAGCAACGCCCCTCCATACACAAAGAAAAGTTACTAACCTCAACAAAGACGGTACCAGTACCAGCAACAGCGCCCCCAGTACCACAGGGGTTACGAGCAAGGGCGACTTCAACAGCATCAGCAGTACAGAACTCCCAGGCGACGTTCACAACAGAGCCGTGCGTCCTCGGGGCGGGGCCAAAGGCCACAAGTTTGACATACAGATCCAGGGCTGCGCCATCACTACCATCGCACAAGGTCATCCGAAGCGACTATTCCACCATCGCCTCCGACCATTCTACGACCAGTGGCAAAGGATCACCACAGACAAATGGGTGCTGGAGATCATAGCCACGGGGTACGCCATCCCCTTCCAGTCGCTCCCACCGTCACGACCTCCACCCAAGCCCCACCTCCAGGAGGCCTCCCATGTAGCGAGGCTCAGGCAGGAGGTGGACCATCTCATGCTCATAGGGGCGGTGGAAAGAGTGCCGGAGCAACTGCAAGGGAAAGGGTTCTACTCCAGGTACTTTCTCATGGAGAAAAAGACAGGAGGCTGGAGGCCCATCTTAGACCTTCGCGGCCTCAACAGGTACCTGCGCAAGCAACGTTTTCGGATGACCACAGTCGCCTCCATCCTTACAGCACTGGACGATGGAGACTGGTTCGCAGCCCTCGATTTACAAGACGCGTACTTCCACATAACTATCCATCCGGCTCACCGGCGATTCCTCCGGTTCATGGTAGGCAACGAACACTTCCAATACAAGGTCCTACCGTTTGGCTTCTCCTCGGCCCCCAGAGTCTTCACCAAGACCTTGGCAGTGGTGTCAGCCTACCTGCACAGACAGGGGGTATTTATTTTCCCGTATCTGGACGACTGCCTGCTCAAAGGGGCCTCGAAGGGGGGAGGTTCTGTGCATGATACGCGTCACAGCAAACACGTTCTCTTCACTCGGCCTGGTTATCAATCTGGCAAAATCGAAAATAGACCCCACACAGGACATAGAGTTCATAGGGGCTCGCATAAACTTGGTTACAGCGAGAGTATATCTACCAGAGGCTCGCTTTCGGGCCATTGGTTCCCTCGTGCAGGTCATCACCTTCAGCCCTACGGTGCCGGTCTTGACGTGCTTACAGCTGCTGGGCCACATGGCAGCGGTGACGTTCGTAGTACAGAACGCCAGGTTACACATGCGCAGCATGCAGCACTGTCTGGCGAGTGTATACAAACCGGCAGTACACACCGTTCACAGGGTGGTGTCGCCCACAGCCGGGGTGCGCAAATCCCTACAATGGTGGGTAAACCCCAGGAACCTGCTAACAGGGGTACCCTTCCACCAGCCGCAAATATCGGTTTTTCTCACTACAGATGCCTCCCTCATAGGGTGGGGAGCGCACATGGGCGAAGAGGTGACTCAAGGACTGTGGTCACCCACGGCACAGTCACTACACATAAATATACTGGAGCTCAGAGCAGTGTTCAACGCCTGCAGACACTTTCGAGACCACATACAAGGCAAAGTCGTCGGGATCAGTACAGACAATACCTCCACCATGTTTTATATAAACAGGCAAGGAGGAGCTCGATCCCGTGCCTTATGCGCGGAAGCAATCCGCTTATGGAACTGGTGCATCGCCAACAATATAATCTTGAAAGCCTCATACTTGCCGGGTGCGCACAATGTGAAGGCAGACCAGCTGAGCAGGCGTTTTGCACTCACACACGAGTGGCAGATCCGTCCCGATCTGCTACGGCCGATTTTCCACGCATGGGGTTTTCCCCAGATAGATCTGTTTGCCACTCAGCACAACAAGAAGTGCCCACGATTCTGCTCCAGGGCAGGACTGGGATCGGGGTCCCTGGGGGATGCGTTCGCGATCCCGTGGAGGGGCCCCCTGCTTTATGCGTTTCCTCCCACAATGCTGATCCACAAAGTCTTGCAGAAAGCCAGGAGGGAAAGGGCCTGGATGATCCTGATAGTCCCAACGTGGGATCGACAACAATGATTCCCCCTACTCCTGCGCATGTCGGACCGTCCACCGATGCCTCTTCCGGTGGCGCCGGATCTGCTCACGCAAGCCCAGGGGTCCATAGTGCACCCGCACCCCCAAAGCCTGCGACTGCAAGCGTGGTTAATCCATGGCTCAGCTCCCTAGAGAGCACATGCACAGTGGAGGTACAGCAAGTCCTAGAAAGTAGCAGGAGGACTTCCACCAGGAAGACCTACAAGCAAAAATGGACTCGCTTCACGGCTTGGTGTTCTACCAAACAGCTGGCCCCCCTTTTGGTGCCTATACCTACAATACTAGAGTATTTACTGGACCTCAAGAGAGGAGGACTCTCGCTATCCTCGTTGAAGGTCCACCTTGCCGCCATCTCGGCATTCAGACATGAGGAGGAAGGGCACACGGTGTTCGCCCACCCTATGGTTACCAGGTTCCTCAAAGGGTTGGTAAACCTATACCCCCCTCGGAAACCGATTCCACCTTCGTGGAACTTGGACCTGGTGCTTACCACGCTAATGGGACCACCGTTCGAGCCCTTGGCCACGGTTCCCCTCCGCCTCCTTACAGTAAAGACGACCTTTCTTCTTGCAATTACGTCAGCTCGTAGGGTGAGCGAGCTCGCGGCAGTCATGGCAACGCCACCCTGCACTGTTTTTTCCAAGGAGGCGGTAACCATACGGCTGCATCCAGCCTTTGTTCCCAAAGTTTCTTCTGAGTTTCACATTAACGAACCTATTGTTCTACCCTCGTTTTATCCAAAGCCTCATAACTCCAACGAAGAGGCGCGCCTACACCTCCTGGACGTGAGGAGGGCGCTAGCCTTCTACGTAGACAGGACCAAGTCCTTCCGGAAAACGGATAGACTCCTAGTCTCCCTCGCTCCCAAATCGAAAGGAGAAGGTCTCTCCTCGCAGAGAATCTCACATCACATTGTATCCTGCATAAAAATGTGCTACGAGCTCAAAAAGACTCCTTTATCGGCCACTCCCAGGGCTCATTCCACTAGGGCGGTGGTGGCATCAACAACCTTTTTCAAGGGCGTTGCGTTAAAAGACATTTGCAGAGCGGCGACCTGGTCATCCTACGACACCTTCGCCAAACATTACGCCCTTCACAGGGTATTCCAAGAGGATACCCGTCTCTCTGCAGCGGTCCTCTCGGGGACAAGCTGCACATAATCCGATTACCCACCTCCTATCTTGGGTTACTGCTGGGTAGTCACCTATTGTGGAGCACCCACGGGGACACTCGAAGAAGAAAGAAAAGTTACTCACCGTAGTAACGGTGGTTCTTCGAGATGTGTCCCCGTGGGTGCTCCACTACCCGCCCATCCTCCCCGCTTCAGATCTCTGTTAGTGTTTTGCAGGGGCACCCGAGGCGGTTGGTCGAGGAACTGGCGGGGACCGGATCGCGCACATGGCCAGGAGCGCGCAAGGGAGCGGCGCGCGCCGGCGCATGCGCGGTCCGGCAGAAACTGCTTGGAAGATCCGATCTGCGGCGCTGGGCAAGCCCGATACCTATTGTGGAGCACCCACGGGGACACATCTCGAAGAACCACCGTTACTACGGTGAGTAACTTTTCTTTTAATGGAATTGTGCCTACTTCCTTGGTCACTTCTGAAAATCCCACTGATTGTCTAGCATCATCTTTAGGTACTTAAATACCTTTGCAAATCTGGGCCTTCGCAATATACTGTAGGTATTTATCTTCTCAGCAGATATACATGTCCATATTGGAGGTCCCTATGGGGGAAAACCTCTCCATCTTGCTTCTGAAAGTGGAAACAGAAACATCAGCAACTGTGAGGTGGTGCCGTTTTCCATGATGTAGCTAGAGCAAGTGGGTTCTGTTTGCTCTCATTCCAGAATAATGAAAGATTGAAACCTCTTTAGAAAAGAAAGAACCAGAAGTTTGGCAAGGGAACCCCCTGAAAATAGTTAGTTCTAGAGGGAGCCACAGCTGTTATTCTGTTAAGCCCTTAAGACATATTGGATCTGCATCAGGATATGATGGTTTGAGTTAAGAACCCTGATAAAGTGATATGAAGTAACCCAGAAGATGCAAGTGTTGCCTGTTAGACCCACTTTGAGGATGATATGTTCACTGTGAGGCATGAATACTTCTGGTCCACGCTGCCCTAATTTCAGTAATAGATGTAATGACAGTTGTGTCATGGTAGGATTATTAGTTGGCTAAATGATAGGTAGCTGATCAGCTTATAATGAAAAACATTAAAATCAGAACAGTTATGTAACTGACTTTTTTGATGTGCTGTTACTTTCCTACCTCTGGTATTTCCACAAGCTGTTTAGAAAACAGCTGGGTTTTGAACGATAGTGTGTTTTTAGAAATAGGAGGGCTTATAATTTTAACAGCAGTAGAGTTTAAATTAAATTTTGACTCAGTTGTATTGTGTGAATGTACATATAGACAGAAATATACGACTGGCAATTGCATCCACTAAGCTAATCTCTAGGAACCTGAGTTGCTGAGCATCCACAGTTCATCAGGGTGAGCATTTTGTGTAACTCAGTTTACAATTTGTGTAACTTGGGTCCCTGTCTGTATAGCTTTTTCTAAGATTCCATATATTAACTCAGTCCAGTTGGAATATCTAACTACATATGCAACATTGAAGGACATGTGCCACCCTGAGAAAATACATTGAGTTTAGCTTCTGGAAAAGCAGTTCTTTTTCAGCATGAAAAACCTAATATGTAATGGTCATCAGTTTATAGGCCCAAAGGGACCACGCTACATACGACAGGTTGTTAGAATGCCAACCAATAATTCCTGTCCTGGAAGGAAATTATTTTTTTCAAGTAAGCTGATCATTGGGGGTGGGGTGGGTATAATTTGGAAAGACCTGGTACTCAATGTAAAGAGTCCAAGTGGTGAAGAAGCTACCACTTGATTATGCCCAGAGAAGAATGGTTTGAATCTGGTTTAATTAAGACCTTTGTGTGCATGTTTCAATCACAATTCTGTTGCCTATGTCAATTTGGAATACTCTTAAAAGTAGAAAAGGTACTGTAAAATTTTGACCTCCAAGTCTTCTGCAAACCCAGTTAGGTATATTCTTAGGCTATGCCTACACTAAAGGATTTCCATCAACAAAACCTGCAGTGTCCACATTCTCAAGGCATTCTGTCGACAGCATATTGACAGAATGCAGCACTTTTGTCAACAGTCTTGTCCCACTCTCCACGAGGAAGAATGTCTCTGTCAACAGAAAGCCGGTCCGGACATTCTGGGGGGCCTCCAGGGTGCTGTGCAGGTGCTCTGGGGGTTATCCTGTCCACAGCAATCAGTGCTCTGTGGTTTTATGCTCTAAGGTGAGAACATGGAAGCAGTAGAGCTACAGACTGCAGTTCTGCACACCCTTGCAGACACTCCCTGCGACTGAGCCTTCCCAGATGGCACACAGCCAAGCACCCCAAGACCACCTTATCCTAGGACTCTTGAGGGACAAGCTGGAGGGCTCCCAGGAGCCACCCCAGGGCACAAAGTGGCAGGTCTCCTCATTGACTGGAGTGTAGGTCCAGGCCCTCCTAGACCTGTGGGGTAATGAGGAAACCCTCCGCGACCTCAAGGCCACATGCAGAATGTGCCTGCCTACACCCAGGTGGCCACTGCAGTGGCAAAATGGGGCCACCCCACCTGAAGCATGTAGCAGGTTTGGATGAAAGTAAAAAAACATGGCCTCGGCTATGCCCAGGCCCACGACACTGGCTAAAGATCTGTGACAGGACCTGCCACCTGCCCCTATTTCTGGGAGCTGCATCATATCCTGGGGGAGGGAGGGACGGTACGTCACCTCCAACCTCCGCAGTCAACACAGAGCAGAAGGCCCCCCATCTGCAGCTGGAGCCCCTGGAGGAGGAGGAGCAGCAGCAGCAGCACCCCAAGACTCAACCCCTGCCTGAGCCAGAGGCGGATGCAGGAGCCGAGGAAAGTATCAGCACCTTCCTGGTCATCCTGGCTTTGGTCCCTTCCAGCCAGGCCACCTCCAGGTTGTCAGCGGAGCTGGACGAAGGTCCCTCCATTAAGAAGCCTATGCATCACACATGCTAGGGTGTGCGAGGTGGGCGCTGATGGGGCGTGCCGTGACCATTGCCTGGCCAGCTCGGGCAGGACCTCATGCTGCAATTTTGGCACATGGAACCATGTGTCAGGTAGTGTATGCCACCCAGACCCAGCAGGCAGCTCCTGGGTGTGGGCACCACCCCACTGCCAGCCTCACAGAAGGCTGGATGGAGCCTCAGGCCCTGGAAGTCGGGGCCCTGCCAGCACCTGCCATGGCTGGAAGAGGGCTATCTGCAAGGGTAACAGCCTGACCCCGGACACACCAATGATCTCGGCTTCCAACACCGCAGGCATGCCCTCAGGCAAGATGCAGCACCCACTACCATGGACAGTGCTGTGAGCTGCGGGGGTGTGTGAGGGCCCCAGGGAGAGATGGGCTGCTCCTGGCTCATGCACCACCCATGCGGGGACCCCTATTGGCTACTAACCTGTTGAGTGGTGGGTGGGCACAGTGGCCTAACCGGTCCTGGAGGCACTGTGCAGTTCCCAAGCAGCAGGGCCTGCTGTGCAGGCCACACACAGCTTTGTCCACAGGATACTCCCTTCTGTGGGCCTGGGGTGTGTTGGTTGCTACTCTCAGTGGAGGTCATCAGGACCTTAGGGGTTGTGTCGCGTGAATAACTCATTGTCTCTCTTCCTTGTCTTCCATATAGCTGGACCCTCAACAACCAAAGGCCGAGCCATTCCCATATCACTGCCAGGATGAGCCAGGCTCACCCTACCTAGAGGGCAGGTCCACAGCCTCAGGAGCTGTCACCACATGCACAAGCACCTACCTTGGGGCACCAGTGCCACCCTCTGGAGGCTCATGGATCTCCTGGAGGAGCAGCTGCAGGACGAATAGGAGCGATGGTCACAGGCCTCAAATCAACTCCTGTCCCACATCCATGACGCCACTGCTACCTGGCGGGATATGTTGACCCAGCCCCTCCCTACCCCTCCTGGCCATCTCACAGGACATTGTCAGCAGGGCCATGCGTTCCCTCCTGCTCCTCGTGTCTCCCTCACTCACGGCTCCTCCTGCCAACCCAGACTCCTCCTCAGCCCAAATACCTCTGTACCACCCTTTGCTCCCAGCCCCAACCCAGTGCTGATGGGGACTCCAAGCCCACTGAAGAAGGGGATTCCGAGGCTGACACCGATTGGGCTCCCACCTCTGTACCAAGCCCTCCCCTGAAGTTCTGATGACCTCCACCCCGCATCCAAATCCCTCCACCATGCATAGTTCATTTAGTTTGCCCTTGCTTTTGATATAAATAGTTCTTCAGTGCACAATTTGTGTTGTACTGGTTTTTCTATAAGTAAAATGGTTCTTTGAGCACCGTTCCCATGTCTCTCTTTCTTGGGGAGGGGTCACTGGGAGGGGTGGTAGCAGGGACGGGATAGGGCTGTGGGCCCAGGGCCCCCACTGGGGGCCATGGGAGAACCTATCCCTGAGGGCCTCATGGATTTGCAGCCCGTCTTGATGGGCCTGGTGGATCGGAGTTGTGCCCAGCTGCTCATACCCAAGGCCAGCGTCCACTCCCTACCCTGAGGCGAAGGCCCTCTCCTTTCCCTTCACAAAGTTGTTTAGGGCACAACATGTGGCTGCACATTGGGGGATGTTGTGCTCCCCCACATCCTGGCAAGTGAGCAGGCACCTAAAGTGTGCCTTGAGGTGGCCAATGATGCACTCCACCTGCATCCAGGCCCAGCTGAGATGGGCATTGAACAGTTCCTGGCTTGGGTCCAGATGGCCAAGTATAGGGCTTCATCAGCCAGGGCATGAGGGGGTAGGCCACATCCCCCATGATGCACAGTGGCATGTGCACGTCCCTGACTGTCAGCTCCCGGCAGGGGATGAATACATTCACTTCCATCCTCCAGCATGTGCTGGAGTTGTGGAACACCCAGGCATCGTGTGCCTGGCCTGCCTACCCAACGTAAATGTCTGTGAACTGTCCACAGTGGTCAACCAGGGCCCGCAGCACCACGAAGTATCCCTTTCTGTTGACGTACTTGGCTATGCTGTTGTCTGGGGCACAGATTGGGATATGTCTCCCATCAATAGCACTAAAGTAGTTTGGAAAAACCAGGCTGGCAAATCCGGCCACGACTGCGTCCACATCTGCCAGACTAATGAGCCTCTGCAGCAGGCTGGTGTTGATGGCCTTAATGGCCACCACCTCCTCCATGCAGGGACTGCAGCCCAAGAGTGCCTTACGTGCATGAGGAAGGCCCCAATGTTTGACTTCCCCATACCAAACTGGTTTCCCATAGAGTGGTAGCTGTTGGGGGTGGTGAGCTTCTAGAACGTGGCTGTGACCCACTTCTCCATGGGGATGGCAGGCCCCAGGCAGGTGTCCTGTCTCCAGAGGGTGGTGACAAGCCAAGAACAGAGTTGCTGGAAGGTGTCCTTCAGCATGCCGAAGTTCTGGAGCCACTGTTGGTTGCCCCACTCCCCATGACGAACTGTTCCCTACAGTTGGAATTGGTGCAGTACCTCCCGATCAGCCTGTACAGCCAGGGCAGGGGGTGGGACAGGCAGCCGCAGGTGGGACTGTGCGGCAGCTATGGCAAGTTCTCTAAAGCTGGTGTCTGGCTTGTCTTCTCAGAGGAAGAAGCCCGCGGGCTGCACTGGCACCTGGGCTAGCTGGAAAGCACAGTGTCTCAGTAAGCATCAAAGCCCTGCTCTAGCAGCTGTGCTGCCCCTCATGGTGGAGGTAGGTTCACCTTGACACGGGCAGGGAACTGGCATTGCAGAGCAGGGGCTTTAAGGGCATGTCTCGCCAGGGCTTCCAGAAGGGACTGTCGTCCATGTGACCCTGTCTGACAGTGTTCCAGGGTCCATTCTGTCGAGAGAGCTGCTGGGCACTCTGGCCACTCAGTCAACAGAATGGATTGAAAGAGCAATGCACTTTGCTGTCTGGCTGCAATCTGTCAACAGAAGTTTTGTCAGAAGCTATCTTCCAACAAAAACTTCTCTCGACAGATCACTCTGGTCTAGACATAGTCTGAAGTTATTTGTGAAGCTTTTACTTTATAGGTTTTCTGATACGGGAAGTGATTTCTTTTGAGAACAAGGACGAATACAACTATTTTTTGCTTTTATTCTGAAATCATTTCAAACACCATTTTTTTCCCTGAGCTGATTCATTGTTAAATATAGATCTCTTTGCTGAGGCTCAAAATTTCAGCTGCAAAGCAATATTTCTTGAACGCTTTTTGATATGGGATCTTAAAGAAGAACAGACCCATAGATGCAATTGTATATCCAGGCTGTACAGAACAAAAGGAATGGGGATCCATCTGATATGTACCACACAACAATCCTGCCAGTTGTGTGGAGAAAAACACTGGGAAGAGACTTTATTTATGTGCAGTAAAGTAAGTAAAGCTGCTTTGCTTTCCAGTACTAAGGATTTAGATTTGTATCTTGAAAAAAGCTCAACTCTTTGTTCTCCATCCCCTGTTAGTCTTTGATGTAGTTCAGAAGTACCTTGGCTCACAGCTATAAGTGGTTATGTTTTCATCACCTTATTTATAATTGAAAGCCTGCAAAACCTTAAAACATTATACTTCTATAGAAAGAGCTATACTAAAGCTTGTTGTACAGAAAAACTCAGATATAAATATTACATGCATTCTTCAAGACAACTAAAAATTCTTTGATATTCATTGTTTTCAGCAATGTATTTTTCAGCAGTCAAAATGGTAGACAACATCGCTTCTTCTTGCTATACTTACATGCTTGCACAGGTGAGCTACCAGCTCTTAAAGAAAATAAATTATTTTCTATTTGCAGTTGTTCACTACACAATATCAAAAAGCAAATACAGTAAATTCTTTCATACCTGGCAGCCCCAGGACCAGGAAGTTGCTGGATATTCAAATATTCTGGATAATAGAGAGGTATACATAGCAATGCATAACACCAAAGAAAAACAAGATTAAGTAACACACAAAAATGTATGCAGAGTATTTTATTTTCCAACAACAGCAGTATTGTGCAATGTAAACTTACACTGTTGGCTGTATTTATTTGTATGTATTTTCACTATATCGTACTTATGGAAAATGTAACTAAAATTTACTTATGGTTTAAATGCCAGTTATTTGACAGTTCCAGATGATCAGATGCTGGATATGAAAGAGTTTATTGTAGTTTGGTCTGTAGTTTGTTTATAAACAGCTCAATGGGAGTATTCAACCCTGGAATGATTGCAGTTAGTTTTGATTGAGTGTATTTCTATACCCTGATTGGCTAAGCCATACTGTCTTGGAACAGTTTCCCCTGTAAATGTTTTCTCACCAGGTGATCTATTTTGTAAAAGGCATGTGTTTGGCTATTTCTTCTTTTATTTTTCCTCTGAACACAAATGATTATGGAACTAAAGAAAAATGTTGACTGTGTATTTTTACAGTGGTTGTACCTGTGAATCAATTATATTAATTCTTCCTCTTTTCTTCTGGTGGTGTGTAAGTTTTGATGAGCTGTTTATACACAGAATAAGAGAAAATTGAAGTATGGGGAAAGAACCCAATGTCTATGATTCAGTTTACTGTGGTGCAGTACAGGGCTTTGAACTAGAAAGCCAGTCTAAGCTGGTTTATTTTACATGCTGAGGAGCGGGGAGGAAGGCATGTGGTAGTACCCACCTGCACATCGGATCTGAGTTTGGCTTCCTGAGTATGAATGTAAGGGAACTGAGGTGAGTCGCAGCCTGTGCTCTTCCCCACCCACAATCATCAGGGCAGTACATGTGGGTTTTTGTCAAAAGAGGAGAATATCACAGGAAGAGCTACTAACTAAAGTTGGGGTAAGAAGGTTCTGATAAGGAAATCCCCACATGGCTCATTCTTCCAGCTCTCTGGCATATATCTTACATGAGCTTCAACTACCTTATTCTCACTTACCAATATACTACTTATACCACCTCACACACCACTTCTGTATTGGCTCAGCATTGCACATGCGCTACAGCAGCCATTCTGTATATTCTGGGTGACTTCAATGTGAGAGTTGGAGCCGATCGTGACTTGTGGCCTTCCTGCTTAGGCCACTTCGGTGTGGGAAAATGAATGAAAATGGTCAGCATCTTCTCGAACTGTGCACGTACCACAATCTGTGCATGACAAACACGTTTTTCCAAACCAAGCCACAGCACAGGGTGTCATGGAGACACCCACACTCGAAACACTGGCATCAACTAGACGTGGTCATTGCTAGACGTGATAACCTCAAAAACGTCCTTCTGACACGCAGCTATCATAGTGTTGACTGTGATACAGATCACTCATTAGTTTGCTCCAAACTCAAGGTGATTCCCAAGAAGCTGCACCGCTCTAAACCAGCTGGAAGGCCCCGCATCGATGCCAGAAAGACGGCTAACTCAGAGCTGAAAAGTTCAGAGAAGCCCTTGAGGAGAATCTGCGCAGCAATCCTGGGGGTGCCGATGTGACATCCAGATGGCAGCATCTGAGGGATACAATGTACAACACGGCCTTGTCGGCATTTGGAAGAAGAGCTAGAAACACAAATGACTGGTTCGAAGCTAACTCCGATGAGATGATGCCAGCCATTGAAAAAAAGCACGCTGCGCTCCTGGAGTGCAAATGTTCGCCAAGCCAGAATACCCTGCAAGCGCTCAGAGCAGCCAGAAAAACAGTACAGCAGACGGCCAGGCACTGTGCCAACAACTACGGGCTCGAGCTATGCAGCAGCATCCAGACCAGTGATTACTTTGGTAACCTCAGGGGAATGTACGAGAGCATCAAGAAGGCATTAGGACCCACCCAGAACAAGATGGCACCTCTGAAATACAAATCTGGTGATGTCATCACTGACAAAGCCAAACAGGTGGAGCACTGGGTCGAGCACTACTCTGAGCTGTACTCACACGAGAACATTGTGATCGACTCAGCCCTCGATGCCATCAAACTCCTACCAGTAATGGACGAACTGGACCAGGAACCAACTGTGGATGAACTGAAGAAAGCCATTGACAACACTGCGGTAGGAAAGGCACTGGGCCAGGATGGTATACCACCAGAGGTAATCAAGTGTGCCACGGACACTCTCCTGGAACCCCTACATGAGCTACTGTGCCTGTGCTGGAGAGAGGGAGAGGTTCCACAGGACATGCGCGATGCTAACATCATAACCTTGTATAAGAACAAAGGAGACAGAAGCGACTGCAACAATTACCGTGGAATCTCCCTCCTAAGCATCACTGGTAAACTGTTCACTTGCGTCATCCTCGACAGACTCCAGAAGATTGCTGAAAGGGTGTATCCTGAATCACAGTGCAGATTCCGCGCAGAGAGATCTACCGTCGACATGGTCTTCTCTCTGAGGCAGCTGCAGGAGAAATGCAGGGAGCAGAGGAAGCCACTCTATATTGCCTTCATCGACCTAACCAAGGCCTTCGACTTGGTCAGCAGGGATGGACTGTTCAAACTGCTCCACAAGATAGGTTGTCTGCCACAGTTACTCAAGATGATCCAGTCTTTCCACGAAGACATGAGAAAAACCATCCAATATGATGGCACATCATCGGATGCTTTCAGCATCAGGAGCGGTGTCAGACAAGGATGTGTCCTTGCTCTGACATTGTTCGGGATCTTCTTCGCACTCCTCCTTAAACACGCCTTTGGATCTTCAACAGAGGGCATCTTTTTGCACACAAGATCTGATGGGAAACTTTAATCTTGCAAGGCCAAAAGCTAAATCTAAGGTGCGGGAGGTCCTAATCAGAGATATGCTGTTCACAGATGACGCTGCTGTCATGTCACACACAGAAGACCAGCTTCAGAAGCTGCTGGATTGGTTCTCCAAAGCATGCAAGGACTTTGGGCTCTCCATCAGCCTAAAGAAGACAAATGTACTTGCTCAGGAAGTTGCTGATTCTCCATCAATCAGCATTGACAGCTATATGTTAGAGGTAGTCCACGAGTTCGTTGACCTCGGGTCCACCATCACTGACACCCTGTCCTTGGAGACTGAGCTAAATAGGAGGATTGGTAAAGCAGCCACAACTCTGTCCAGGCTCAGGAAGAGAGTGTGGAATAACAACAAGCTGTACACTCACACCAAAATGCAAGTCTACAGAGCCTGCATCCTCGGCACCCTCCTTTATGGCAGCGAGACTTGGACCCTATATGCCCGCCAGGAAAAGAGGCTGAACGTCTTCCACTTGCGCCGCCTCAGGCGCATCCTTGGACTATCGTGGAAGAACAGAGTGTCCAACACTACCGTCCTTGAGCAAGCTGGAATCCCAACTATGCACACCTTCTTCAGGCAGCGTCGGCTCCGCTGGCTTGGCCATGTCCACAGGATGAATGATGGAAGGATCCCAAAAACATCCTGTATGGTGAGCTAGCCTCTGGCAAAAGACCTCCCGGACCCCCCAGCTGCACTACAAAGATGGTTGCAAGAGAGACCTCAGGGAAGTAGACATCGAGCCAGACAGCTGGGAGGAGCTGGCAGACGATCGCAGCAGATGGAGGCAGGAACTATACAAGGGCCTTCAGAAGGGTGAGTTGAGGATCAGACAGCTAGCAAAGGAGAAGCGAGCCCACAGAAAGCACAGCGAGGACCTGCCAGACACCCACTACACATGCAACAGATGCAGGAAGGACTGTCACTCTCGTGTGGGTCTTCACAATCACAGCTGACGCTGCAAATGAGGATGCCAAACAGAGCTACGAAGGACGCGATCAATAGTGTACATAGACTGAAGGATGCTACTCTCACAGCAGCCATATGAAAACATCCATGTGCTATGTCACCAGTCATTGAGTTGCTTTATATGCTGTGTGTGTGTGATGGAGAGAGAGGAGGATGGACACCATGCCTGTGAAGAACTGGCTCAGAAAGCTCCAGTAAACAGAGCGAGAGCTTTAAAAGAGGAAGAAAACATTTTTCTTCTCAACTGGTGGTAATGTATAGTGCAAGTTGGAATACCTTCATTCACTCTGTGCAGAAATGCAGAAAACAGCTCTTGTTGGGACATCTTTGTCAACAGTTATACTGGAAGCAGTTTACTCATGGATTGCCATTATACAAGATAGCTTGACTTCCCCACTTGGTGGCTGCATTGATTCAAGGCCACTCAATGCACAAGAATGCTCTACAGTTTTTTGCAAAAATAAAAATTCATGTCTGAATGTGCTGAATGGTTAAGTCACTGGACAAAAGAAGAACGTAATCGAGAGTGAAAACAAATGAACCTCCAGTGCAACGACATTTTGGTTAATATCGTTCTGCTAGAGATTAATCCTGCCCAATTTGCTTATCCTTTGGCTCGTACCGACCTCCTTGGAGTCTTCCTAATGATAGTGAGGAAAAAACAGCTTTGTATGATGCAAGAACAGGTATACGACAGATGTAAGCCAAGTCATCCACTAATAGAAGATTCTCAGATTCTACAGTGGAAAGTGTGGTAGAAGAATCTATGAAGAGTAGAACAGATCTTTATGCTGGTATAGCATATACTGTCTATCAATATGTAATTGCAGGTGCATTCTACTAGAGCTTAGTGAACTGTCACACCTATCAACTTTTTTATTTCAGTCAGAATGTTCCTTTCAGTTCAGCATCCCCATTGTGAAATCCTGGTACATTAGTAGTGTACATCTCACCTCTGGGGCTTCATATGACCACTGAACGAACCCTAAACAAACTCATTCTCTTTCTGGAATACTAAATGTGGAAAACATAAACAATGCTAAGACTTGTCTACACTTGCCCCCAACTTCGAAGGGGGCATGTTAATCAGGGCACTGGGAGATTACTAATGAAGTGCTTGCAGTGAATACACAGCACTTCATTGGGCTAATTCTCTCCCTTGGCAACTTCGAAGCTTCAAACGTCAAAGTGCCGGCATGCATGTAGCTGTGAGCCCTTTGAAGTGCCCACATTGTTTCAAAGTCAAAATTTTGAGGAGTAAAGGGACTTTGAGGTAGTGCGGGCACTTCAAAGTGCCCATGGCTACACGCATGCTGGCACTTCCAAGTTAGACACTCTGAAGTTGCTGTGGGGGACAGTTAGCCTCATGAAGTGCTGTGTATTCACTGCAGCACTTCATTAGTAATCTCCTGTCACCCTGATTGACATGCCCCTTTGAAGCTGGGGGCAAGTGGAGACCCAGCCTAAGCTATGAGAACTGTACCTTTCTGAGGAGCAGGATAACAGAAAGATTCACTGTATTACGACTGTGCCTTTAATGCTTATGCAGAAGGGAGGATAGCTCAGAATCACATATGGTTTTCATCTATTTACAATATGCCTTTAGACAAGTGAGTGTAAAGTTAATTCAAAATACAGTGGTGAGGAAGTTGTGCCTATGAATGTTACTTATATACATTCACATAGTCTAGACTTATTTGGATATGCAAGTTACTTTATGGTATTAACATATTTACACTCAGTGAAACAAACCGTAGCAGCATGTAGAGAAGCTCTGACTTGCCAATAATGAATCATTGTGACTTTTTAGGTAGCTGCTTCCTCAGATTAAATATTAAGCTAGCTTTCGTGTTCTCCTGGAAGCCATGCAGCAGACAGTGAACCACAGCATATAGGTGTTAAGCCCGCTATACCAGTTTCCTATGTTTCCTAATCGAGTAATATAAAAGGATTTAAAAAGAGGACTGAAGATGCTCTTCACTCTGTTACTAATTCAGCACATATCTACAGGGTATAATAAATATGCAGTTGTCATAGTGTAAAATAAATGCTTTAGGTCCATCAAATCACCAGAGCATAAGATGCTAGAGTGTAGGTCTACAGTGTGGAGGCTATACAGAGATGTGCGTTAGAGTCCAGGTACTAATGGGTAGGTAATAGTGGTGACATCAGTCATAATTAAAGATGAATTTTCACTCTGTAATCTGGAAAACAGGAGTTGGCTTTCCTCTTTGGAGAAAAGGAAAAATGGGAAAAGAATATCTCCAGCTGTATATGGGTGCTAAGGCAACACTGGGTTATGGATTGACTAATTACCACAATATTTATTAAAGCAATTGTGGTGTTCTCTTTGCGATCCCGTGTAAACTATGGATCCTGTAAACATATGGCAAATCATAATGGCCAATATAAAAGTGTGAGCATGAAAACCTCTCCTGACAAGATAGCACCACTTGGTAGGCATTTATTTGTAGAAAATTTACCTCTACAAACACACTGCTACCATATTGCCCCCATGACTAGGCTTACACAAAGACTGTGTCTACGCTAGCTCCCTACTTCGAAGGGAGCGTGGTTAGTAGGGTGTCGGGAGATTATTAATGAAGAGCTGTGGTTTATATGCAGCACTTCATTAAGCTAATTCTCCCCCCGCAGCAACTTTGAAATGTTAAACTTCGAAGTGCCAGCTTGTGTGTAGCCACAGATAACCCACCGGTACTTCGAAGTGCCTGGGTAACTTTGAAGTCCCTTTACTCCTCAAAATTTTGAGGAGTAAAGGAACTTCAAAGTTGCCCAGGCACTTTTGAGGAGTAAAGGGACTTCGAAGTTGTCCAGGCACTTTGAAGTACTGGTGGGTGAGCTGCAGCTGCATGCAAGCCAGCACTTCGAAAGTTGCCGCGGGAGGAGAGTTAGCTTAAAGAAGCGCTGCATATGCACCGCAGCTCTTCATTAATAATCTCCCAACACCCTACTTACCATGATCCCTTCGAAGTAGGGAGCTAGTGTAGACACAGCCAAAGAGTAGTAAAACCTAGAACAAGACAATATCATAGTGAAAGTGAAGGATGAGTTGTTTGCTTTTTGAGAGCTTATTTCTTCTCTTTGCTTTCAGTGTTCACCCTATTCGTAGTATAAAACTGACTTACCATGGCTATGTACGGTATATTCACTAGCCAGGGCATGTCTACCATTTTATAAGAATAGAAAGTTAATTTTCTTTTCTGGGACCGCTATGTCTAGAGCAAATAAGAGCTAATCAATAAATGAAAAAGTTTGGTTGCATTCAGTTTCTCAGTTAAATCCAGATACATATCTGTCATTACTGATGTGCCCAGTTCTCTGTATGTTTGGCCAGTGGTGCATTTATATGTGAGCAGTTTAGCTGTGAGCAGAGCAAATGCAGGCACTGCTGAGATCCACCTAATCAGTGTGGCCCTGACCTAGCAAAGCATTTAAGCACATGCTAACTTCTAATACAAGTGAGTATTTCTATTGACTACAAGTGCTTTTCTGGATTGGGACCTGTTACAGTTACTATATGTTTGCTTTGGGCCTTATCCAAAAGCCTGTAAATCAATAAGTGTTTTCATTAACATTATTGATCTTTGGATCAGGGCTTTTTGATTTTAAAGCCTGTTTTGCAGCGTTTTTAACCACTATGAAATGCTGTCTAAGAAAGAGCTTGGCAGAAACTCAGTTTTATTTGGTTTATTCAGAATTGGTTAACTTACAGTGGACATTTATAGCTCTCCAAAAAAGGTCTGTTAGTTATGGTTTATTAATATACATTATGACAATTTGTTCCCTGAGAACATTAGTCTATAAAAAAGACTTTTCCCATGCATTGGTGCTATTCCTTTTGATAACAAAATGCAAAAGTAACAGAGAGGTAGCCATGTTTGTAGTCTAACAAAACAAACCAGCAGCCACATAGCACATTAAAGACCTAATGAGAGACAGAGCGTCTCCCAACCCCTCAGCTGATGGCAACCATGGAGGACCCTGCTATTTCGAAGTAGCGGGACATGGATCATCTACACACGCCCTACTTCAACGTTGAACATCGAAGTAGGGCACTATTCCCATCTTCGGATAGGAATAGCGATTTCAACGTCTCGCCACCTAACGTTGATTTCAATGTTGAAATAGCACACGGCACATGTAGACACAATGCGTGCTATTTTGACGTTGTGCCAGCTACTTCAAAGTAGCCGGCTAGTGTAGACGCACCCACAATGTTGCATTTTGTTAAAAAAACGAACCAGCAGTCATGTAGCACTTTAAAGACTTACAAAATAATTTATTAGGTGATGAGCTTTCGTGGGAGAGACTCACTTCTTCCGATCAACAGCATTTCCAGTACAGGCTGGAAGAACAGCTTGGTACAGCTTGGCAGAAACTCAGTTCTGTTTGGTTTATTCAGAATTGGTTAACTTACAGTGGACATTTATAGCTCTCCAAAAAAGGTCTGTTAGTTATAGTTTATTAATATACATTACGACAGTTTGTTCCCTGAGAACATTAGTCTATTAAAAAAAGACTTTTCCCATGCATTGGTGCTATTCCTTTTGATAACAAAATGCAAAAGTAACAGAGAGGTAGCCATGTTTGTAGTCTAACAAAACAAACCAGCAGCCACGTAACACATTAAAGACCTGACAAAATAATTTATTAGGTGATGAGCTTTCATGGGACAGCCCCAGTACAGACTGAGAATTATATAGCACAAAGGTCCAAGAAAAAAAAAACCTGACAGATCAGATACATGGAACTGAAAGGAGGGGCGGGATGTGAGGGGGAGAAATACTAATTGTCTTGGTCTGAGATCATCACAAATACCAAAGGAAGAGAAGCAGTCCTTGTAGTGTGTGAGACCTCAACAGAGAGACCAATTATCTCACGCATTACAAGCACTGTTTCCCTTCCTTTGGTATTCATGATGATCTCAGGCAAGACAATTAGTATCTCTCCCCTGCACCTGCCCCCTTCAGTTCCATATCAGTTTTCAGTTCATTTTTTGGACATCTGAGCAATATAACTGTCAGTCTGTACTGGAAATGTTGTTGATCTGAAGAAGTGAGTCTCTCCCATGAAAGCTCATCACCTAATAAATTATTTTGTAAGTCTTTAAAGTGCTACATGACTGCTGGTTTGTTTTTTTAACAAAATGCAACATAGTGGGTGTGTCTACACTAGCCGGCTACTTTGAAGTAGCCGGCACAACGTTGAAATAGCACGCATCACGTCTACATGTGCCATGTGCTATTTCAACATTGAAATCAACGTTAGGTGGCGAGACATTGAAATCACTATTCCTATCCGAAGATGGGAATAGTACCCTACTTCAACTTTCAATGTCGAAGTAGGGCGTGTGTAGACGATTCATGTCCTGCTACTTCGAAATAGCAGGGTCCTCCATGGTGGCCATCAGCTGAGGGGTTGAGAGATGCTCTGTCTAGCCGCTGCACGGCTCTATGGTACCCGTGCTCAGCAGCCCTTAAAGCACCACAGACCCGGATTTCCTGTGGCAGGAAGCTGAGAGCATGCAGGCAGCAGCATGTGCTCGTGCTAGCCCTGCACACTTTCCAGAGGCCCTGATCCATGCATTCACCAGCCATGGCAGCCAGACAGCCCCCAGAGCACCCCCAGGGCTCCCCCCCAATGGGACCCAGGCACCCCCGGCAGCCAAACCGGGGGCCAAAAAGTGGTGGGGCCCTCCTGGTCAGAGACTGAGCTCCGAGGCCTGCTGGGGCTCTGGGTTGAGGAGGAGGTGATCCACATGATGGGGAGCAAGCAGCGGCACGTGGAAATGTTTGCTCGACTGACCAAGGGCTTGGCCGCCCGGGGTCATCCTGACCACGCTCTGGATCACGTCCAGAGCAAGGTGAAGGAGATGCGGCAGGGTTATGAAGGCCTACCCCTTGCTCTCCACAATGTTGTGGAACATGCAGCACGCGCCCACAACCTGGGGGGTGTTCTGGAGGCCAACGTCCAGGCGGGTAAGGAGGCACCGCCAGCGGCCCTTCAGGTGGCCGAAGGTCCTCTCCACCACCCAGCGGGTGTGGTTCAGGCGGGCATTGAACCTCTTCTGGCTGGCGTTGAGGTGGCCGGTGTATGGGTGCATGAGCCAGGACTGGAGGGGGCAGGCCGCGTCAGCCACAAGGCAGAGGGGCGTGGTGGTGTCCCCCAGAGGGATCTCCCTCTGGGGGCTATAGGTCCCCCGCCTCCAGCCAACAGCATGGGCCTGAGTTCCTAAAAACTCAGGCATCATGTGTACAGCTGGCCCAGCCCACGTAGACATCCTGGAAATGGTCCCAGCTGTCCACCATGGCCTGCAGGACCACAGAGTGGTAGCCCCTCCGGTTGATGTATCTTCCCGTGCTGTGGTCTAAGGTGCAAATGGGGCTGTGGGTCCCATCTAGGGCCCCGAAGCAGTTCAGGAACCCCATGGCAGCAAATCTGGCGACAGCTGCGTCCAGGTCCCTGACTTGGACGACCCTCAGGAGCAGCATGTCATTGAGTGTGTGGACCACCTGTGTGATGGGGGCGTGGGGACGACACACGATGCAGGGTGCCCCAAGCCCCTCCCCCCAGGCCCCCCTCCTGAGAACCTCCCCAGTCCCTCCCTCCTTGGCACTTCTCCCTCCCCAGCCCCAAATCTGGCCCTCTCCCTGGCACCCCGCCCTGCAGTGGGTATGTGACCAGGCCTCCTCACCTCCATGATGACAGCCCCAGCTGTGGCCTTTCCCACTCCAAATTGGTGTCCCACAGAGTGATAGCTATCTGGAGTGGCCAGCTTCCAGACAGCTATTGCAACCTTCTTCTCCACAGGGAGGGCGCGCCACATCCAGGTGTCCTGGTGCGTCAGTGCAGGGTTGAGCCAGTGGCAGCGCTCCAGGAAGGTCTGCTGGTGCATGCGGAAGTTCCGAAGCCACGTCGTCGTCCCACTCTCCAATGACCAGCTGCTCCCAGCACTCGGAGCTGGTGGGGTAACTCCAAAGTCAGCAGGGCACCCGGCAGGGGAGGAACAGGGGAGCCCGGTGGTTGGGGGCATCCCTGTCTGCCCCCTGGGAGGGTCCCCCTGCCAGGAGCTGCTGGGCGGCTTCCTGTGCAGCACCTAGCAGGGCGCTTGCTCCCTGGGTGACTACCAGGAAGGCTTCCAGGTGCTGCTGCCGCTGCTGCTGCTGCTGGGGGGTCCATAGCTGCTGTGACTTGGTCTGCGAGAGTGTGGCTAGTGCTCTGCAGACCTCGTGCTGTGTAGGCCGTGTGTGTCTGGGAGGGGACCTTTAAAGGAGCGGCTTGCTGTTGCCCCGGAAGGGCTAGTCCAGCCTGTGACCCCGTCCGCAGGCTTTCCTGGCCCTTTAATTTGACAGGGAGAGCTTATATGTGTGGATGCTCCGCTTTTCCTTCTGGGGCGGCTCTTTTCGACATTCCCCAATGCTACTTCAATGTTGAATGTCAACAGCAGCAGCCCCGGAGGATGTGTGGATGATACGCATTAAAGCAGCCTATTTCTATGTTGGTACTTCGATGTCGTGTCCTAGTGTAGACGCAGCCAGTTACTCAAAGCGCCAGCCACGTAAATGTCACAGAGCAGTCACATAGTTCATGTGGGGACAAAATTACAGTTTAACCTGCAAGTGTCGTGTATATTTCAAAATAAAACCGAAACATGGAAAATCAGCGTCAGCCACTGGACACTTCAATGTTGATGTTTATGGTTGCAAAGTGAGTAATATAGTAATATCTTTATTCCACTGTAGGTTACATTGGGATACTCAGGTATTAAAGGTACTATATGGTGTGTAAATTTTTATTGTGTCCTGTTTGTTTGTAGAATAAAATTATAATAACTACAAAAATATTGTAACTGCAAGGAAAACTTCCATAACTGAGCTGTTGAAATGATTTGCCACCATCTGTTTCCATTTGTTATGTTATTTTATGGTTGTTAATTGATTCCGATGCAAACATAATATCACAAGGTTTAAATGCCAGGTCACAGGCCAAAAAGATTTCAGAAAACAGTCTGTGTTGATTTGAATTATGTGATGCAGCGTCACAAAGCAACGCCTAAAACAAATAAGATAGCTGCAATGAAGTGAAAGTCGTAGTTCCTTTAAAGGCAATGGGAAACTTCCCATTGACTTCAACAGAATTAGACTTTTCCCCGTGATCTTATCATGGATAAGCAGTAGCTTTCTTCCATCTCCCTCGTATGCTTACTTCAGTACATGTCAGTTTCAACACAGCTAATTTCACTTACTTGAATATGCATAACATTTTCCAAGCTACATAAGACCTCTTTTCAAAAAGTGACTGAGGCACTTAGGAGCCCAAATTTCACTGAAAGTCAGTGGGACTTGGGTTTCTGTGTTCCTCAGTCACTTTTGAAAATGAGACACAAATACTCTTGCACACCTCCAAGAGCTGGACAGGACCTCATCTAGTCCAGTCCTCTGCCCTCTTGGCAGGACCAAGCACCATCCCTGACAGCTATTTGCCCAAATCCCTAAATGGCCCCCTCAAGAACTGAATGCACAGCCCCGGGTTTAGCAGGCCAATGCTCAAACCACTGAGCTATCCCGGTTCTGCTCTTCCTCTCTCTTTTCTGAACATAAATGGTAGTGCAGGTACAGAAGATGACATGAGAGGCAGTGTGTTCTAATGGTTGGAGCAGGATATGCAATGTTAAACAATTACTTAACTTTTTCTTGGGTCAGTTCACTTGTTTGTAAAATCAATATTGTGACAGGGTGGACTAAATCCAGATGCCCCCTGCTGAAGACTTTGACCCTGTCTCACTCCACATCAGAAAAGAGCAGAGCAGAAGTTCTCCGGGCAGTCCACCAATTGGAGTCAGTGACCAGAAAACCACATTAAATGAAGGAGTGGAGGCAAAAAAGTTAGTTGCTGCCTGGACCTGGAAGAGGGAGGACAAGATGCCTAACTGGTTGGAAAAGCATCAGAACTGAAGACAACCCACTTCATAAGAACATAAGAATGGCCATACTGGGTCAGACCAAAGGTCCATCCAGCCCAGCATCCCATCTGCCGACGGTGGCCAATGCCAGGTGCCCCAGAGAAGGAGAACAGAAGACAATGATCAAGTGATTTATCTCCTGCCATCCATCTCTTGCCCTTGTTCTGAAGGCTAGGGGCACCATACTTTATCCCTGGCTAATAGCCATTTATGGACCTAACCTGCAAAAATTTATCAAGCTCTTTTTTAAACCCTAATAGAGTCCTGGCCTTCACAGCCTCCTCGGGCAAGGAGTTCCACAGGTTGACTGTGCGCTTTGTGAAGAAAAATTTCCTTTTATTAGTTTTGAACCTACTACCCATCAATTTCATTTGGTGTCCCCTAGTTCTTGTATTATGGGAAAAGGTAAATAATTTTTCTATATTCACTTTCTCCACACCATTCATGATTTTATATACCTCTATCATATCGCCCCTCAATCGCCTCTTTTCCAAACTGAAAAGTCCCAGTCTCTCTAGCTTCTCCCCATATGGGACCCGTTCCAAGCCCCTAATCATCTTAGTCGCCCTTTTCTGAACCTTTTCTAATGCCAATATATCTTTTTTGAGGTGAGGAGACCACATCTGCACGCAGTACTCAAGATGTGGGTGTACCATAGTTTTATATAGGAGAAGTATGATATCTTTTGTCTTATTATCGATCCCTTTTTTAATAATTCCTAACATCCTATTTGCCTTACTAACTGCCGCTGCACGCTGCGTGGATGTCTTCAGAGAACTATCCACTATAACTCCAAGATCCCTTTGCTGATCTGTCGTAGCTAAATTTGACCCCATCATGTAGTACGTGTAATTTGGGTTATTTTTTCCAACATGCATTACCTTACACTTACCCACATTAAACTTCATTTGCCATTTTGCTGCCCAATCACTCAGTTTGCTGAGATCTTTTTGTAGTTCTTCGCAATCTGTTTTGGTTTTGACTGTCCTGAACAGCTTGGTGTCATCTGCAAACTTTGCCACCTCACTGCTTACCTCATTTTCTAGATCATTGATGAACAAGTTGAACAGCATCGGTCCCAGGACTGACCCCTGGGGAAGACCACTAGTTACCCTCCTCCATTGTGAAAATTTACCATTTATTCCCACCCTTTGTTTTCTGTCTTTTAACCAATTCCCGATCCATGAAAGGATCTTTCCTCCTATCCCATGACCACCTAATTTACATAAAAGCCTTTGGTGTGGGACCGTGTCAAAGGCTTTCTGGAAATCTAGGTATATTATGTCCACTGGGTGCCCCTTGTCCGCATGTTTATTAACCCCTTCAAAGAATTCTAATAGATTAGTTAGACACGACTTCCCTCTGCAGAAACCATGCTGACTTTTGCCCAACAATTCGTGCTCCTCTACGTGCCTTGCAATTTTATTCTTTACTAGTGTTTCTACTAATTTGCCTGGTACTGATGTTAAACTTATCGGTCTATAATTGCCAGGGTCTCCTCTAGAGCCTTTTTTAAATATTGGCGTTATTTTGTCCGTCTTCCAGTCATTTGGTACCAAAGTGGATTTAAAGGATAGGTTACAAACCACTGTTAATAACTCCGCAATTTCACATTTGAGGTCTTTCAGAACCCTTGGGTGAATACCGTCTGGTCCTGGAGACTTGTTACTATTCAGCTTATCAATTAACTCCAAAACCTCCTCTAATGTCACTTCAATCTGAGTGAGTTCCTCAGATTTGTCACCTAAAAAGGCTGGCTCAGATTTAGGAACCTCTGTAACATCCTCAGCCGTGAAGCCTGAAGCAAAGAAATCATTTAATCGCTCTGCAATGGCACTATCTTCCTTGATCGCTCCTTTTATATCTTTATCGTCCAAGGGCCCCACTGCTTTTTTAGCGGGCTTCCTGCTTCTAATGTATTTAAAAAACATTTTACTATCGTTTTTTGAATTTTTGGCTAGCTGTTCCTCAAAATCTTTTTTGGCTTTTCTTATTACATTATGACACTTAATTTGGGAGTGTTTATGTTCCTTTCTATTTTCCTCACTAGGATTTGACTTCCACTTTTTAAAAGCTGCGCTTTTCTCTCTCAGTGCCTTTTTAACATGGCTGTTTAGCCATGGTGGTTCTTTGTTAGGTCTCTTATTGTGTTTTTTTATTTGGGGTATACATTTAAGTTGGTCCTCTAGTATGGTGTCTTTAAACAGTTTACATGCAGCTTCCAGGGATTTTAGTTTAGTTACTCTACCTTTTAGTTTCTGTTTAACTAGCTTCCTCATTTTAGTGTAATTCCCCTTTTTGAAATTAAATGCCAGAGTGTTTGACCGCTGCTGTGTTCTTCCCAACACAGGAATATTAAAAGTTATTATATTGTGGTCACTATTTCCAAGCGGTCCAGTAACAGTTACCTCTTGGACCAGATCCTGCATTCCAGTCAAGACTAGATCGAGAATTGACTCTCCCCTTGTGGGTTCCTGTACTAGCTGCTCCAAGAAGCAGTCATTTAAGGCATCAAGAAATTTAATCTCCGAATCCCGTCCTGAGGTGACATGCACCCAATCAATATGGGGATAATTGAAATCTCCTATTATTACTGTGTTTTTTATTTTGATAGCCTCTCTAATCTCCCTTAACATTTCAGCATCACTATCACTGTCCTGGTTAGGTGGTCGGTAATATATTCCTAATGCCATATTCATATTAGAGGAATGAATTGTTATCCATAATGATTCTATGGAACATTTTGATTCCTTTAGGATTTTTGCTTCATTTGATTCTATATTATCCTTCACATATAGTACCACTCCGCCACCCGCACGACCTGTTCTGTCTTTCCGATATAATTTATATCCCGGTATGATAGTGTCCCACTGATTGTCCTCATTCCACCATGTTTCTGAGATGCCGATTATGTCAACTTCCTCCTTTGATATGAGGTACTCCAGTTCACCCATCTTATTAGACAGACTCCTAGCATTTGTGTAAAAGCACGTTAAAAAACTACCACTATTTATATGTCCGCCTTTCACAGACGCGTTGGATTTTTTTATATGCGATTGTTTCACATCTGATCTTGCCCATATATTATTTCCCACGTTCCCTATCTGACTAACTTCTAGGGAATCCCTATCTATGGAGCCTCGTGTAAGAGAAGTCTCCATCCGATCCAGGTGCTCCCCCGCACCAATCGGCTTTCCCCCACCTCTTAGTTTAAAAGACTGGGTGCTGTCTGGAACAGGTCAGTGTGGGCCGGCTGAACCCAGGGGACTGAACCTAAAATATAGCCAGACTAGCGAGGGTACTGTGATGGGCCCTGCTGGCCTAGGTGAAGACTGAGCCCAACCAATGGCTGTCAGAAGGACACCAGCTGAGGGTACCCAGATAGGCCCCTGTTGAGCTGCTAAAGAAGTTAGTGCCTCTGGGAGGGAGAATTAGAATTACTCTTCTAATGTGTGTGTAAATTGCTTTTAGATCTACTGATGGAGAGAGCTATGTAAGAGGTAAGCAGTATTATTATTAAAAAAGTCTTTGAATCAAAACGAATTCAACAGAAAACTCTATGCCGTCACGTCTAACGGAAATGCATTTTATAGTCAAATGAAAGAGGAGACACTCAACAGTATAGGAAACTTGTCAGACCATATCTAGAGTGCTTTTTGCACTACTAGCCACCATGACATAAGGCAGAGGACATTGCCCAGGAGAGGATGACCACTGATGAGGCCTGTGTTTAGTATCAGAAAAATCAAATGACCTTGGCTAGTCGACTCATATCACATGCCAATCTACATGATGACAAAGCAGTTGTCCCATTCCATTCATGGTGTTCAGTGTTTGGGAAGCTACAGAGAATGTTTCAGCCTGTTGTATTTTTAGCAGTTTATGAGATTAAGATGTTCTCGACTCCTAAGAAATGCCATAAAAATGAATATTTTCACAGAAAGGACATCAAATATATAAACACAAGAGGTCTATGTTTGCATATATACAACAAAGTTGTACAAAATAGAGTGGTAATCTAATTATAATAATCTTGTAATATGCTTGTTTGCGTTATAAAATAATTTGAAATTATCATTTTCATCTACCATTTTATTAATTATTAGGCATGAAAAAATTATATCTACAGCAACACAAAAGCAGTTAGTTACACAGACCCAGCTTACTTAATGTAAGCAGTAAAGCTTCAGTATGTCTGTCTGCACATTACAATAATTTTAACGCTGCAATTTAAAACATTTTTTTTCATGACAGTGAAGTGTTGGGATTTTTCTTTTTCCAGACAGTAAAAATAGGGTGAAGGCTCCTGAAACTGACAAAGGGATGCCAATGCAAATTTAGCCTCCTCCAGATCCACTCAACCCAAGTGCATAAGAGAGTCATTGACAAGCTCAGTCATATGAGGCACATTCAGCACATGAAGGGGAAAGTGGACTGCACGCTAAAATATACAATTCTATGCATACAGATCAAAAGAAGAAAGAACACACTTAAGAAAATGAAGAAAAGCATGAGTGAATGCATTATACCACCATGTTTGCTAGACTAGTGGTTCTCAACCAGGGGTATATGTACCTCTGGTAGTACTCAGAGCTCTTCTGGGGGTACATTAACTCATTGTTTCTCAACCTGTTAATGAGTTAAAAAAACTGGATTTATTTTATCTTCATCTTTTTTTATTTATCCTTTTTGTATAATCATAAGGACAATGACAAGTTTATTGCCTATAGCAATTTCTTCCAACCAACCAGTTATGATTAAGTTGTTTAAACAAATGTGTTGCAATGGTAGAAAAAAAATGAGTCTGAAAATTCCGTTTACTTTATATATATATATATATATATATATATATATATATATATATATAAGTAAAAAAAAGGGGTACTGAAACCTTGTGCTAGACTATAAACAGATGGTGGCCTTCTGGCTATTAGTAGCCAAGGTGGATGATATACATGACATCATTCTTAGGATGAGTCCCATACAAGTATGAGCTTCACAGGACTGCTTCACTTTACTGCCATCTCCAAGCTCACATTTTTCCTGATTTTGTGAGGAGTGAGAATATTTATTTAGAAAAGTTATGGAGACATGTTCCAAATTTTATCAGGAGCAGCTGACCAACAAAATTTTACCTTGTGAGACTGACAGCAAACTAACTCATCAAAATACTAATTTTATATGTGCAATTATCAGTTTTTTCTCAGCTTTTGCCTCCTACATCTCAATAATAAAATGTGATTGGAAGGGTGGAGGTAGAGTTAAGGGTACTTGTGTAGCCAGAGTAATGGTACTTGTGAAGCCAGATGAATGTATTTTTGTCATATCTGAACAAAATTGTTTTTAAAGAGAATCATTTTCCTATATCTCCTTTTTAAGAGATTTTGATAAAATTTGAAATAGTTTTTTTTTACAAGCTCCTCCTACTAAGAGGTCATAAGGTGTAGTTTAGTTTGCTTGTGTCTTAGCCTGGGCCTGACTGGCTATGTCTACACTACGGCAGTCCTTCAAAAGAAATTCTTCTGGAAGATCACTTCTGAAAAAACTGTCAAAAGACAAGTGTGTCCACACAGAGAAAAGATTGAAAAAATTGATCTGCTCTTTCGGTAGAGAGCGTTCACACAGCTCCCCCACGCTTTTGAAAGAACGGGCCAGGGACTGAAAAATCCAGGGCCGTGAGGACTGCTCTCTCAAAAGAAGGGCCCCTGGGGCATCTGCACACTTTTTAGCAAAATAATCTTATGGAAGAGAGCGCTCTTCCTCACCCAGGACAGCCTGAAAGAGTGCCACATTCCTCCGATTTAATAGTGAAAGAACACATTTTGTGTGTAGATGCTCTATGGGATTTTTTGAAAGAGCCCTGGCTTTTTCAAAAAAACTCACTAGTGTAGACATAGCCACTCTATGAATTGCCTAGGGGAACAAGTTAGTCTTCCTCAAGTCTTTTCCAGAAGGTTCTTGCCAATCTCTGCCCTGGCCATAAGCTTTCCGCCTCTCACGTCTAAGCTTCAGTTTATTTTATTTAAAAAAAAGAGTTTTGGCACTAATTGCTGCTTCAGGAATTTGCCCACTGGTGACCACAGTTCAGTGTAGTTTTCTCACATTCCAGTGATACTGTTGCTTTCTCTTAATTAGTACCTGTTACCATCATGAATATAGCTCAGCACAGTGGCACTCATCAGAGAGACCCAAACAAGTGAACACCACAGGAAGGGGCAGTTACATCAATTTGGGATGAAAATGGTTGTAGCAGATGCAGTTTCAATAGGATTTTCCCTGGCATCCTCTTGTAGAGGGAGGTGTACCCACAGATGGGTTTATTTTAATTGTACCTTATTTTAAGTGAATTAGTGAATCCATTATTTGGCTGCCACTGACAAAGACTTCATTAACTAAAGCTTTCAACTGTAACAGTCACAGTTCAAGTTCAGCCTGGCATTTTTGTACTAATCTGAATTGGATTATATGTAGGATTTGTGTTTCTGTCCTTTTTCTAATTCACTTGAAGGTGGGGAACACCCAGTCCATCAAATGCAATGGAATAATCCAATTTATTTTTATGTGCTTATACTAGAATGTGCTAAGTACTTGACATTGCATTGAAATGCTTGTTGCTTTAGAGTGGAAATCTCTCACTATTTCTGCTTACAAGTTTGAGTTTCCTGATTCAGTCTTTTTTGCATAAAACTTTAATTAATTGGATGATCCTTATTGAGAAACATTTGGATATCTGAAACAGGGCTGACAAATCCTAGTGTTTTAGCTTTATGGTCTTTTAATTTTTATGACAACTTTTATACCACAAAAATCTTGTAAGCCTAAAAGTAAGTTAGTGGAAAAGTGACTTCATCAGGTCAGTTAAAATTATTTCAGCAGAACCCTGGCTAATTTTCTTTCTTTTTTTTTTTTTAACTTATTTTTGGGCAAATCTCTCCCACAGACTTGTTTCCATAATCTTTCATGGATAGTTCTGTGATATACTCAAGGCCAGGTCTTTCCTGTCGTGTTTTTTTCTGAAGGGAAACCATGTAATTGAGTCTTCTAGCATTAAACAATATTGCCACCACCCACTGACCTTGGTTGTCTTCCTAGGTTAAAAGCTGCATAATACGTAGGACAATATTTGGCTATACTCCACTCTAGAATTGTCTGATGGCGTCAGCTTTAAATCAGAGAAGAGTGGTGCTTGCAGAATTACAACATTTGCTTCATCCAACTAAAACATTGTGTCATCTGCCTGGCAGCCAAACACTGCACTATAAACGGTATTCATGATCTCAGCCAAGGAAAACAGTTTGAGACAGGATGGTCTCCCCTGGAAAAGGAACAACTCTCCTACCATACTGTAACACTGTGATCCAATATTATCCTTGTATTTACCCTCTTACTAGGGGCCAAGGAGGTCAAGTTTTTTTCTTGCTTTAAAGTTTGGAGGAAGGAATCATTTCATCTGCCATTTAAAACAAGTAAAAGTTTAAAAGCTGTGAATTTGTGGGCAAAAATTTCATAAATATTTTTTGGGAAATTTAGAACTGTCTTCTGGAAATCTTTGAAGTCATTTTACTCAGGATTTGACATGAAACTGTACTTCATCCGAACTAGAATTAGTAGGTTTCCACCAGATATGAGAAGTATGAAGACTGTCTGATTATGAAGTTGTTTGAAGTCATGAAATAGTAATAATATTTTTGGAGCCTAACGTGAAATGTTCCACTACGTGTTACAGTACAGAAGCTGTGGAAGGTCATGAATTTTCATATGCTCCATGAAGAGTAATTTAGTTAAAAATAAACCTGGATTGTACAAGCAAATATTGGTTCTGTGTTCTCAGTGCCTCTCCACCCGACAGCTGGTTGGAGTGCAGCTCAGGAGTAGACAGGCCCATGCTGTATTTTTTTTTCAGTGAGACTTGTGTAAAACCCCATAGCTCATAGCTTTCTCTGGCAGTACTCTTCAACTGCCCTCAACTCACATTAGAGGAAGGTTTTCTGCAGACCATACCTTTAAAACAGGATGCTTCTGCCATTTGACAGCTTAGTAATTTAGCTCACTGCTGGGTGTTCCATGCTCAATTACCAAAAAGAGCTTCATTTGAGATAGTACCAGCTCCCAATAACCTGTTTCTAAAACAGCTCAGAATGGATTCCACAAACTAGATTAATAGCCCTTCTCATTCACAACAGGCAACCCTAAACTCCTCAGCTACCAGAGTGTTTAACACAGGTATCAGTTGTCTTATCTCCAGGTAATGTATGGGCAAAACTTCTGGCACAATTACTTTATATGGAACCTAGTGTCATTGTGCACTACTGCATGTCAGTGTGCCAACACTTTACCTGCTTATTTCAGTGAAAACTGTTGTACCCTCACTCAAATTCATTCATTTCAACATTTGAACCATGCTAAAAAAAAAACTTCGCCAGCATAGCTGTATCTTCAGAAACACCAGTGCAACTCTCTTATATTCTGTCTTATGTTGACTTATATTTGGACCCGTCCCATAGATTTCTATGGGACAACTCTCAGAATAAATGAATATTCACTCCTTGTAGATAAGGGTGGCAGAATCTAGCTTCTATCGTGATTTTAGTTGGAGCTGCCTTCATTAAACTGAGAGCAGAATTGAGCCAGTCATCTTTTAATGCTGTCCAGAGACAATCAGCTTGGCAACAAACAGCCTCTGGAGTCATTTCTTCCTGGACTTGCTGAAATCCGTCCTTCTCATGATGTAATCAGAAATGGCCCTATTTCCCTCTTACAAGAACTAAATCAGACAAGTTGAAAGAATCTGCACAAGCCAAGGGCTAGAACTAGAGATGGAATCCCATAAATTAGATGGGGAGACTTCTTGATTGCTGAATTACATTAGGTGCCATGGAAAACCAGAACCTTGAACACCCAAAGAACCTCCAAACTGATCCAAAACATCTGTTAAATGGGACCATTTGTCTTACAAAATATGGCACTGCTTTTCCATTATCCCACTCCCAGACCCTTTAAAAATGTATATGTATTTTCTCTGGCAGGACCTGCGCATTAGGCTGTAGATCAAACAGGTTAAAATGTTTTTCTGGATTTCTTTTGCCTCCTATTTATTTGTATTTGTTTTCTACATTCCTATCAACAAACACATTATATTTCATCATGGTTTGGCCAAAAGTCTTGACATAGATTCAAAAGTCTTCAGTACTGGTTAAACAAAACAATACGATGTATATGTTCAGCCTGAAGCATGGGATATCCCTTGCAATATGCTGTAGGAGTTTTAACTTTCTTTTTTTTTTTTTGTTGAAAACTTGATGTGCTAAATAAGCATTGAACTGGCAATCCATTGGCTTTATGCTCATTTACCTTTTCCTCACTCTGTAATCAAGACTTCTAATTCGGGAATGAGGACTGGAGATTTCATCCATTTATCTCAAATATGTTGCTGCTACTTCTAGGAGTCTTTGTCTATGTTGAGTACAATATTCACGCTACTTTTTTCCATTCATGTGCAGAATAAATTTTGTTATGGCCTCCAAGGCATGTGTGGATATGTACCACCCGCGGAAACACATACTCATGGCTGTGAGCACCCCGATAATCAGCTGGGCAACACCTCAATCTCTCACAATTTAGAGGGGGCACTGATTGAGGGTACAGCCAAAATTTCTTCCCCTTGCCTTGGTACTGGTGTGACTCCTCTTGTGTTGGCTTTGGCACAGATTGGCCACAACGTCTTCGCAATGTAAAACATCATAATAGTAAAAAACTGTAGCCAACACTAATGCTTCCATTGCTATGGGCACTTGAACTACTATTGCAGCTCAGTCACATTTTCACTTGAAACCCAGAATAGGAACACTTTCACTGAGAATTTTATTGTTTAGCCCTCTCAGCCGTCATCTGGGCTTGCAAACAAGGAGAAAACTCGTATAAAGAGACTCCTCCAAGGATTCTGGCTTGATCTTCAGAATCTAAGCTTTAATTTTGCCTTGTAAAACATCTGTAGCCATTATGGTGGTGAAGGAAAGCTCAAAAATGCAAAATGAGGGTAAGTGACACAGTCTGCAAAGAGCCTGGGACTAGCGCTCTTGAGTGTCTTTCATTTCAATGAGGTGGTAGTGCAGGTATTCAGTGATGATGGCTTAAAAGTCAGCAGTAAGTATTTCGTCCCTCCTGGAGGAAAGCGGAGGGAGGGTCATGTATCTGCATTGTTTATGGTGACTGACATCTCATTTTGATGCCACAAGTCAGCGATGTTTGGATGATACCTCCACTTACTTCCTTTCTCTGCTAATTAAGTAGAAGCCAATGGAATCCCATGTTGTATCAACCCCCACAGAGGAGCCCAGCTCAGGAAACATAATGGAGTCTAGCAGCACCATGGTCAGACTTTGAACATCTGCACACTTTACTGTAAGTTGCCTCTACTTTTAATGACTCATCTGGGTGGAGTTTATTCTATATACCACCAACACCTTCCCCCCACCCCCTCCCCGATACCCTGCTTTGGATCATCATTTATTATGAAAGGGAACAAACAACATGTATTTATTCTAGTTTATTTAAAAATCAAATGAATGACCCATAAAGCTGAGTACATTTCAGTCCAACTTCCACAATATTTTGTTGCGAAGATTAAGCTTTTCTTTCCATGTGCCCTGTTCTGTCCCATGTTCCCCACCGCAGCTCTCCTTGTTTTGAGCCCAAATGCAGCTGATCACAGAGCTAAGACCTAGTTCCCAAAATGTCATAGTACATTGAATTTCCCCTTTTATCTTCACCCTTCCACATGCTGTGGCACATAACTTCCACTTTCCTCTGCGTGCCAGGAAAAAAAGGCAGAAATGCTTTTGTCTTTTCACAGAACCAAGCAGGGACTCTAATTAGCCCTTGCTCTGAAACATTTGCAATCATTCATTCCCAAGCAGCTGCTGGACACAATGTCAGAATAATGCCAAGTTTCAGGACAGAGTCATCACCTTTCATTACTGCAGGAGACCAACTGGACTAGAAAAAGCCAGCATTTGCAAAGCTGGAACAGCGAAAACCTAGAATTGGTGTAGGATGCACCTGGGATTGTATGATATTAGCTGTGCCTTGGTGTTTATTTCGTTCTTTTGGGAAATTCCAGTGAGAATCTGCAAGGAATTTTCTGTCCAGTGTAGCGATCATACAATCAGTGCTTAGCAAGCTAGCGCTAAACAGAATGCAAATCTCCTAGAATCTCCTTTAGCCTAGGACACTAGCTTAATTGTGAGGCAAGGGGATTTACGGGTGGTTCATCTCTCAGCATAATTTTACTTAACATTTTTGCACTAGAGAATCACTCCTGTCTTTAGCCAGTGATTGATTTTGCATCCTAATGGACTATGAACCAAAAGAAATGCAACTGGGATTGTAAAAATAAGAGCACCATTGTTGAGGGGTTGCAATGTTTAGCAAAGACAAGGTCCAGGCAGAGACCTGGTAGGTAGGTGGTCCAGAATGGAAGGTCAGATAGGGATGTTAGGGACTAAAAGGCAGTATGTTTTCAGCATATGGAAGATAAAATCACTGACGGTGATGGACTGGAAAAAGGCAAGCTCATCGGAGGATACACCCAGACCCCTCCTCCAGCTGTTAGTGAAGGAAAAAAGGAAAAAGAGGATACCCTGAGAAAGTGGGGTAAGGTTTAGATGAAAAGAAATCTTGCCAAGCTGCCCTTAGTCTGGATGCGGGGAGGAGGTTGTACGTGATCATTCAACTCTCTTTTATCAGTGAGGCACAGAGTACTGGAATGGGCACCTTGACTTGCGGGGTGTGTGTGTGTGTGTGTGTGTGTGTGTGGGTGTGTGTGTGTTGATGCTCAGTTTAATGTATCTTGCTATTTTATTACTTGTTCTCAGACTTGCCGTATGTTTCCCTTAAAGCGCTTAATATTTCAGCAAAATTAACAATGTTTTCCTCCCGTGTGTTTTTTTTCAAATGTTGTTAATATTTATAGTTCATTATCAATTTTATGAGTAAACTATTATTCATAGACATAGGGCCCTGCAGAAGGGCTCATCATACTCTTCCGGCCTGATGTCTTGCTCAATACATACCATAGGATTTCATGTAGTGATTTGTAGCTCTGGTACAACCATTTATGGTATAACTAGAATATATCTTTTAGGCAGAAAGATAGACATCCAATTGATTTAAAGATTCCAACTGCTGGAGAATCCAGCCTATCACTTGGACAGCTTTTAGCTATTGGTGTCACCTTCCTTCTTTGATGAAAATATAAATTAAAAATGGAGTGTAAAATCCTCTTTAGAATATATTTTTCTTTTTGATCAGGGCTGGGCACTGGTTTCCTGTCAATAGTTTTCGCTCTAGTGAAAAGATGTATTAGTGGTAGGTCAAGCAGTTTGAATGACCCTTACCTGGGCAGTTGTTTTTACCTTGGCTACATGTGCTATGGGGACACCCAGAATGGAATAAATGTCTTGGTGGAACAAATGTTAGTGATTCTAGTCACGTATCTTGTTTGAAAGTAAAACTTAATTTTTTTTTGCTAAGCTATGAGTCAAGGTCACGATCAGGTCCTGGAGAGCGCCCTGTGTGTCAACCCCTCTCCTTTGATAGATCTGGTATTGACCATCTCATACCTCAGCTACAATACACATATTGGAAACCTCCAAACCCATGGGTTGTGGTCCCTGGAGGCGACATCCACACGCTCAGAGTGATTCAATTGGCTTTATAAAGTTTTCCAGCCTCACTTGTTGGGCAAAGCTGCCAGAGTCCTCATGGAAAACATGGCCTTTGTGTTCTACATTGACAGGAAAGGGGGAATATATTTGTCAGCCCTCTGCTCAGAGCATTTCATCTCTGGGGAATTTGCATTGTCCACAACATCCATCTGAAAGCCCGCCATGTCTCTGGTGCCAGTAATATTCTGGCAGAGCACCTCAGCAGGGCTTGTTCTCTCATCATATATGGTTGATGCACACAGAGGTAGCTTGCATGGTCTTCCAGAGGTGGGGGGCCACCTGGCAGAACAGCAAGTACCCTGAGTTTTGCTTGCAGTGAGGCTTTGACAAGGGCTTCCCCTTTGATATCTTTCTCCTGTCATGATCGGGGAGCTGAAGTGCACCTTCCTTACCATTTCCTCTTCTATGCAGAGTCCTGATAAAGGTTAAGAGGGACAAAGCTTGCATTCTTCTGATCACCCCAGCTTGGCTTCACCAGAACTGGTTTGGCATACTCATGAGCTTGTCAATGGCCCATGCGCCCTGGACCAACCACCTGGACTTGCAATCACAGAAACAGTGGAGTCCTCCCCAACTTTGGGCCGCTACGTCTTGTCATAGCTATTGGTTAAATGCCGAGGAATGCATATACTCACAAGTGGTACCACGAGAACTCCTGGGAAGCAGGAAGCAATCAACTAGGCTGACTTGCCTGGCTAACTAGATGAAGTTCTTGCACTGGCTGTCTGAACATGGCATTTCCCCATCGCGAACTTCAGTGCAGTCCATTTTTCATCACCAGCTGCAACTCAAGAGCCGAGGTCTGGTGCACTCATCTGTCAAAGGCCATTTCCTCATTCCACAAGCCTATCCAGGGCCAGATGGCAGTTAGATTCCTGAGAGGCCTTGAACAGCTTGACCCACACATACAAGATACCATCCTCAAGTGGGACCTTAGTCTGGTTCTCCCAGTCTAATCACCCCACGCTTTGAGCTGCTGGGATCCTGCGCCATTTCCTTCTTGCCCTGGAAGGCTGAGTTCCTGGTGGCTGCGATGTCAACATGGAGGGTCTCAGATATCAAAGCTTTGACTTCAGAGCTGCCATTTTTCATGAGTATAAGGTCCATTTCTGGCCCTACTTGTCCTTCCTGCCAAAGTTTGTTTCCTTTTTCCAGGTGAACCAGGACATGCTTTTGCCTGTGTTCTGCCCATCAGTCTCACAAGACAATGGAGGAGAGATGTCTACTCTCCCTGGACATCCAGAGGGACTTGACTTTTTACTTGGAGTTTACCAAATGTTCTTTATTAAACATTTATATTTAGGTAAATCATAGTGCCTTCCACCCTTAAGAGCTTACAATCTATAACAGCACTTGCAGCCAAGGGCTACGTCTACACGTGCACGCTACATTGAAATAAGCTATTTCGATGAATAATGTCTACACGTCCTCCAGGGCTGGCAATGTCGACGTTCAACTTCGACGTTGGGCAGCATCACATCAAAATAGGCGCTGCGAGGGAACGTCTACACGCCAAAGTAGCACACATCGAAATAAGGGTGCCAGGAACAGCTGCAGACAGGGTCACAGGGCGGACTCAACAGCAAGCCGCTCCCTTAAAGGGCCCCTCCCAGACACACTTGCACTAAACAACACAAGATCCACAGAGCCGACAACTGGTTGCAGACCCTGTGCATGCAGCATGGATCCACAGCTGCCGCAGCAGCAGCCAGAAGCCCTGGGCTAAGGGCTGCTGCACACGGTGACCATAGAGCCCCGCAGGGGCTGGAGAGAGAGCGTCTCTCAACCCCTCAGCTGATGGCCGCCATGGCAGACCCTGCTATTTCGATGTTGCGGGATGCGGATCGGCTACACGTGCCCTACTTCGACGTTCAACTTCGAAGAAGGGTGCTATTCCCATTCCCTCATGGGGTTAGCAACTTCGACGTCTCGCCGCCTAACATCGATTTCAACTTCGAAATAGCACCCAACACGTGTAGCCGTGATGGGCGCTATTTCAAAGTTGGCGCCGCTACTTCGAAGTAGCGTGCACGTGTAGACACAGCCAAGATGCCCCACCCTCCAGTTCAGCCAGGTATGTAAGCATGGACTGGCAGTTACTCACAGGTATAAAGCTTTACTACCTGCTGAATAAATGCCTTAAAAGCTGATTTTTTAAAGAAACAAGATGGTATCCTTGTATTATGTGTTTGCAAAGTAAAAAAAAATCAAAACAAAAGCTACAGAGGGAGAGGTGCAGGTTGGATATTATTTCACCAGGAGGGTGGTGAAGCACTGGAATGCGTTGCCTAGAGAGGTGGTGGAATCTCCATCCCTAGAGGTTTTTAATTCTCAGCATGACAAAGTCCTGGCTGGGATGATTTAGTTGGGGTTGATCCTGCTTTAGGCAGGGGCTGGACTAGAGGACTTCCTAAGATCCCTTCCAGCCCTAGGATTCTATGATTTTATGATTATCTAAAAATATGGCATTCTACTAATCTAATATTAAAACTTAGTGTATTCCAAAAAGCCTGAGAAATTAAAATAGTTGAACACAATTTCAGGTTGCCTTAAGATAGCTTACCTTGCACTCTGCCATGGAGGCTGGATAGTCTGTGATTATTTTATTTTATTTTTTATTAATATAGCTGGCTTACTTCTGTCCTGCAGGGAATACACCGCCTGGCATGTTTCCACTCAAATTCAGGCTAGTTTCCTCCTAATGTTTGTAAGCTGTATCTTTCTCTTGTTTTTAGAAGCAAGTATGTTAAAGACAAAAGTGCACAAACCTAGTTCCATGAATTTCATTTTCTGTTTTATTGAGTGTTTCATTTTGCAGAAAGAAAATGTTTCCATTTATTTTTTTCTTCACTTTGGAACATTTATCAGAAATCCAACAAGTTAGACAATATGATCAAGAAATACATGCTTCTGCTTCCTGTGCCACAGCCTTTGCCTCCCTCTGGCCAGAGATAGGGGAAGGAACACATTTATAGGCATGACGAAAAGTCCTTTGAAGTCAGTGCAAAGATTCCCATTGGCCCCAGTAAGCTTTGGATCAGAACCTACATCACATGTTCAAACTTATTTTTGAGTAACAGTAAATTCTCTGGCACCTTAAAGGCTAACAGATTTATTATCTTATGCCGTAATCTGTTAGTCTTTAAGGCGCCTCAGGACTTCTTACAGTTTTTGTGGATAGAGACTACCATGGCTGTGTCTCTGAGATGGAAACCCTAAAATAATCCACATGCAAACAACGTTTAGAGAGAAATGAAAAGCCACATTTTGAATGGTAGAAACTCAAGCTAAATGCAAAAACTACAAGGGCAAATGTGCATTCATCACCATCAGCGGGTGTTTGCACAGATACATTTGTGTGCATTTTCTTTTTGTTTGCACGCCTTGGCTTCTACCTTAAACAAATCTTTAAACTATAAAGGTTTGGTATAAACCCAGAAATTCAGCAGGAGTCTAAAAGTCCATCCAGAACTCCTTCCTGTCAAACTTGTTTTCTATGGGTGAAATTAATAGAACAGCATTATTTTTTTTGGCGGGGGGAGGTGGAGGCAGAGTGGATGTGTGTGTGTATGTACATAAATACATGTTTTAATTCTGAATGTATTCCAAAGAACTTTATCAAATAATTACCAGCGAGTAGTTTGGCAACTATTATTCCACCATGACACACGCAGTCTGGTGCAATGGAATCTGATTTAAGAAAAAATACAGAAATGCAGGTCACAACCCAGGGGAATTCCTTTACTTAGCAAACCTCAGGACGAGGCTGGTTTACACCTGCTGTACACTGCCCCTCCCTTTTGGAAGGAGCATGCAAATGCAGCCAATCGGAAATGCAAATGAGGCATGGATTTAAATAGCTCATGCCTCATTTGCATAATCACTCAGGATCTTGATTCTGGAACAGTTGATTTCAAAAGCCAAACGAGCCATGTAGACAGGGTTTATTCAAAAGGAAGCCCGGCTTTCGAAAGTGCCCTTCTTCCTGGAAAATTTAGGGCCTGAGGGAAGGAGAAGAAATGACTCGGGGCAGCTGACTGGCTGGCTGTGTTGCTGGTTGACAGTAGATCAGTGTGTTGCATCGAGAGCCCTGCTGACCCAGTGGCAGACCATTCTGTCACTGTTAGGGACAGGGGCTGGGACACTGTGGAATCAGGTTAGCCTGTGGGACTGGCCTAGTCCACTGTCTGATGAGCTAAGACTGTAAACATTTTGCTGGGTGCCTCATCCTGGATGGGGGGCCTAGGCCCTTGAACTGAACTATTCATGGCTATACCCTGCATAAGGGGTGGAGCCAGAAGCTGCTAACTCCCTCCTTTACTGAGACTGTGGTTTTAGGAAAGTGTCAGTGAAAGAGGTGTGGGTTTCCTCAGAGACTAACAGCGAGGGAGAACCATACCTCCCTACCTGCTTATAGGGGCTATGGCAAATTTTGAGGTAGTTATAGCCAAGCAAGTTGTCCCCCTTGCATTGCCCTTGAATCCATTCATTTGTGGCCTTTCTGCCAAGGAGCCCAATCCCCTGAAGAAGGTAGTCAGACTGCTCCTGGCGTCTCCTGTCCATCCCTATGAGCAGCTCCTCCAGGGTCCTTTTCTGTCTGCCTCAGGGGTTTGTCTGTCTCTCTGTTACAGCCTTCCTGGTGGAATGGCTTCTCTCTTGGGAGCAGAAGGTCATGCCAATTCAGAGAAAGAAGGGCGATGTGAAATGTTTCTTTGCTTTGGAAGAAGCTGCAGAAGCCCCACCCCATATAACATAACTTTGCTTTGGAAGGCCGCATTATCAATACTTTCCAGGAATCTCTGGTTGTCAGACTTTTGCAGCTCATGAGGAAGGAGCAGAGGCTACTAACGGGAAGAAAAATGTCCTCACGTTTTAAAAAACATAAAATGTTCATTGTATCTCAAGGGAACTTGGTGTGCAGCGGGGTGGCAGTGCCTTCCAGGGCATTGTTACCAGTTTCAATGTCTTCTAAGGCTGGCCTACATTTGGAGAGCACAGCCATTTTCAAGTTACCAGACTGGGGGGGAAAAAGTGGCTTCCAGTCCTGTGGAGCAGATCCAGCAATCTATGCCAGAGAGCGTTTCGGCTAAGGGTCACCGCTCTGCATATTGCTGACTTGAGAGGTTTAGTCAGTCCTGAAGGCAGAACAAGCAGAGATGCAGTGGAGTGGAGATTTGATTGATCTTCTAAATCCAGTTGGCATTTCTGTTAGACCAGAAATTCGCTGTAATATATTTAGGGGCCTGGGGGGAAACTTGAGTACAGATTCTCAGTTGGCAGATGGAGCTTCCGTGCAAAGGGAGATGCTAACCATGAAAACTGCTCACCACCCTCCCCCAGCAACACCAGAAAATCTAGCCCCATGCCTTCTGAACAGAGGTGAAATGGACAAGGAAAGAGTCAGACTGAAATTTTACCCCGGGGGGTTTATCCAACTACCAGACCACATCCTTCTCCCAGTTTTCCTCTTCCTGACTTGTGTAGGAAGCGGGCAAACACTAGGGACTTGGGTAAGCCTGTAGAAGATACTTGTTATTGTCTCTGTAAGTGGTCTCAGTGCCACTGGGTGGGACAGGACACCACACCCAGAAGGTGTGTAAGTTACACAAGAACTGCAGGATGGGAAAAGCAGGAAAATTGGCTGGTCTAAATTCTGACACCAGCATAGGTGCTGGAATTAGGGGAGTGGAGGGTGCAACCTCCTGGCTTGAAGTGGTTTCCATAGTATGCTGGCTTTCCAGCTTGGTTTGACAGCTCCCTGCAGCCCAACTATAAAAATTGTTCCAGCATGCCTGGACATCAGTTCTCTAGGTACTAATGCCATTCATTCTCTGGAGTTACACCACTGTAGCTGAGATCAGCATCTGCCTGTCACCAGCACTTACTATATCCTCATGCATGACACAGAAATACAAACCCACTGTCCCTTCCCTCCTTCATTCTTTTTATCAGCTGATTTTCCATTTTCTTGGTGCTGCTATGCAAGATCCAGGTAAGTCATGCTGCATCTTCCCCATTTAAAGGACGCAAAATTCACTTTGGAATATAGATATAAAATATATGTGCATGTGTGTAACCAATCCAAATATTTCTCATCTGCCTGCCCTCACAGAAAGCGAAAGGTAAAATGTCACTTTCAAGTACAGATACTTTTTCTTCAATTTCTCCCAGGTATGTAAGTTTCATGTGCTTTCTTTGTGCCTTAGGGGATCTTTTGGTTGTGCTCTATTGTTTCTTATTAGTGCAGGGGTCTGGGGGAACGAGGATGTGGAGGGGGGTGGTGGATGGGTAGAAGGAGAAAGAGAAAGAGAAAGAAATTATAATGGAGGAAGGGAGGAATATGTGAGAAATGTGATCTGATTTATTTTGAAAAATCAGAGGCATTTTTAACTCTTCAAGTGCACTTCTATCTTGCGTCTTCAAAACTGTACACTCTGCACAGTGTGTGGAATAGTAATGTCTTTTCCGTGTCCTTCTGAAAGCTCTATCTTATAAAATTTGAGATTTTTATTAGGAAAAAAGGGAGTAAGGAACTAAGCAAAAACATAAGGTTTTTAGCTTTGAACTTGTTGCTTAATGTGTTTCTGCGTGATTTCACTGAATGCCGCATAGACAATGGCAGGTTCTCTGAAAGTATTGATTAAATTCAGAAGGAAGCAATCCAAGGGCACTTACACTGGGAGTGCTGCTAAAGGCAGCATATAGATTTGTGAGAAAAACCATTAAGACTTTTGGAACGGTTCTTAGGAAGCGTTCACAGAACCCAAGTTTTGGACTTTGGGAAAAAAATGCAGCTCTATTTGCTGATCTCCTTGCTAGAAGAGAGAAATGGGAAGGAAAAGTAAGTGGGAGATGAAAGTGTATATGTAAAACTTTTGTGTTATCTATGTTTTTACTTTAGTCAACAGGAATACTGCCCTATTACGCAGTTGTGGGCTGGAGGGTTTATACCAGTGTTTCTTAAACTATGATCCATGGAACACTGTGGTGTTCTGTGAGCAACTCACAGGTGTGCTGTGGCAATGTAGCAACTAGCAAGAGTGTGCAGCACGTGCATATGTTTTCTGATATTAAAACCAGATACAATTGACTACGATATCTGACTAAATTACTTCATTTTGTTTTTGCTGTATATGTTGCTGGGTTCTGTGAAGAAAATTTTCATAGGTGATCCACATAAAAATATAATTGTTTGGTGTTCCATGATCTCAAAATGTTTAAGAAAAACTGGTTTAGATGACCGATAATGGTATATAGAACATTTCGTGTCTAGACCACTGTTTCAGCTCTGGTCCAGGTTGGCAGATACTAAGCCATTGATGTTATCCATATGTGGGATACATTGTTGATTGCTGTCCATTGCTTATAGACTGGTGATTATAACATCAAAAGTAGCATCACTACTGGTTGTCTTGCTGGCAATGAGGACAAAAACTGAATGGGCATGAGGCTGGACTGAGGTAGTATTGAAGGACAAAGAGAAGTGATTTTTGAATGCAGTAATTTAATACTGAAAATGATACACAACTAAAATAACCCTGTGAAGAATTTGCATGTGTATGAAGTCTCTGAATGTTAAAGCAATTGTCTCAGTCTTGCCATTGGTGAAGCACGTTGTGAAGCAGGATAGGTGCAAAATTAATATACATGAGTAGTATATTAAACATCAGAATGGAAGAGTTCTTAAAATGGGCCCTTATCCAACTCTAGTGTTATGTTTAAATAGCAAAGTTATTTCAAAATAAGACGTTATTCTGAAATAAGTTTGCTAGCCTCTACTTTGCTTTGGGAGTCTTTGTTGCACGTTGTCAGGGAGTGCAGTGGCAGATGTGTTCTTGAAAGAGCAGGTTGGACACTTGAACCACAAATCTGGAGCCATTTTAATATGTATGATAGAAATGTCCAGCAGCAAGATCCTTTTAACTTGTTAGTTTCAGATAATTCTACAATTTGTCCAGCTCATTTTAAATACTAAGCCTGTCCTTCATAGTGCTAGCAACCCTTCTCAGCTTGGTGTCATCCACAAATTTTATAGGTGCTGGAATGAGAGGTGTGAAGGGATGCTGCAGAACTACCTGACTTGAAGTGGTTTCCATTATATGCAGGGTTTACTTTGGGTTGAATGGCTCTCGTCACCTCCCTGCCCCCGACTATAAAAATTGTTCCAGCTCCCTGGTACTCCCCACTCCATCATCCAAGTCATTCATGCAAATGTTGAATAAATACCACAAGGACAGTGTCTTGCTCAAAGCACCTGTCAGTTTGGTGCCCAAGATGAGAGGAGACCCCAAGTCCTTTGACTTGGAGTCCTATATTTTAGACTTTACTCCATGCTTTCTCCTTATTAATGGCAAACTAATTATAATTACTAAATTCCTATGCTTATCAGACCCTGTATTTCATCAGATAGAACTAGAATCTGATTGACATAGGTGGCAGGCGGTGTTTTTTAGAAATTTGGTAATTATTGCTACAATTTATTAGAATTAGAAAAGAGTTAATGAAACAAATTGAAATTGATTTTTTTAACAGATACAATTACTTATCAATTTAATGTGGGCCCTTGACAGAGAACCTCTCAATTCCAAGGAAAAAGATGACATTAAAACTAGAAATAACTTATTTGAATGAGGACTTCCTGACCAGTATTTACCTGAATTGATGACCCTTCATGTGTAATTCTTAGGCTGACTTCAGGGAAAGCAGTACCGGGCTCATGAATGTGCTCATTCTGTTTTGATAATTTTTGCCATAAGCCTTTCAAATATATCATTATTTATAAGGCTGAAAGTGAGGATAAAAATGCAGTTAAGCACTGCTAAACTCTGTCACTTACTGCAAATGGTCTTTGTGTGTGTGTGCTTCTACCAACAGTAGAAGCGATGGTGAAGTGATTCTGTGTTATTAGTGAGTTAGTAACTTGGCTTTATGAACAACAGTGAAATGTTTTTTGTTGCCACTCTATTTGAGACTACCCAAGCACCTGGGAAGGATTTGGGATGAGGCAGCTAACTTGGTAACTAGGCTTTCTGCAGGGGTGTTCTGATTTTAGTGTGTGCTGAGCCTATTCCTGTAAGTGGGGACTTGCTTCCTGGGGTGCTGTGGGCTGAGACGACAGAGTGGCACACGATGAGACCATCCAGCTCAAGCTTCAAGTTTAACAAGCTTCCATTTTTCAGCTTTTTCTCTAAAGGCTCCTAGTGATAATTTAAGATTGTTTATAAGTCTCAGGCTGATGGAAAACAGTGGGCTAATATTCTTCTTTTTCTACATTTTCATTAGACTGATATATCAAGTGAGGCAGATCACAGCCGGCAGGCTGCAAGAGCCTGATCAAAGGCAGGTATACTGGGGGCTGCATCAGTGCCTTATTTCCTAAGTTTGCAGGGAGTGCAGCCCAGCAGCCTTCGAGGCAGCTGTGGCTCATTAGGGACCAGCCTGCAGGGAAGGGCTAATTAGACACCTGGTGCCAGGAAAAGGTCTTCTGGTTCAGTATAAAAGGCTTCTCCCCTAGACAGAAGATGGAAAGAGATGAAAGGTGCACAAGGAAGAGAGGCTGGAGGTTTGAGAACCAGAGGAGCGGAGCAGCTTAGTGAGGTACAGGGGGAAGGTATCAGAAAGAAGTGGTGGGTGAAGTGGCCCTGGGGTAGGCTGCTGTATTGGGGCAGGGGTAAAAGCCCCACCAACTCTCCCTCTCTTACAGTCCCTGGTCTGGAGCCTAGAGTAGTGGGTGGGCCTGGGCTCCCCCAACTCTTCTCCTGGAGGGTTGCCCTACTGGAAGGACAGGAGCAGCTGAAAAACCTGCTGAAGGGGGTTTGCTTCCCCCCGGCTTGGACATGCCTGTGATGAGAGTGGCTTGGTAAGCAGAGACCTTTGCCTTTGGGAAGTCCCAAGATAGCAAACAGGCTATTGTCAGTCTCTGAGGCACACAGACTGCAAGGAGGCACAGAACCCCTGAGGAGATTGACAAGAGATCTGTCACACAAGCTAGAGATGTTTGATCAATCAAAAGCACATAATGGGAGTTTTGGGACATATAAATATTAAGCCCTATAAAATCTTGTCTGCTTAGGGGAATTTTTCTAAAAATGTCACTATGTTGCTAAAACTAGTGCAACCACAACATTGGGTGGCCCAGGGTAGATAAGATTTCCAGGGTTGGAGCCACTTTCAACATGTAACAATTTATCTTGGAAGCAGTCTGATCAAATGATACAGGGTTAAATAGCTGCAGCCATAGGGTCCCTGAACACATTTGGGAGCAAAGCTTTGCCAACAGAACTAACAGTAACATTACAGGGGCATTTTTTTTTTTTTAAATTTGCTTCTAGAAACCTGGCTTCCCAGAGGATAAAATCTTAGTAGGAAGCTCCGGGAGTTTGTGGTGCTAACATCCTGACAAATCTGCTGCTGCAAAACTCTGCAGGGAAAAATAAAAAAACTTTTACCAGATCTTTGGAGGTGAAAAAATCATGACTGAAGAATAGATGTACTTTTATCTGGGCTAACAAAATTGTTCATTCGGTGGTGAGCTTCCATCAGATGAAGTGGATCTGTCCCATATAAGCTCGTCACCAAATAAATCATTTTGTTAGTCTTTGAAGTGCTGCATTTCTGCTGCTTTGTTTCATTGGAGTACAGATAACTCGGCTTCCTCTCTGTTACGATTTTATCTGGGCTGTAATGCATTCAAATGTGTGTGCCACTTTAATTTTATAGTCACATTTTTCAATCAAAATGACATGCAGTTTCAAACAGTGTTCCCTGTAAGCTGAATGTGTGGGTGGCCACCCAGGAGAGATTCAAGTGTCTGCCTAGCTGGTTAGCAGAGCAACCACAGCCACCCACAATAGGTAGCAGGTTTCTTATTGGTGGTGCACATCCACACATGCCTTGGTGTACATAGCAAAAATTATTCCACCCATGGATGGAATAGAAATAGAGGGAACATGGTATCAAGTCAAATGCCTTATGAAAGCCCAAGTATATTAAGTCAAAACAGTATATTATTACATGTCTGGGCTTGTCATGCCCTGGCCCTTCGCCCTCCAGCCAATATCATAAAGTTATGAATCTCTGCTGGCACAACGGAGGGTGTAATAAGTGCATCTCCTTAATCCACATCACCAGAGTAAATCTCTGAGTGGGAGGATTGAGGCAGGGGCTGTATGTAAGATGCAGAATTACTTTCCTCTTTGCTAGCATGGGTAAGTCTAATCCTATACGTGGGGGGTTCCTGGATTTCCAGAACCCCAAAACTGGTTGCTTACACTGTGCCTTTTTCTATTTGGTGTTCTAAAGGCATTCTATGGTAGCCTAGGGAAAATATGGCCAGGGATAGGCCTCTGACCCAAATGAGGTATCTGCACATTGCAACATTTTGGAAAATGCTGCAGCTCCTGTACCAGGTTACATGACCAAGTCAACCAGGATGCCTCTAGGGCACCTGCTGTTGTAGGCCACTAATGTAACCCTTCTGCTGGGAGGAGTCGGCAGCAACCAGGGCTGGGTTCAATATCTAGGGGTTCCTTTTCATCCATCTCACATAGAACTGGCTCAAGCCCCCACCCGGTAGCCTGGGAAATTCACAAACCCCTGGGTGCCTCAGAGAGGTAATGCTTCCCCACTCGCACGCACAGAGTCTGAGAGTAGAAAAGAAACTTTTAATGAAAGAGGCAGAAAAGGCATATGGTATAAGCTTGGGAAAATACCACACTCACAGTTCATAACCAGCCCTCAGGTAACTGTCCCAGCTCAAAGGGGTTGAACAATATCCTTTGACTCGCAGGCTCACCAGTCCAATACTGGAAAGAGCCAATCTACACACCCAAACTTTCTCCATAACCCCCTTTGTATGCCCCATTTACAACTCTGTCCAGTCTGTGCAGGCCCTGACACATCACCGTGATGCATTCCCTCATTGAATCTCAGGCAATGCCACCTTTGTGCTTGCCCAGTGTTCTGCTTCCCCTGCCTGCTGCTTCTCCTGCTGGCTGCTGACCACCTGCTGCTTCTCTTACTGGCCGGCCACCTGTTGTGCCTGCCAGCCGGCCACTGCTCCTCCTACTGGCCATATGCTGGTCGCCTGCTGCTGTCTTGTGGGTTTTGCTGTAGGCAAAACCCTGTGATTCTAGCTCTCCGCAGCTTCAGCTACCAGTGATTTCAGCTCATGGTGGCATTCAGCTCTGGGCCTAGTCACAGCATCTCAATATCCACCAAGGTGGATTGTCACAGAATAACTACAGACCTATCTTTGGTCTACCTTTGAACAATGCGGGAGGAGTGTGGAGAACTAGTCAAACCAGTCTTACAGCTCTGTCTTCCAGCCAGCTGGTTCAACCACTATCCCTCCCCCTCCTTTCACCTCACAACGCTTAGATGGAGGGAGTGCTTTGAAATCCATATGTTACACAGCAGTGATGACTGCCCTGTACCCCCACAACTTCAAGCATTGGTGAGACTCCACAATTCTTACACTGGGTGATAGCATAAATTGTGACTTTACAAAAAACATGTTGTTTACAATAGACAACAGTTCGTTGCTTCACCTGCTCCCATCAGGCTTTGTTTACAAGGCATTACATATGCACACCTTTGCATTTTCATGCAAAGGATCTCTGAAGGACACATTCCCCAGATCCTGCAGCAGTATTGAGCTTCTGCTGACACATTCCTTACACTAACATTATGGGGTGTAGTGGGGCAGAGTGGCCACCCCACTACCCGGAAGGGGAGGAACCCTTCCAGGAGCCATTTTGTAGTGACCTAGCCCCTCCCAGTCACCTGACCAGGAGGCAGGGCTAGGACTCTAAAAGCCCCACCTGGGGATAGCTGTGGGCATCCTTGCCTGGGATGCTGAGGACTCAGTTTGTGCTGAGCCTCCAGAGGATGGCTGAGGACCAGCTGAGTGACGCTGAGGCCTGGATTGGGCTTCCTGGGCCCTGGCTGGTCCAGGCAACCTGTAGGCCCCAGTGGAACCTGCCTGTGGAAGACCAGCTGGACCTAGAGGACTGACCTGATTACTGGCCTCAGCCTGAGGAAGAACTGATAGGCGGTGTAGGCCTGGATCGGGCCACATGGACCCCAGCCGGACCTGGAAACCCGTGAGCCTGAGAAGTCAGCAGGACACTGGGTAGGTGCTGTGGGGGGGTATGTGTAGACTGGGAGTGGCCCGGGGGGGCTGTTACAGGGCCTCGGGTCGGCGTGTTGCAGTGTGGATTCCCTGCTGACCCAGGCAGCAGACCGTACTGCTGTGACCAGGGGCTCTGGGCTGGGACGCGATGGAGTGGGAGGGCCTGCATCCTCCTGCCACCCACCTGCTCGGTGGCAGTCTCGCCTCTGGCCAGCACAGGTGAAGATCTGAGCCCTGCCTGAACTGTGAAGTGGGCTGGCTGCCCTGCTCTGAGCAAGGGACGGGACTCTCCTGAGTGAGGAGACAACCTGCAACTGTTGGGTGTGCTGCCCCACCCTGCACCAAAGCCTGGACCTTCCCCACCTTCAACCAGGGCTTGGGCTCTTTTTGGCTGGTTGTTGCTCCGTCCTGAGCTAGGGCCTAGGCACTCTAAGACTGGTTTGGGTTTGGAAAAGGTTTATGAGAAGTATGAGTGCGTGGCTCCAGCACTGAAATGGGACTTGTGAGATCTAGATTCAATTCCTATGACCTTGGGCAAGTCTCTTAATCTCCTTGTGCCTCATTTCCAGACCTGTAAAATTGAGATGATAATACCTCTTCTCACTCACCTTTGTTTGTTTATACCATGGGAGCTTCAGCATAGGCACTTAGCTGCTGCTGCTTCTTTCCCTTTTCTATCATCTGGGGATGGGTTGTCAGGTAAGCATCCTCATCCGTCTGAGGTGGCACCCACTTAACCATCATCTTTGATGCAATTAGTCCATCACTACTTCATCGTACCTCGGGGTGCTTTTCCTACTCCTTCCCTGGGGCCTCTTCATTCATCTTCTGTTTATGTCTGTGCCAGTTAAGTCGAACTTCGTTCATAAATGGTGTTACAATATCCTCCTCCTCCCCTTTGGATTTATTTTTGCAGTGCTATAGATCATTCTCAGCCAGCTATGGGTAGTTTATGAGCATGGAGTTCAAGTTGTTTAGAGCATTTCTCTTTGGCCTTCTTCACTGCTGTACGGCAGCTCGCTTTGCTGCTTTGTACTCCTTTCCATTTGCACTCTGTGGGTTCATTTACAGTCCTTCACACATTTTTTGTACTCCTGGCACAAACTTCTCTGCTGCTCTTGACCATGATTTCCCATACTGTATTCTTGTTTGTTTTCAGCTTAGTTCCCTCTTTGTACACCACTCTACCATGGGCTTTGCCACAAGAGGCTTGTACTGCAGCACAACAGTTTCACTTTGCAGTCCATAAGCTTTCTTTGAGATTTCCTCACCATTGCCATATCAAGCTGTTTTTGTAGCCACCTGTGATACATGCAGCAATGTGACTCATCCTCTTTTTGAACGACGTGTTACATCTCATTCATGGATTAGCAACACGTGTCTAGTAAATTCCTCCCTCGTTCACTGTGCCTGGGCACTTATCATGTAGGGTATGTATATGCTATTTAATAAATATGGGATTTGTGCTTGAGCATTACACGGCATTGTAAACCTGAGTTTACAGTTGCTCAACCTAAGGCTATGTCTACACAAGTCTAAGAAAGTTGACCGCAGGTATGGAATTCTAGCTATGCCAATTGTGTAGGTAAAATCAATATATCTGCTTGGCTAACTTGTCTGTCCATACAGGGGACAAACACAAGGGTTGATTGCAACCCCTGAGAGGTTGATTTCACACATCCACACTTGACGTGTGAGTCCAAACCTGAAAGATCGATGCTGAGCGGGTTCATCTTCCATGGTAGTGTAAATGTAGCCTGAGTCTCACAGCCATGCTAACATGTCGATATTGTATTACAGAGTTTTGTCTGACTCAAGTCTGTGGCTTTAGAGGCATCCACTCTGGAAAATGTTAGACAGATGTTGGACATGAATTCAGAACTGGGCCTGGAACTTGGACTGACTTCCCCAGGTGGATTCAAGGACCTGAATCTGGAGTGCTTGCTGGCTGCAGTCAGAAAAAAATTGCATGTGGAGGAGCAGTGAGGGTTGGGCTCAAACCTGAGTGTGATCTGGAGTAACAGTTCAGTGCAGACATGCCCTTACTGTGAATTTGGAAAGAGCCTACCATAATGGGGCCTTTGCAGAGGACAACAGAAGTTACTATAATCTACTAATTTTTATAGTGACCAACATTCCTGTATTAGGTGGGATGGTCCCGTATTTGGGACACTAAAGAGGCATCCTGACCTATTTTTTAAAAGGGACTCATTGTCCCATATTTGGGTCCTGGCGGAAGTCACTTCTCTGAGCCTTGGGAGTGTGGGCGGCTGCTGCTTTCCTGGGGCTCCTGGGGAGGGCCAGCGGCTGGCACCTCCTTCCTGGCTCCCTGGAGCTTGACAGAGCTGGGAGGAGTTGCCCCTTCCCCCCATATCTCCCTGTTTCATATTTGATATGGTCACCTTACTAATTTTTATGGCAAATCTTTGTCTAATCCAAATGAGTTTTAAAAATTTAAAGGATTACAGAAAATATGACTGAATAGTTCTTCATTTCCTTTCCTTTACTCTCTGGCACAACTCAGTAATATCTGATGGCTTTGCAGAAGCCTGTGAAAATTCTTTGTAGCTGAAGTCCAGTTGCTAGTGAACAGCTGTCAGAAAAACTGCCATTATAATTGCCATTAAATGAACTCATTTATCACAGAGGCAAGGACTGAATGGACATAGATACTAAAATACTCTCATGCATATTTGAAGAACAATTGCATTTGACCTTTTGCTAACACACTGTTAGGGAAAGGCATTGAAACCAGTGTACATTCTAGAGATCAACACAACACAGAGACCCCTTATTTTGAGCAATACAGTTGTGCATTATAAGCATGTACTGCCACAGGGCCTTCATTTGCCATAAAATATTGTACATCCTGGATTCTGCAGCTGACGGAAATTTTCTGCCTGGAACAAAAGCTGGGAAAAGGAAGGACACTGGTATAAACCTATAATTCTTCAGAATGATATATGAGAGCCTGAGGTTACTCCTGGGTTAAAACAGGAGTTGCTCACTTTTTATTAAATGATTCTGTAATACACTGGGGAAATAAAAATAAGAAAACTTTCTTAATCGATAAATATATAGAAGTACTTGTGATTGGTATGCTAAATTCTTAGGCCTAGATTCTGAAAAGAGTCTGATTTGGGACAGTGTCAAAACTTTAAGGTTTCAACATACGGCCCTTGTGGTTTTCGTTGTTACAGCAATTTTCTCCATCTTCCGGGAATGTTTGTTCCTCAGATCAATGTTTATACATTTCATTCTGATAGACTTCGTGTGGCCATCTCAGCTCCCTTTGGATTTTAGGTGAAGCTGTATTACGGGTTACTTGAGTGGAGCCTATTGCTTCTTTCTCTCTCTTTCTCTTTTCACCACAGCAAAATTCTCAAAGGGTGTTTGTTTTTTTATTTTGGGTGGTGGGAAGCTGAGGGGGAAACTTGGAGTTGCACAGAGTCTTTTTCTTTACAAATAATAATAATTAACCCTTCCCTTGGGTGACTGACACACAATTGTATTGAACCCTAATACTCCAAATGGGAGGAGCCAGTATGTCAAACTGCAATGGTTACCCCTTTTTTGTTGATATTGCTTGATTAATATTTTGTGTAGGCATTGGTTATCCAAACACATTTAAACAAAGGCCCTTCCTTCTTCCTGAGCTGGAAACTATGTGAAAGGACATGTCAGGCATTGCTTCATATTTTTCTGCCCACATACCTCATTCTTAATCCTGGGGTGACCACCCAGGGTGGGGGAAATCAGTGGCTTCTCTGAGTGAAAGTTGGGAATCTCTGATTCAAAAACAGCTGCTTATTCTGATGTATATGGCTATTCTGTGACATGGGCTAATTTCTTTTAGGAGCGGATGCTGGAGAGATTCTTCTAATATGTATCAGAAAAAACAGAATTTTTCAGTCACCCAATCCTTATCCATTTGTTGCCTTTGAAAGGCTTTAAATGGCTTTGTTTCAAGTTCTCTTTTCAAATCATACTTGTACCCAAGTGAATGATAAAGGCAGATGGATTGCAGACTCATTCCCCATGTCAGAGGGGAAAGAAGGCCTTTCCTCTCTGATGATTTGTGATCACCACAATGGAAAAAAACCAACTCTGGATCAGTAAAACATGCTAAGAATATTTAAGGAAATATGCTGAAACTGGCTGCAAGATTTCTGCTCATGGGAACTGGACAGATAAGTCTGAATGAGAATTGACAAAAAATAACCTTAGAAATGTTTCTTCTCATGCCTTTTAAAGCTAAAAAATTCAGAACTCCTGCCACTGAACACTCATTACATTTCGGAATGCTAAATCTAAGGAACATCCCAGGCAGAGGGTAGCAAATTAGAAAGGTCTTGAAAGGGCAAAACATCACTCCTTTTCTTTTAATCTAATATGAAACTTTGTACAAGCGAAACATCACTCCTTTTCTTTTACTTTAATATGAAACTTTGTACAAGCAGAGGGTTGGGTTGTGTGTTTATACAAAGGTTTTTATTTTAATCTTGCACCAGAATAAGTGAAATCAGAATTAGGTCTGTAGGCTTCAGTTCTTTAATTCAGCATCAGCACCAGTACAATACCTCAGTCTGTAGCGATACAAGGAACTCTGGGTAGCGGGAAGGAAAAGGAATCCCAGGCTACAATGTTCTGGGAATGTCATTTATCTGCTGATTGTTGGCTTAAAGGCTCATCATTGTGGTGTCAACTAGTTGAGCCCCCGCACAGGCCTGCTGACTGGGGTGGATGGGGGAAAAGGGAGCAACTGCTCCAGGACTCAGTGATTCCAAATGGCCTTGGGCTCCCAGCTGCTGCCATTGCTAGTTAAGGGTCCTTTAAATCACTGTTGGAGCCCCAGAGGGCAGGCTCCATGTGGTGCTAAGGGTTGGCTGGTGGGGGTGCTGTTGTGTGGTCCAGGGGGCACTGAGGGCTGCTGCCCCAGCCCTGCCTTTTCCACCCAAGGCCCTGCCCCTTGTGGGAGCACAGAGCCGCCCCCCACTCTGTCCAGGGGCTCAGCAAATCTGTCAGCTCCCCTGCATGCTCAAGAAGGAGCAAGGAAACCTAGACCCTCACCAGTTTCAGAGAAGTAGACTTGTTAGTCTGTTATGTCATAGTAAAATTATTAGTCTTTAAAGTGCCACTGGACTGCTTATCTGTTTATTGTGTAGACTATCACTGACAGGTGTATACCTAATCCGGGGTCTCGGATACACACCCTTCAGGCCATCCCCAGGTAGAGCAGTTGTGCAATCTGTCCTGAGAATACTAGAGAGCTGGAAAAGTCCTATCCATTCCTGTCACCCAAACCCTACCCTTCCTGTCACTGCCTCCCTCCATTGCACCCTGTCTCTTGAGGGACATAGTCTCAGGGGATTACCATGGGGGCCTAGCAGCAGTCAGGTCTGCTTGTACTCCACATGGTGGCAGGAGGCTTGGGAAGTGGAACACAGAGTGCGCACTGACTTCACTTCACTTCTCAGATCACATGGGCCATGAACTTCAGGCCCCTGGTTTTATCTGTTCTTAAAAGCCTCTGGTGACAGATTCCACAGCCTCCCTTGGTAACTTCTTCCAGTACTGAACTAGTCTTATAGCTAGAAAGTTTTTTCTAATTTCTAGTCCAAGTGCCCCTGCCACAGATTCGCTTATTGTCCCTACCTGCAGATGACATGGAGAGCAATTGACCAGCAACCTTTTCATACTTGCCCTTGTTTGATAACTGCATCTTATTGTTGGGTCATATTCAAGAGGTGATAGGTCAGTGGTTTGAGCACTGGTCTTGCAAACCCAGAGTTGTGAGCTCAGTCCTTGAGGAGGCTGTTTAGGGAATCTGGGGCAAATAGATTTTTTTTTTTTTTTAAATCTGTCAGTGATGGTGCTTGGTCCTGCCAAGAGGGCAGGGGATTGGACTTGATGACCTCCTGAGGTCCCTTCCAGTTCTGTGTGTATCTCCATTTATTTATATAACCTGCTATAAATCCCTGATCTGTTTCAGCAGTACTGTTTCAGCAGTACCACTGCCCAGCTATTTATGCTGCATTTTGTGTTTTTGAGCATTTGGTTTCTCCTTCCTAAGGGCAGTACTCACACTTGTCTTTATTGAACTTCACCTTGTTGCATTCAGACCAGTTCTCCAAATTGTCACGGTCATTTGGAATTTGAGTCCTGCCCTCCAAAGTCCTTCACATCAGAATGTGGAGTACAACTGTTAAATAACCACTAAACGCTTCTGTCCCCACTCCTAGCTTCCCTTCCTGACTCAAGCTGTCTCACCTTGAACCCAAATGACCTGTCATGCCATGACTGGCTGCTACGTTACTAAAATTACTGTCAATAGGAGGTAGAATGGGTTCATCAGAAAGAGATGAATACCAAATATATTTTAAGATTTCACTCCTCCTTCTGCGTATACACATTCCATGTTCAGGCCTTGCAGGCTAAGGTGTGCTTGGTGATATACTTTTTGCGTAGCTCAATATATCATAGACTGATTTTGTAAAGTGACTTAGAGCAGAGAAATATCGGTGACTTTACAGGGACTGCTTGTGAGCAGACTCTTGAGTGAGAAATTACTTTTTAGTGTGCAAGGTGGACTTGTATCTGCATATGGCCTCTTGTGCAAATAACCACTGGTATTTTACATTTTATTTTATTTGGCATGAATAAGAGCAGGTTGATTAAAAAAATCCCAACCTTGCAAAAAGACTGTGGTACAGGCCGGGGCGGGCAACGAGACAGTGGTGGGTCACCAGGGTTTTCCTGGGCAGGCTACTGCCACTATATTTATCTGCGCCTCCACATATACAGTTGCTTGCAGGTCCCGTTGGCTGTGAATCACTGTTCCTGGACAGTGGGCTCTGCAGGAAGCGGCACGGGCTGAGATGCTGCTTCCTGTGGTGTCCGCTGGCCGGGAACAGCAATCTGCAGCCAGTGTGAGCTGCAAGTGTTTGTACCTGTGGAGGTGCAGGTAAATGAAGCAGTGGTGACTGACCAGGGCTAACCCTCCTGAACCAGATCCAGTCTGCAGGCCGCTTTTTGCCCACCACTGGTCCAGACTCTCACATAGGCTATATCCGCACAGTGCCATTTATATTCAACATAGATGCTCCAGTTTACATTGGCTAAGGATCTGATCCTGTACATCATTGTCTCTCTTTCAAGGTAATCACCAGCCAGAGATTTTGTGTACTCCAGTGTTAGTTATAGTGGTGCTGAGAGGTGCTGTGGGCCCTGGAGCAAGGCGGGAGGGGAGCCCCAGTGCTGCACCCTAGAAGGGGTGGGGCTAATGGCAGAATGGACAGGGCTTAAGGGATTCAGCCCTCAGCACTGCCCTGAGAATGGCACTGGGTGCCTCCAGGCTCACAGCCACAGGCAATTCAGAGGGGCCTGAAACTCCAGCCACAAATGCTGCTACTTTGGGCCCCTCTGACATGCTGGGCCCTTGGACAGCTGCCTCCTTTGCTGGTGGGCCTGGTTAGTTACAGTGGTTTATGATCAGTTGACTCAAGTTGGTATTTATGAATGGTACGAAGCTTAGCATCTGACAGATGCAAACCATGCCTACGCTATGAATCCTGTACCTGTGTGTTGGCACCATTGCATCTGCACTGGAGGTGAATGAGATTTAGCTGCATACACAGGACAGGACAAATTGTGTTGAGCACCATTTCAGAAACCATGGTTAAAACCAGGAAGGCTGAGCATGTTTGTTCTGAGCTACCATGGCAGTGGCGGCAAGAATAAAGAGAATGACACGGGAGCAAGGTGAGAAAATAAACCTTTGGAACCAGAAGGGGGAGAGCGGTAATTTGCTGGGGCATTTAAAGAGCAATTTTACAGTCAATAAGCCAGCGAACAGCAAGCCAGTGAAGCGATTTCAGAGTGAGAATGATTTGCTGTGGTAGATGAGTGGGAGTAAGTACCCTAAGAGCAGCTCTCTGAACCATCTGCAGATGCCATTACTTGAAGTGGGCAATAGATGGCTACTGTTAACATGGTGAGGTGGTAAAATGAAACCGTGAGTTGGGACTGTGCTGAACTTTTGAAGTTGATGCCAGTTTTCCAGGGATATTAATATGTTGTGACAATTTAAACAAAAAGAACTACAGAACTATATTGTACGCAGTGTGTGTATTAGTAGTTGTTACTGACACAATGGCGTCTCTGTGTTCTAGCTATCCATCTGTTTTAAATGTCTTTTTAGCTACTTGTCTTTCTACACTGTGCTCCTCGCCACAGTGTCCACTACCGTAGAAGCCATCGCTAAGTGTGTCAGAACAACTTTGGCCTTGGAAAAGTAGTCAAAAGGATGCAACAGCTTGCCAGAGCAAATTCCAATACTACACCTTAACTTGTGACCTTTGTGCTTGTATCTTGCAACATCTACAACATGGTGTGTGCTATAATACCATCTGTGGATATGTAACTTCAGAAGTGCCTGAAGCACTTGGAATGAGTGTCTGAACGTGTGTTGACCTGGTTGGATTTCTGTGTTTTAGTTTGTTCCTGTACAGCAGCAGTTCCCAAAGTTTTTCTGGTTGTGGAACACTTGGCCATCACGGCGCTCTCTGTGGAACACTTTCTCTTTTTTTTTACTTCATCATACTATGAGGAACATTGCTAACTGAAAATATTAACATAATAATATTAAATTATTGTATAGTAAACACAACTCAACAAATAATAATGAAACGCGACATTAACAAAACAGTTATAGCAGGGATGACAGATAAAACGTCCCCAAATTTATTTTTTCCCTGTGAATGGGGAAGAGACCGCCATTACTCAATTTCAATGTCGGAACACCAGCGTGCCACTGGAAGATAGTTTGGGAACTGCTGCTGTATAGTAAACCCTCGAAATCCACGGCTTCAAATTGCGTGTAACTCACTTTAACGTGAGTTAAGCACAAATTGGAGTTGCTCTGCTGTGGTCAGCCTGCTTAGCTGCCCCCAGCCCCTTCTCCCTGCCTTCCCCCAGCCACATGGCTGTCAGCCTGACCGCCGTGCTGCTGGGGGACGGCAGGGCGAAGGCTTTTAGCCTGCCTGCTGCCGGCAGTTGCAAGTAGCAAAGCAGGCTAAGAGCCCCTTCTACTGATCAGTTTCCTGGATCCTGCAAGCAGTGGGGAGACGGAAACCAAGAACCCATCTCTCCCACGACTTGCACAAAAACTATAGGAATGCAACCCCTGCATAACTCAAGGGTTTACTGTATTAGTGTAACACCAATGCACCTGTGTTGTCAGCAGAAGAGACTGAACCTGTGACCAGAGGAGCTAAAGCCCTGCGCTCTACCACACGAGGTAAAGGTCAGCTGGCTCCCAGACAAGCCTGGATAGCAGACTCGACTCTCCCTAGCACGTGATCTCAGTGCCTCTGGGGTTATACGAGTCTTGCTGAATCTCAGCTATGTCCTGATGTTTCAGTCACATGAGCTGAACTTATAGTGAAACCTGCTACTGGAAATCATACCTGTTTTGTGAGCCATAGCTCTTATGACTAAGGGCCATCCAGGTCTGCAGAGATGACCACCTACAAGGTATACACAGACGTGCACTGGGAAAGCCAGAAGAGGGAGTAGCTTGGTTGTGGTGCTGGTGGTTGTTCTCACTTTGCAAATAAAGAGAGGGACTTGAATGAAGAAAGAATTTGACGAACTGGTATGGGCAATTTTTAATGTGTATCTTTGCAACAACATTGAGGATGAGCAACCCTAAGCAAGAGTTAAAAATAAAGAAAAAACAGAGAGAGCCACATGATTGGGCAGCATGATGCTAGATGAACTTCTGCACTGAGACATGCAGAGAACAATACATGGAACAAACAATTGGAGCTGGTCATATCCACTTCTGGGTTCTAAGTGGACTGTAAGCTCTCAGGAGAAAGATAAATGGTATGGCTACACAGCCTGCAGAATCAAGCCTCCTAACCTGGACTGATGTACTTGGATTTGTACTCCAGCAATAGCTGGGTAGACAGAGCTTTAAAGCTGTCTCAGGATGCAGCTCAGGCTCAGAAGCCTAGGGAAGGGCCTCTAGCCTGAGTTGCAACTTCAAAACAGTGTCTACATTGCTAATTTTGGAGTGCTAATGAAAGTGTGTTGACCCTGACTGGGAGGCCTGGTTGTAGCCTTAGTGTCATTGTGAATGACTCCATGAAAGTCTCTGCTCAGCCCATAGTAGTGGTTAAAGTAAGGTAAAGAAATCGTTAAGATGTCTGAAGAAAATAGTACTGAAAGTATTAGAATGCTGTTATCAACCTCTCCTTCTCCCGCATTCCAACAAACAGAACAGAAATAGAAGGGATTCAGAAACGGTCAACAAAAGTGATGAGAGTCCTTGAGAGAACTCTCTGTGAGGAGAGATTAGCAGTGCTAAATTTAGGGAGGACACAAATAAGAAGAGAGGCATTCTGAGAGAACCAATCTGTATTTTTGGCTGCCATTTTCATAAAACAAGAGCAAGTGACCATCTGCTGAAACTGGAAGACAGTAACTTTTAAAATTGTGGTAAGAAAATACTTTTTTGCACAGCACATTGACCTAGTGCTACTAGTGACCTAGTGCTCAGACAGTGCCACTGAGGCCAAGAGCTAAGCACCTTCCTCTGACACATTTGTTTTAGTAATTGCTGCATGGACAATACCTATTTTGAATGGGCCATCAAAATGATCCAGCATGGAACGTCCTATGTTTCTAGTGCCATCAAAATCACTTTAGTTAGTACACATCTCAAAATGGTAAACTTCTTCTTTGAGTCTATAGCAGGGCTGGTCAATGACATTAAGAATTTGGAAGGTGGTCAAGGGCTGCACTCTTCCATGACATTAATGGAGGAGGTTTGTGGTCTGGGATAGAGGTTGGGTACAGAAAGGAGCTTGGGGTAAGTGACTGAGGTGCAAAAGGGATGCTGGGGTTTGGGCTGTGACCTAGGGCAGGAGAGGTTGTGAAGTGGGGCAGAGGACTGGGGTGCAGGGTCTAGGAAGGTGTATGGGGGTAGGGGGTCTAAGTTATGTGGGGAATGGGTGGAGGACGGGGGGCAGAGAATTAGGGTTATGTAAGGATAGAGGGAGGTCAGTGGGGAAAGGGAGGAGGAGGAGGTGGGGTGTCAGAGGCAGGCTCTGGGTGGAGGACTTCCAGCCAGCAGCCCAGCTGATTTCGCAGGCAGGATGCCTGCCCGGCCATGTGCTTCTAGGAATAGCTAGGGGCCTGAAGGAAGTGGGAGGAGTGCTTTGGCCAGTAACCAGCCTATGGGATTGTGAACCCTCTCCCCATTCTTCCAGGGCCCACAGCTACTATTACTATGGCCCCCTTTCATCTCAAGAGACAGTGGTTAGCAGTGGCGGTGTTTGAGTCTGCAGCTTCTCTCATGCCTTATCCGTCCAATATTGGATTTGCACAGTCCATTGCAATAACCGCATGTCAGTCTATTTCTAAATTCTTGAGTCTGAGAGTTTTTCCTTCTAAGATGAAATTCTTTTGTGTGGCTTGCACATATACTACCGAAGGATGATGCCCCCTGTCATAGCAATCGTCACCAGGTATTTTGATCTGATTGTGTAGATTCCCAGGATTTTGGATTGATGATGTTGAATTTTTTCATGGTATTTTACATGTATCCTTCAGTCATAGCTTTAGTCTTCCTCTTGTTCTCAACTCACATGACAGTTCATCAGAGAGAATTCCTTTAGAAAGACATTTGTCACCCATTCTTCTCACACGACCAAGCCTTCATAGTCTTCTGCTGTTGAGGATTGTTATGAGGCTGGGTATGCCAGATCTTCACAGGACACCTGCACTTGAAACCTTATTTTGCCAGTTGATATTCATAATTCTGCGGAGGCAGCAAAGATAGAAGCTGTTGAATTTTTTTCTCCTGGTTTGAGTAGGTTGTCCATGCCTCAGAACCATATAGCAGGATACTCAATACACACGCCTGCTAGATTAGTATCTTTGTTTTCACTGTCAGTTTAGGATTCTTCCATACTAGTTTCATAAGGCTGCCAAAAATACTAGCTGTCTTCCAGATTCTGATGTTTAGTTCTTTGTCTATGGATAGGTTTGTGGTGAACAGTAGATCCAAGGTAACAGAATTGTTGGACCACATCTAACGGGCTGTTATCCAGAATGACATTGGGTTGTTGAGGTATACCTTGAGTGAATGCAATGGTTTTCTTCATGCTTATTTCAAGGGAAAACAACCTGCGGGCTCTGGATAGAGCATCCATTAGTGACTGTAGCGTGTCTTCATTATGAGCGATGGGAACTGCATAATCTGCAAAGAGGGATTCCCTGATGAGGACTTTCTTGATGTTAGTTTTCGCCTTGAGTCTTGCCAGGTTGTAGAGAGAATCATCTAATCTTGTGTGGAGAAATACATCACTGCGTGAGTTTTGAAATGCGCAATTTAGTAGAACGGAGAAGAATATTCCTAAGATGGTAGGGGCAAGAACACACCCTTGTTTGACTCTGCTGTTCATTGCAAATAGTTCCGATGTAGATCCATCATATTGCACTGTTGTTTCATGTTTTCATGAAAGGATGTTATGAGCTTGAGCAGGGTCGGTGGGCAGCCAGTCTCGGTTAATACACTGTAGAGTCCTGATCTACTACCTGTGTCAAATGCTTTTGTTAAGTCCACAAATGCTATGAATAATGGCTTTCCTTGTTCTCTGCATTTTTCCTGTAGTTGTCAAAGTGAAAAAGTCATGTCTATTGTTGACCTGCCAGCCCTGAAGCCACATTGTGTTTCTGGGTAGACTCAATCTGCGAGTTTTTGCAAGCATTTGAGAATGACACGGGCAAATGCTTTTCCTGTGATGCTCAGTAATGAGATGCCTCTGTAGTTGTTGCAGTCACCCGTGTTGCCTTTATTTTTCTAGAGTGATGATGTTTGTATCCTTCATGTCAAGTGGGACATCACCTGCGCTAACATTTTAGGAGTAAATCGTAGAGGAAGGGGAAGAGCACAGCCTTGTTTGCCTTCAGGACTTCAGCTGGAATTCTGTCATTTCCTGGTGCTTTTCCATTGGAGAGAGCATCAAGAGCTTGAGAAAGTTCCTCCTCTGTAGGCTCTGCATCTAGGACTCAGCCATTGAAAAACAAACAGGGCCCTGAAGCAGCTGTTCTGAGTGGTGCGGGTTTGGAGGGGTGCAAGCAGGGAGGCTGCCTGAGGCTCCCCTCTGCATCCATGGATCATATCTGTCGCTTGGCAGGCTGGATCTGGACCACAGACCATATTTCTCCCAGCCCTGGTCTACACTATAACTCAATCAACCAGAATTTAGCCCTGCTGTCATTCCACTAGTTTCAATGGCATTATAAAGGATGGCTGCATTTGGCATCATATTCATTTAATCTGGGTAAAGGTGTACTCGGGGACATTTGATAACCTCATTACATTTAACCAACTCTTGAAAGATCTATAAGGCTCTACTATCCAAATAGAGTCAAAGGCTTTTATAAAATTAATACTTAAACATATTGTTGAAATACATACCCCAATACCCACTCAATTCCTCTATAGTTTTCAGGCCAGTTCTTACTCTATTAACTTTACAAAGACCACCACAGCACATCAGAATGGGCTGCAAGCTACAATCCTGCAGTTTCTAAAAGTCAGTAAATGGGGCTTGTGCTATCTCTGATGGGTGATAATCTCAGAGGGTGGGGTCCTGCTCATTCTGATGTCAGTGATAATATTCCCACTAATTGCAGGAGGAACTGAAAAGGATTATCATCATCTAACCTGGTGATTTGAGTACAAATCAAGTTTACGCCTATGGCCCTTTTACTGAATTTTCAAGTGTGTGTACGTGCGTGCGTTTGTTTAAAAAGAGTTACATGAACACATTGGTACACGCTCAATCTTGCTGATGTGTACCAAAAGTCAAGAGATTTATATTAGTAAGCAATTTAACAATACCATATCTGACTTGGGTGTGTCTTGACAGTGGGAGCTAGCTGGACTGATTATAAATTGCATGCCTTTGCATGCATGCCTGCTGCACATGTACACATGAACAATATGATGTGAGTGTTTTCCAAAAGCTGTCTTACAATACACCAGATTACAGACAAACAAGATGAAATTTTTTGCTATTTGAGAGCTTGAGGGGTTTGACTCTCACTTACAGTCCTATTCTGTGTGTGCCTAGCTCCCAGCAAATCAAGACAAAAGAGAAGAATTACAATAGAGATGTAAATTCTCCCTACTTCACAAAAATATCTTCCTGACAATCTGCAGAACCCCACAGTTGAGTTCTCTGAGCTTCTTGCTTACATTAAAGATGCCACTGGAACAAACTTGTCCTGAAGCCATTATATCTGGGTTTTGGAGGATCATCTCAGCATGGGAGACTCCTCTAGCAGTTCAGAAATCCCTGCCACCCCACCTTCCTGTGGTTAGCATATAAAGAGAAAAGAGGGACTGAGGATGATAAGGAGAGAGAGCTCACCTGGGGGTTCTTTGTGTTTTGGTGATCTCCAGCTATCCCTTTGGAGCTGTTGACAGCTAGTATAATTTAGTGTATTCTATAGGCTACTGTAAACTATGCTAGAGGACCAACAAAGAGACAAACCAAGCTAGGAGATACACAAAACCCCCTTTTGTCACTATGTAGTCCTCAGCTGTAACTGAGAATCAGGGCCAATGAGTCTGTTTTTAATCCTGTGCTGGCACACAATAAACCAGAACAAGTCAAGTCATGCAGTTCTTTCTCTGCATCAATACCTACAGCAGAGTGAAAGAGCTGTGTCCAAAATGTTAGGAGTTCTAACGATGTTTTTGGTCCTCAGTCGGTTTAATTTCATGGCTCCCATTTCCTACCTAAAGGCACACAGGCTTTCTGATGCACATAAACTCCCTGGCTTTTCTGAAGAGAGAAAACCCTGAAGTCAAACATCCTTTGTGCAAACATGCTCCATCGCTTCCTTAATGTCTGTCGTCTCCTTCTCAGAACCTCTACATGCAGTTGGAAACTAAAAGAGGATTTCTCAAGAGTGAGTGAGAGAGAGATTTCTAAGATTAATGCTACAACTGCCTTTAGCTTTGGTTTCATATGGTGAGGATTCTGAGGTAACTGAGCATCTCAGGGCAGCTTATTTCTGTGAATGGGCAGGTAAGCACAATAAGATTAAGGTCAAGTAGGATAAAAACCTTGTAACTACACCCTCCCAGGAATGCTTTTGTTCACAAAGGCTAACAGTGTTCCTAGTAGGCTTATAAGTAGGCTTTCATGCAGAAGGAACCCTCAAAAACAGCATTTAAATTAAAAAGCAGTCCTGTAGCACTTTGAAGACTAACAAAATGATTCATTAGGTGACGAGCTTTCATTGGACAGACCCACTTCTTCGGATCCAGAAATTCTGATGAAATAAACTGGCATAATGAGAATTTAACAGAAAGATAGATTTTTCTTCTCTTTCTGTTAAATTTTTATCATGCCGGTTTACTTTTACCAGAATTTCCCAATCTGAAGAAGTGGGTCTGTCCCATGAAAGTTCATCACTTAATAAATTATTCTGGTAGTCTTTGAAGTGTTGCAGGCCTGCTTTTTTGTTTTGTGAAGATGCAGACTACCGTGGCTACTACTCTGTGACTAGTCAGCATTTAAATTAGTCCCCTTCCCACACCCGGTATCTATACAATGTGCCAATCACAAGCTCTCTAGGCAAACTGGCAAAGAAAACGTAAACACCCAAAATAATATTCCCAATAATCTTTCCCATTAAATGGGCTGTATACAGACAGAAGCAACTATAGGTAATCAGGAGAAACATTTTCATAACAAGATACAGACACGGTCGCCTGTTTATAGATTTGCTTACACAGCCTGCATTTGAAATAGAATAACTGCATAACTGATGCTGTCTCCAAGTGTAATTTAGACAAACAAACAAGGCAATCCAGCCCAACAGATTCAATAGCAACTAGGACTAAAAGGCCAATAAGAACAAAGGAAAATGTTCATTAAATATCAGGACTAGATAAAGATGGTGCAAGGCTGGTAGACTGTCTATGCAATTGGGGCTTTTCTGTTGAGTTAGACTGGAATTAGTTGCCAAAACTGGGCATAAAAGTCAGGAAAAATACTTCTTGCTGACAATAGACTCCTACTACACTTATGTACCCAGAATATAAAGCAGATGGGGGAGAGAGGAATCGTTTCAGCTTGTGGCTCCTATCCAAACAGCAGGAAGAGGGTAAGTTTGGACATGACCTCTAGGTCTGTAGGATCTGCTGAGGATAGGATAGCGAGTTGACCTATGCAGAGACCTATTAGGCTGTGACATATTTTCCAGGAAAAAGTGAGGGGGCAGGGAGCTCTGTACTTGAGACATTAAAAACTTGAGACATTAAAAGCTAGACTGGCTAAAACATGCTGGTGCACTAGCAGGTCTTCACCTTATCCAATTGCTCTGTTTCTGTGACCTAACTGTAGTATAATACCAAAATGGTTCATGTGCTAGCAAAAGAACACAGAGGCTGTGGCCTCACTAGGCCCCTCCTTTCAGAAGGGGCATGTTAATGAGGGATTTCAGAAAATGTTAATGAGGCACTGACATGAATATACAAGCCCTCATTAGCGTAAGAGTGGCCATGCATGATTTGAAAATGCCACTTTTGAAATGCCCACTGCCCGTGTAGGTGGGGGCCTTTTGAAATGACCCACTGATTTCAAAAGCCCCTTTTTCCTATTTGGTTTTAGGAAGAAGGGGCTTTCAAAATCAGGGGGTCATTCTGAAAGGCCCCCGGCTACACAGGCAACATGCGTTCTGAAAGTGGCACTTTCGAATTGCACGCAGCCACCGTTATGCTCGTGAGGTACTGCATATTCATGTCAGCACCTCATTAGTGTCTCTGGAAATCCTCCATTAACCTGCCCCTTCTGAAAGGAGGGGCCTAGTGCGGTCACAGCCTAAGTGTCCTATAAACAGTGCATTTTTTTGTGCTGGTACTTGCCAGTACTGAGCTACACGTAAGCAGCCGCAGCCGTGGGGAGCGGGGTGCCAGCTGACTATTGGCTCCTCTTTTTTTTAAAAAAAAACAACCCAAAACAAAAAAGGCACTGTCTATAACAGAACATATACAGAGTACTGCAACGTAGGGATACTGCAAATGTCAGAAGTGGCCATTTACACAGATCAAATTTCAACATTTTTAGTCCAAACCTATCTATTTTCAGTTGCTTTGTAAGGTTGGCTCTACACTAATGTGCTAAGGAAAGAACTTCTGCTGGCTTGAACGTGAGCTGTATGCTGCCATCGACCAGATACTCCTTTCTGCCTCCCAGCTAACTCTTACATGTTTAGAGAACGTGCGTAAGTGGCAATATGCATATCCAGCCAGCTTCAGTGAGGCTTTGACAAATGGATGTTATTAGAACTGAGTCACTTGACAGCAAGGGTTAGCGCCTGATCTTTGGGGCACATTTTCTATTCCTGGGCAGCACTGGATGAAACGCTTGTTTTGGGAAATGATACCAGTGACACGTTTCAGTTATCCCTCTCTGAAGGGGCAGATGGCTATTAGAGCAAATTAAGTGCCAACCACAAACAGGTGGTGATGGAAGAGGGGACCAGTTGTTGAAATGATGTACTGCAGTCTGAATACAATTACTTGATGGATCCAAGCTAGGAAGAATGCAAATTCCAGCCTGAAACATCTTCCGCTAGCTTGCCATATAAAAGGCACACTTCTTGGAGCAGCTATCCCTGTGGGAGTCCAGTAAGGGAAGCGAGGCTAAAGGAAGTATAAACTCATCTTGGTGCAATCTCTCTCGGGGTCCCAACTTTCTCCTAACTGGTCTCTTTCAATTCACCTAGTTAGACCAGTCTAGAACCTTCTAACTTAAATGGAGTCAATCAGCTCTTACACTCCAGGGCTTGTAATCTTCTTTTGTCTCCTCAGCAGTAGCTTCATGTAGAGCTGTTGCCCACTTTGCTGTCCCAGGCCTCTCTGCTTCTTTTTTCCAGGTTGTTTTCCCTCCTGTGCAGCTGGGCTTATTTACTGAGCACAGTTCTTAGGTGCCTCTCTACGCAGATGGGCAGTTCTGGTAACTGCCTGGGGTTGTGGTCAGCCCAGTCTTCTCCCTCCTCTCAATGATCAGTTTGAGGTTTGCCAAGACCTTTGCAGATAGATACACAGAGCAAGTGATGGGAGAGAGTGAGTGAGTGGGAGCTGGGACTCCTCCTTGCTCTGTTGGCCGGCACCAGCAAATTGCCACAGTAGGTGAAACTATTGCAGTAATTTATCATGCCCATGACAAAACAGATGAAATTTATTGCATTTCCCTGCCCTGTGTCAGCTCTATCAAGTTTTATGTAATTAAAATATTTTCTTAACGTCTTTTTCCAAAGCCAAAAAGGCTGCAGCCCCAGCAGCTTTAGGCTTATAAAGGTTTACTCCTGGAAATGCTTCAACCCACAAAAACTATTTTTTATTTTTTTCCATTTCAAACTGGATCTTGTTGCTCAGGGTGGGATGGCAGATGGTTCATCAGGCCCCAGATGACAAGCAGGATGTGGTGGGGAAGGCGGCTCGCATACATTTCTTCTGTCAGGGTTTTTTTTTTTAAATGTATAGTTGAGCAGCTGAGGGACTGAAGCAATTCTTGTCTGTTCTTCAAGGTCCTGGTGCTTCAGAGGAAAGGTATTTTGGACAGGTGCTTAACAGGCAGTGATGTTTCTGGACAGTGACTCAGCTTGTTAGACCATAGTGTGGTCCCTTCATGCATCTTAGTGCTGTGTGGTATGAGCCATGCTGCATGGCTTAGACAGGTGAAGGTGTATGTGGTGGAACAGATGAGTTTGTGGTCCTGAACTTTTATAGAGCAAGTTCAAGAATCCCCAGCCCCTACATGACATGAAGCTCTAATATGCCTCACACTGGAGGTGATGTGCATGGGGGACATTCATAGTCCCACTAGTTTAGCAGTGAAGATGGGTCACAAATGTGGGATGGCTGGCTGAGACTGTGTGATGTGCATATGTAACCCACACAACCATGTGTGGGTATCTGTCCCATGTAGTGGTACTAAGACCACTTCACAGAGAGCGAATAAGTGTTCTCTACAGACTAAACTAAATGCCAGCTGGCCTTTACCTCAAGCTGTAGAGGTGCCTGCACTAAGCTCCAGAGGTGCCAGGTTTAAGCCTGCCAGAGGGCAGTTACACATACCTCTCTGACAGGTTCTGGCGACTCATCATGGATGGCAGATATAAAAGTCAGAGTGCTCAACATCTCCCCTTTTCTTACCCCTGTTCTGACCCTTCCTGAAGGCTCCCACAGCAGGCTGTTGCAAGGCTGTAGACTGGTGACTCTTCCCCCGTGTGGATCTGTTAACTTAAAAGCAAAAAGGTTCCATCCTGCCAGACCTACTAGCATAACACTGAACCTCTGAAACAGCCATTGAGGCAATGAAGCCATTTAAGTGCCAACTCTATTTACTGACACAGTTGTGCATTTATGGCTACAGGGCCTTAGTTTAAAGTTTGCTTTAAATATTTTATTAGTTTGTGACTGACAATAAAATCACATTTCTAAAAAAAAAAAATCCTTGCACAGATATGTAGTTGCACGGTCTGAGTGTATATATATAGACATACAGGTTTTAAAATAAATTCCGCAAAAGACCACCCTTATCTGAAATACATATTTTAATTTTAATCTCTATACTATAAAACTTACTTACAAAGTCTTCCCATCTTTCTATCCATCCCTGCTCTTATTTCATCCCACTGTTTCTCTTAAAGGGAATACATTCCTTTTTTTTCCAGATAGTTGGACAAATGAGTTTCCCTTTCGCTTCTGACTATTGGAAGAGCTTGTTTTAAGAGAACCCTCCACCAAAATCAGTACCTTAGTAAGATACAAAATTGTCACAGATGTCTAAAATCTTTAGAAACATATTTTAACACATACATAGTGAAATTTCACAAACATGTCTCATGAAAATCACGCACAATAAATTAGTACTCCTTTTTTTCTAAAAGCAATAAACTTTGTTACAAACACACTAAACTGTTCTGATTGATTAGTTTAAAACAATGTCTTTGTTCAGCGAGTTTAGCTACATAGTGATCTGGAATGATTATTTTATGAAGGTTTAAGAGCATATTTAAAACCTCAAATCAGGTTACAAATACTGTTGAAGAAAATTTAAAACAGAGACGGGCTTCATCATATACTCCATAATGTTTAATTTTGTGTTCAGCAGAACAGCTGACTTGCCTTTACTACCAAGCTTTTGCAAATAAATCCATGACAAACTTCAGAGTATATATAAAAAACTGTGACAGACATTTTTCATTCCCTAATGTACTGCTTGTAATTAAGTACTTTCTGCCTGTCCAGTTTTCACAATCTGGCATGCCGTGGCAAACATGCTCTGTTGAGAAGAGTGCTTGGTTTTTTCCCCCAAATATCATTTGCTACCTTTGGATCCAGGGATTTGGTGGATGAGCAGAGAGAAGAGGGGAGATGGTGAGGGAGGGGTGGGATCATGGGGAGGGGTTGCAGTCTGGGCACAGCAGAGCTGGAGTATGGGAGGGGGCATAGGCTGGGGAACTTATGTCCCCAACCAGGAGCTTCACCCACTGTCCATGGGACTCATTAAATCCGCTTGTGCTCACAGATGTTACTGTTACTGTACATTAGATGTCAAAGACCTTAAGAGAATGGGAAACAAACGTATCGAATAAACAAGCTAACCAATCTGTTTAGAGGTAGCGGCAGATCTCCTGGCTGCCTTTGTGGCAAGGATACAACCTGAGAGGTCTTGCTGGTCTGGCAGACTGCTTCTCAGGATGGGCAGCTAGGAAAACGAAGCAGGAAAGGTGGTCACAAGGAAGGTTCTAAAACGTTGTAGCTCCTGAGATTGCAATGCCATGAGAACAAGTCACAGGACAGTAAAGAGATTTTGTCCATATGTGGTGCCCCTTGCTTCTGTTCGCTGTGGATGTTCAGTGATGGTCCAGTAGATGAAGTCTGGAGAATTGTCAGGGCACAGTTATGAATGTCATGGTGTCTGCACTCTCCTGTTTCCTAGAGCCATCATCAGAAAGTTGGGCTAAGTGAGATTTAGATTCAATGTAAGATCAGTCCCCACCTAACAGGCACTTCTTCCATTATGGCTAAGAATCCCTTGATGTGGGCAGAGTCGATGGGAGGGCAGGGGGCATTTAGCACTATGTTGATTATAAAGAAATTCAGATTTATGCCACAAGATATCATACAAAGGGATGGGATATCATTTAAAAAGTACAAGCGAATGTTCATGTGTGGAGACATAAGCCAGTGTTCTTGATACATACATTATTTGTACTTCGCAGGTTTGATTCTGTTGTCTCTTTACCTCCCAAATGATTTCTAACTTTCCAAGTCTGAGTAGTTTAACACAAGAATCATTGTTTTTGTAAAAGGAAGATGTCACAGAACTATTCCCTCCCTTCCATTTTGAAGGTGTATGCTCCTTTACGTCCCAGGCCCGGGACTGCTAAACAACAGATCTGGAGCAGAGACAGGTTCAGGGTCTGAGGTCTCATGAACCTGCCTAGGTGACAAATAGATGCTTTATGCCAACATTAGCTTCAATAGATGGTTCTGCATCTAATCAGCTGGTTTTACCAGTTTTGTTTTGTTTTTTCTTGGATGTGAGAGAGAGAAGGTTCAGGAGTGAAAGTCAGGAAGACAGTGGTACAAACCAACACGTAAAGTGTGAGGAAATAGAATATGTAAAAAGTTTGTGAACATCCTGCAGTAAAAACATATCACATTACAAATCTGTTCTTAAAAGACGGGGTGCAAAAAGTATGGTTTGAGGTTGTTTATTAAGACCCGTACCGTATTTACAGGCATTGTGACTCTTGAATTATTGATTTTTCTTTTACTGAATTGGGAAAAAAAATAGCTCTTCTTGCTGTTCTGGTTGCCGACCCGTGCTCTAGATCCTACTTGTATCTTAAATAAAACATGAATTTGGATTCATGTGAATCACTCATGCCGGGCGAAGCCATGAATGGGTTAGTCGGGTTGTCTACAACAAGTGAGAGTGAAAACTTTGTGGTACATGATTATTTAGGTATGATCGTGTCCTGCACAGCATATATACATGCCAGACCCAAGATGCCAACTCTGTAGAAATGACCATGATGCTACCAGTAAGAAAACTATTCCTAAGAGGGGATAGGCTTTAACTGGGACCTATTTTGTCCAATGCATAGGGTAATTGATGTTATAAGCATAGCAAAGTTGAGCAGCTTTAGTAAAACACAGAAGGGAAAGGAAATCTGTACTTGTACAACATAGATCACACTCACAAGTAATTTCCCTGTTACCATGAAACTCCACTTACTCAGAAACAAAGCAGCTTGTGCAGGCAAGTTTCAGCTTTATTAAAGAAAAACATTTTAATTGCCTGCCTCATGGAGTACATATAAAAAGCCTCTTGCAACACACCATTTCTTGCCAAGATCTATCGAATTAGAACAATGTTCTGCCTTCTGACCCCAGTTGCAAGGTAAGGAAGAACGATTCTCCTAAGAAACGTTCGTTTTTACCAGATAAAAATGAGCTGGACTCAACGCATCAGGAAAATGTTTATAATACCCAGCTACTGCTAACCCTGCAAGGTCATGGATTTTTGTGGTGAGGTGTTGAACTCCCTCAGAAACTGAAGTGAGGGAGGGGTTAGCAGCAACACTCAGCACCTTTCAGTGCTGGACTCCGACAGAGTAACTCTGATGTTCTAAGTACTTCCCACTCCACAAAAAAATGCATCTCTCTGAATGTATTTAAGAAAAAGAACTATAAAGTAATCTTCTCTGTATTCCTCTGCACCTAATTTCCTATGGCTGTTCAATTTCTGTCTCCTTCAACATATAGTTGTGCCAGCCTCCCTGGGGCCTGAGCTGGGGTTATTGTGCAGGCTCTTATGAGGGAAACTGGTAATAGTGTGTTTTCTCTGGTGTGAGTGTTAGAGCAATAGAGGTCTCCGGGAAAACTCTGAAAAATGTTTTATTTAGAAACAATTGTGCCCTGTCATGTGTTCTGGTGGTTTTTCCTGCTTCATATTTTATTGTTTGGGACACTGGCATGAAAAAAAGACTATTCCTTGCTTAAGAAACCATGTAATCTTACTGCTTATTCCTTTCTTGAAATCATAATCCTCTGTGACACTATAATAATTTCTGCAGCAACCAGTTGTGATTATATAAGCAGTATTATTTCAAACTCAACTTTTTTTTCCCCCAAAAAGCTCTATCTGATGCCAGCAGGTCTTTAAAGGTCTCATTATTCTTAAGGTTATCAGAAGTTTTATGATTGCTTTTTCCCTCCTGCTGCTTAAGATGTGGTGTTGAGCTTGCCTTTACCTGGTACTGACAATAATCCTGGAATTCCAAACACTGTAGTTATTTACATTTCACAACTTTCACTGATAATATTTCAAATTTAGAATCTTGATTCTCTCCTGGATTATTTCAGTCATGGGCATATTTTAAAAATTAGAGGTAGGGAAGAGGGAAATAATTTAATTAGCACAAATTAATTTGTCAAGAGGGAGTGGCCTAGCACACAATGACAGATAGAAAATGTGCTCCCACCATCCATTAGAAAAATTGAAGATACTCAACAAAACTCATGGATCAAATGCTGTTCTCTGAATGTAAACATCCTAGTGTAAATCAGGAGTAATGGCTCTGAAATAGAAATAATTGCACTCTCATATGGATTTGATTGAATCATATCATCTTGTCCACAAGGAAGTTCCCTACTTTTATCTACTTTATTTTTCTAGTGTAAGAAGTGAGTTCCCCTTACTTTTTTCCCCCACAGAGGATAAAATAAGGAGGAAAAGAGAGAAATCTTGGAGACCAAACAATGAAAAATAGAAACTTTTTAATTTCCAAATGTTTTAAAAATGAAACCTTACTGTGTGATTTGGAAACTGGATTAAATAACAATTTTCATCGAAAACCCCACATGTTTAGCTGAAAAGTTTCAAAAAGTCCCCCCCCCGCCATGAAATTTCCTTGGGAAAGGTGTTTGGGGTTTTCAGATCGCCTCTAGTCAGAGATTGTTATGGAGTCAGGTTTTCCTCCTTGTGGAATGGACACAGGGCTTGACCTGATTGTCAGTGTCTTTAACATGTCAGGATATCCCCTAGATCCACTGCCCCAAGTGAACAGCTCCATAATCCTGCCTGCACAAACATGACATTTGTCCCCTGCCTCCCTCTGTGGGCTTGTGCAGGTGCAGAGGAGACCCGCCCCTGGAATTAACTGCCAGGAATCAAGGCCTGTAGCACTGCCAGTCTTTGGCATCCCATTGAGCACAGCTGGCCCATAGTGGGCTGTCTGATTGCTTATGCTGCCTATTTAGTTTTTTTTAATAGTGTCTGAATTTTATTTTTAGTGGAAAAAAAAATTTAGCTCCTAGGTGGATACAGCATCACTCTGATTCTGTGCCCAATGGCCTTGGCAGGAAGCTTGGATCAGAACTTGGCCCGAACCATGCCACTCTTTCCTTGGGCATGTGTTACCTTCCCCCAAATCACTTGTGTTCTGTTGGGATTCCTACCAGGAGCCACAGTGTTTTTATCTTTGTATATATAGGCACATCTCTTGCCCAGCTAGAATTCAGTCTCGTCACAGATACAAATGCCTTCAATTTTCAGAAGGGCAGAATAGTCTCTCTAGTTTTGGAGGCCAGGCTTCCAGTCAGCAAAAATGACTTTGGACCAGCCTCCCAGACATGGTGTCCTGCTGAAGTCCCGTTCCCAGCAGACCCCACAGCTCCAACCCAAGACGGCAGCAAAAGGGTTTTAAAATAGCCTGTGTGGAGCAAAAGGGTTTGGCCACAAGCCAGTGCAGTACCAGAAGGTCCCACTGAGATGTGAACTCAGATTGCAGGAGTCAGAGTCCTGAGGGCTGACTGTTACAATCTGCAGACTGGATCCTGAGCCTGGCAACAGGAGTTCACAGGCTGTTCATAGCATTTGCCCAAGGCTGTGATGGTGCCTGCCTAATTTTAGCCTTGTTCCAACCCCTGCCCTTTGCCCCTGGTTCTGGTGTTTTGCTTCTGACCACGGGACCTAGTTCCAGCCTGCTTACTTCTGTTCTAACCAACAGACCTGACTGCTGCTCTAACAATTAGGCATGAGCAGCCATACTACGGTCCCACATTAGTAAGTTTGAGTCAGCGTAAATGCCTCTGGGTATTTCACTGTGGGTTTGCCAAGGAATAATGCTGTGCAGAGCAATTGTTCCCCCTTTATTCAAATACACCCCTTGTGCAACCGTTGAAGCCCAAGGGCCTAGGACTTTGGGTCCACAGGGACCAACAGATGATACCCTTTAGCACTCATGCCCTCTGACAAATTTTTGGCTGTTTGTGTGGGTTTTCTATTTCTTTCAACCCCTGCATATCTGAACGTGGAGGTTGTGGTTTGGCAAGAGGTACTTGTGCTGACAGGCTGTACTTACATCCTGACATGTTACACAGGCAGTGCGTAGACTATATATAGCTGTGTGTTTCTCTATGGATTTTTTCAAAGTGGAAATTGCATCCATAATTCATAAAGAAAATTCTAAACACCTATTTTTGGCTCTGTATTCGGTTCTTGTTTTCAATTGCCCTCTGTGGAGACCTGCAGCTTTTTATAAACGAGAGTTTGAGCTTTGGCAAAATATTACGTAAAAGGGCAGGCTCTACACATGTCTCAGTGGTACAGTATACACGTATGGGATTTGTTCCAGCTGTGCTTTGTACCTTTACACTGGGGTGTGTACCAGAGGATGCACGGAATACATCTGCCTCAGAACGAGAGGATGAAATTTACACAAGAATATGCAAAGCAAGAAGAGAGTGACCTTTATGCAGAAGCACTACTTTGCCAAAATGTGTCTGTTTTGCTGCACAGCCTAAGCAGTTTTTCAAGACATAGTGTATCTGGATAGGCAACTATATTGGTGAATATATACTCTAGGTAAAACACAGTGCTACATGACCATTTACCAATAACTTATATATGGTATAATCATGTAGTTAGTTTGTCACTATAGGGTGAACCTCTCTAGTCTGGCACCCTTGGGACCTGACTGGTGCCAAAAGGGAAAATTTTGCTACACCATGGGAGGTCAATATTGTTTAGCAGGATTACCAACACTTCCACTGCTTACTGGACTCTTGAGACTTTTAGGGCTAAATTACAGTTAAACAATGGCACACTGAAAGCGGGAACTCATGGCTGTAAACAAACTTTATGGGACCATGGAAAACTTGGCCATACCCATGATAAGTGGTCATCTGGCTAACTAAAATCATGCCGGATTATGTATGTTGCTGGACAAGAGAGTTCCAGATTAGAGGTTATACCTGTACTTTAATAAAACCTACTAGACTTATGGCACAATGACTTGTGTGAATCATAGCATCCTCATGTAGAACAGCTCCAAGATGTCTGAAAAAGCTAACTTTGACATCTTAACTTTTTTAATTTAAACATAAATAAATAATCAGATGTTGACATTGGGTGGACATGTCTGCTTCAATAAACCTTTGCTGCAAGGGCTGCCCTTATTTTGGCATCAATCTTTGTTGTTCCATTCCATGGCAGTGTCTTCATATTAGTCTAATAGGACTCTGTGCCATTGTTTTCCATTGAAATGCTAAGGTCTGCAGTTACCACACAAAACATCAGTGCTTAGTGATCGCAGCTATGGTAGCTCATCACTGGACACTACCCAAGTGTAACAGGGCGGAACTGAATAGGAATGGTTTGTATGAAATGTATCTTTTTTCACTCCTATGTTATTTCATCAAAATATACATTTGTTTGTGTGTGGCTTGAAATGTGGATCCTTCTTTTCCTGTCCAAGTCAAAGGAGCAAATGTTCTGCTGGTGTGAATTGAGCCTAAAATGGTCCTTTCAGTTGCAGTTGCAGTTGATTGCATCTCTCCCTTACTTGCCAGGGTCCAGGGTAAAGGGACTTCCCTTCTGGCTGAATATATACCACATTTGCAGTCCCCTCAATGGCAGCAGTCTGTAATCTACGACGGCAAAGCATTGTTACTGAACAGTGCAAGACACCCACTTCCCACCAGAAGGGCTAGCATCCAAGTACTTGAGTGAATGGCCTCTTAGAAATACATGACAGGTAGAACTTTCTTCTGGGCAGAGAGACCATGAATAGGAGTCCAACTTGCCACATCTACAGAGGTAGTTATGGCCCTTTTTATCCAAAAGAAATTATATTCAGAAGTTCAATGCAAGTAAATTCTTGCTCACAGTCTAATGGTCTCATCCACTGAGAATCAGATATAGGGAATAATGATCTTTACTGCTGACAATGCTGGCTTTACTGTAATTAGTCAAAAACTTGACCATGCCAAATTTGAAATGCTCAGCATCCAAAACCAAAGCTGTATTTGATGTAATGTCTAAATCCTACACTGGAAAGGAAGGGGTTAAAGAGCTGTTCTTGGCTCAGGCAATGCCCACCCACTACACCTGCAAAGCCTACACTGGATTGAGGAGGAACTTTAAAAAGGGACCAGAGCAGCTCAGGGGAGATGAGGTGATTGACCTCTGACCTCTTGTTGCTGGAAGTCCTGGCTACAGTGACCTGGCCAAGCCCATGATGAAGGGATCTGTGACTCACTGGAAACTAGAGACTATAGTTCTTTACTTTATTCATTGGGAGGAGAGGGGACTGGTAGAAGATGATCTATGAACTACATAGCACCCCAGGATACAGGGCTTCACTGTCTACTCTTTGGCCCTAGATGGGAGCCTGATAGAGAGGGTGGTCCTAGGCCTCTCTCTCTCTCCTTACTGAGAGATGACTACAGCTGCCTGCCCCAGTGTGAGGAACCAAAGTGTGAGGCTCTGAAGATAAAAGGATTTTATGATTGTAACCTGGGCTTAGGGGAGACCTGAATCCTCTTGTTTAATTCCAATTCCACTTCAAATATACTACCCCCATTGTTGGACTCTCTCTGCATACCCTGAAAGACTTGACTTGGCCAGAGAGCTGAGCTCCTGGAGTGACAAACCACTGTTGTGAAAAAGGAGGATGCCTGGGAAGAAGATAATCTGCCACGTAATCCTGCCACACCACGAGTACACACCTTCACACTTTATTAGAACATTATGAGGAGCTGTAGATCTCTTGGATATGGGAAACACAATATGTGGTGGTTTAGAGTAAGCATCTCTTTTTTTTTTTAAATGTCTCATTTGCCATAAATACAAATGATACAGAACCCTTTTTCCAGATAAAGAGCCACGTAATGTAGCTTGGATTTAATAAGTAATTGCTTTGGCCAAAGCATCACTACTCCTGAGAGGGAGAGAGAGAGAGGGTGTGTGTGTGTGTGTGTGCGCGCGTGCACACGTGCGCTTGGCAAGGTTTGCATATGAGGTAAATGCTTTTGACGCAAAATGGTTTCTTCCTGATCTCCTTATGCCTGTTTGATTCTATAGCTGGATTATAATTAACTGTACAGAAGTGCTATGAGCTAAAGGAACTGGAAACTGGTACTCCAGAAACACTGAAGGTTGAACTATTGCTGGGTAGCCCAAAGACTCTGGTTTTCTTCTGACTTGTCTACAAATGTGTCAGATCAAAGCCATGGGCCAATTTCTTTTAGCAGCTGAGCTGGCTGGCCCTTGAGAAAGTAGCTCCACTTCTATGATGCATTTAGGAATTAAATTGGATTTAAATACTAGATTGTCAGCATTTACAAGTTTTCCACAGCTTTCATTCACAGAATCATAGAATACTAGAACTGGAAGGGACCTCGAGAAGTCACTGAATCCAGTCTCACAAATTGTACTATGGATTATGACGCAGTCAGTACAGTTGAATTCGCTGGAGACTGTGGGAAAGTATCTAATCTATATGACACTATGTATATGCTAACATATGCAGTATTGTCCTTTGGCTGAGGAGATAGAAGTGGAGCCTTGTAGGTAAGCTTCCTGTGGAGAAGAAATCAAAGACATGAAGTTTGTATATTTTCTTAGTGCAAGTTGTTTAATTTGCAAATCTAGCTGAGGCCTGGAAAAGTGCTGGTCAGAAACCGTGCATAAGCAACTCCTTGTCCTTCATCAGGCTTCTCCGCCCAAACCCAATATGCAAGGCTTAGAGAATAACTCTTGCAGGAATTGACCCTAGTTTAGGGAGTTTAAGGCAGAGAGGAAAGTTTCTTGCTGTTAGCTATGGCTCCCCCAGAGAAACCTCATCAGAAAACCAATAGTTCAGAATATTCTCCAAGGCCAAAGACTTCCTTGATTAAGGACAATGAGTTGAGCACCACTATCTGATGATCCCTGAGATAAGAATACGGTCTATAGTTTAAAAAAGGACTTGTGAAATTGGGTACCTTGCCTTTTCACTCTGAGGCTACATCTACTGCATGACAGCCTAAACTCAAAATAAGGTATGCAATTTGTGCGATGCAAATTGTGTATCTGATTTTGAGTTTATTTCAGAATAGGCTATTTTGGCATTTGGTGCTGTTTAAATAGTGCCAAATGTGGAAACAAGGCTCTATTTCAAAGCCTTTCTTAGGCCCCCTGCGACGAGGAATTACAGGGATACCAAAATAGTGCACCTGATATTTCAAAAAATATTTCCAAATAATGGGTGAGTTTCCAAGATGTGGAGTAGCTATTTTGGGACACTGAGGTATCCTGAAATAGCTCTGGTGTGTAGACCTAGCCAAAGAGTGCTCAGGTGTCAACAACTGGCCACTGAAAAATGGAGGCTTCCAAAATCAATAGTTGCTATTTAAATGTAGAGGGATGATGTACATCATGGAAGTACCAGTGCTTTTTTTTGTGACAGTACCTGCTGGTACTGAGTGCTGGCGTCTCCTCAGCCCCCAGCTGTGGGATTGGCTGTGAGAGTGGGTGGAGAGCTGGCTGAGTACTGGCACTATTTTTGACTCTGTGCCTCTCCAACATGTGAAACGTTCAAGCCTGGGAGGAATGCTTTGTTTTCCCCATTGTGTAACCCAAGAATGACTTTGGTGGAAGAAGGCATCACTTCCTGGGTTAACAACATGCTCTGTAATAAGTAAGAGCTCTAAGAAAGTGGTTAGATGGAGGGGATCTGAAGGCCCTAACCATGTTATTCATCCATGTGTACCATGCACATGCCAAATCCCTGTGTGAAATGGGTCTTGGACATCTCATTAAGAGTAAGTGAAATTTCCCTATGTATTTGTGCAAAGACTAACACATTGTCTACCTGTTTAAAAACTCATTCTCTTCCTCCGACTACCATTCAAGTGAAACAAATAACTGTCCCTCCCTGCAGGGGACACAAGAGACCTGGCAGGAGGCAAAAAGAGGCTTGACCCTGCCATTTAGAAGAAAAAGTTTCACTTGTGTCTGTGTGGCAAGCCCATTGGCAGTGGAAGTAGTGCCATGGTGCTTTACAGAGCTGGATGTGGGAAAACACAGTGTGCTTTACAAGAGCTCCCTGTGTGGCAGGCTGGTGTGGGGCCGGCCTAGGCCAGGGAGGAGGTAAGGCCAGACATGGGACTTCCCTTTTCTTTCACTAATGCTTGTGTATGGCAGTCCATAGTGTTCTATTGCACTTTCATTGTCTGCAGCATGGGATAGCAAGGATGACCCGCAAGTGCACCATTGATCACAAAAGGTGATTCAGATCCACTAATCAATGCACGCTCGGGGGGAGACATGCACTAAAGTGTTTTACTTCATGCTCGTCTGCATGCAGTCAAAATATTTGGGGCCCACCCCAATGTTTTTGTATTTGGCTTGCCTGCAGATCGGCATGCAGGTCGACTTCTGCTCCAACTGTTTTCATGACTCAGGCGTAAAACATCTCTGCATCTCCAGTTCGTGGAGAAGCAGGCACATATTTTTCCCCTTACATCAGGCACAGGCTTATTTATATTTTTGTAAACAAGCTTCTTATGCTTCAGATTAATATCCTGATTGAATTGCCGATACAAACATTAAACTTTCGAGCAAATGGTTGCCTGTATACAGCATGAAACCATATGAAGAGCAGGAGTGCTGTTGCCAGCAGTTTGTAACCTGGTATCCATTCAGAGCCATAGCTCAGAGATTGGAATTCTGCATTCTATTTGCTAGGTAGTTCCCCAGAGTATTGCTCAGTGATACAGCTGTTTCAGTTGCAGATCCTAAAATTTCTCTTCCTGGCGAAGGAATATGATTTTGGCTGAGACTATAGTTTCAGCAAGTCTGCCCAGGAGACCAAGCAAAGGCTTCCTCCTGCACTTTATTTACTAGTTGCCTTTATGCATAGATTGGAAGTAGCCCTGGAGAGGCGCAGAGCTTCTGGCTCAAACGTGCCTAACGAGTTCAGTTTTAGGGGCTCAAGCGGGCATGGCATGGATGCAAAGTGTTGCATACAAATGCTATATCTACATGGCAGAGCTATTTTGGGATAACGCAGTATCCTGGAATAGCTACTTGTGTCTTTGAAATACACCCCTTATTTTGTGATATATTTTGAAATGCCGGGTGTGCTATTGCTTGTACTCTCTGTTGCAGGAGGAGTAAGGGATACTTTGAAATAACGCAATAGTTTGACATTGTAGACAGCGCCAAATGCCAAAACAGCCTATTTTGAAATAAACTTGAAATAAGGTACACAATTTGCATAGGGCAAATTGCATATCTTATTTTGACTGTAGGGTGCTGTGTAGACATAGCCATAGGTAAAAATATAGTGAGCAGTGCTGGCAGTATTAGGTAACCTAACTGTGCATTTATAAGAGCTCTGTTGAAGGCTACCAAGCTACTTCTGCTCTGATAATCAGAGTCATGTGTAGCCTTCTTTATTGCTGTGGATCAGGGATGGACAAATCTGGGGGCTGGGCCTGCTTGGGGGGCATGAAATTTTGTAAGGGGGATGCGGCATGGTCAGCTGTGGGGTCTCAGGCTCGTGTATCTCATTAAAATGTTGAAATATGTTACTGTTTTGTCTGGGTAGTCACATTTATAGACTGATTAATAAGGTTTTGACATTTTACACTTATTTTCTTACAGGTGCTGAAAGGTTGGGTTTTTTTTTCATATGAACGTAGCTGAAATTTCCATCAGTTTGGATTACATTAGATAGGTTGCACTTGGCGCGGGGTGGGGGGGGGGGGGGATGGGGCAACTGCTAAGTGCAGGGAGGAAAAGTTGGATCCAATGTAAAAAGTTTGTTCATCTCTGACCATGCTTCTCATGTCTCTTCAGCTGCAACTCTCGTCTACTAACACCCTCTCCTTTTTAGGCCCATATTCTTGAGAATCAGCAACTGGAGATTTAGGCCCATTTTAGCTATGTACTTAAGTCTATTCTTATTCAACAGTGAACTTAACATGCACTCGAAAGTAAGAATATGATTAGGTACTTTCTTGGGATGGTCTTGCTCTTGCTTAGCTCCACCTGCTTTTGCATGTAGCTGCAATTCACATGCACTAGCTTAGAGTCACCTAGTTTCCTCTGCTTGGACTGAGAGGCTCCAGGCCTGAGTGGGTTTTGTTTTTAAAAGGGAGGTGTATAGGGTCAGTGAGATTAAAAACAATCTGTGAAGCCTACATACATTGGCTTTAGGCCATGCACGGTAATGTGATTCATGCTGATGCTAAGGTGCGTGTATAAATGTCTGTATTTTTCCAAAGCTCTTGAACGAACAAAGCTTGTCCTGCTAGCTTGCTCTTTAAAAGTGATGTGCACATGAACACAACTTTGATATATGTTCACTTTGCTTTCCCTCAACTAGTGAAGCCTGGTTCAGGAAAAAAATAAGCCATCCTCTCTTTTGTAAGATTTATCTGACCATTGGAGTGCTCCTTACCAAAGAAACGAAACATGTAGCTCGCTGCTCAGCCAACTGGGCATCCTTAAGGGGCTAAAGATGTCTCTCAGAAGTTGATGTTTGAGCTGGATCCAACTTTCTGTTGGAGGCTGATGCTGGTAGGAGGCATAGGAACACAGGGATTGCTATACTGGATCAGACCAGAGGGACAGCTAATCAATGATCCTTCCTCTTACAGCAGACAGTACTGCCTCAGAAGAAACCCTGCCGTAGGCAGTCCTGGAATAAGCTACCTACAGGAAAATTTTTCTCCTAACTCTTGTCAGTTTGAGGTCAGCATCTGGCCTGAGGTTTGAGAGTTCCTATCCCTTCTCTAAGTCTTATAATGTCATTAATTTTCATTTTTGTTTCCATTACTCCAGATATGTTGTTATCTATGTAACATCCAGTCTTTTCCTGAAGCTTGAACTCAGTGATCTCTTGTAGTGATGAGTTAGTCACAGTGGCCTGCCACTCGGACTGTGTCTACATTACCACCTTCCTTTGAAGGAAGGATGGTAATGAGGCTGATCAGAGTTTACTAATGAAGTGCTGCCGTGCATAGGCAGCACTTCATTAAGCAAATTCCCCCCCCGCCCCCGTGGCAACTCCGAAGTTTTAAACTTTGAAGTACCGGCGCGCATCTAGCCGCAGCTCACCGGCCGGTACTTTGAGGTGCTGGGGCATCTTTGAAGTCCCCTTACTCCTCAAAATTTTTAGGTGTGTATATATATATATAGGTATTAGAAAAAGTTCAGAAAAGGGCAACAAAAATGTTCAGGGATATGGAACGCCGACCATTTGAAGAGAGTTTAAAAAGATTGGGACTTTTCAGCTTAGAAAAGATGAGAGTAAAGGGGGATATGATAGAGGTCTATAGAATCATGACAGGTATGAAGACAGTGAATGAGGAAAATTTCTTTGTTTATTCTCATACTGTATGAACTAAGGGTGACTAAAAGTACTTAATAGGTAGCAGGTTGAAAACAAAGTTTTTTTTTTTTTTCTTTTTTCTTCCATCCATTATACAATCAACCTATGGATCCCCTTGCTAGAGGATGTTGGGAAGACCAAGGACTGTATCGGGGTTCAAAAAAGAACTAGATAAATTCATGGAGGTTAGGTCCATCCATACTTACTAACTAGGAGGGTTAGGAATGGTGTCCCAAGCCTCTGTTCGTCAGGGTCTGGAAATGGGCGGCAGGGAGGCATCAGTTGATGACTACCTGTTCAGTTCACTCTCTCTGGGGCATCTGCCATTGGCTACTGTCGGAAGACGGGATACTGGGCTAGATGGACCTTTGGTCTGACCCAGTGTGGCTGTTCTTAACTCCCCTCCCCAGTGCTCCAGATTCTGGGCTCAGAGTAATCCCTACGCATTCTTTGTCCTGTCTCTACCCTTTCCTCCAAGCTCTGCCTCTGCTTTGCCCCATTCCTGCTCCTTCCCCTCCCCACCCTTGCTGAAGCCCGCTCTTCCAAGCAACATAGCTGGAGGATTACTGGGGTGGGGGGGACCTGGAGTGGGGTGGCAGCAGGGGTCGCCCACTGTGCACTCGCCATGGCAGTGTCGCTGCACTCTGCTTCTCCTTGGCTGCAAGAAGCAGTGTGTCCTGGCCCCAGCGCACACTGCTTCACACTGTTGAGAGAAACAGGGCACAGCAGGCCAGGAGAGGGCAGTGGAGTGGAGCAGGCTGCCAGGTTGCTCCAGCTCCCACCACAGCAGTGAGTGGAGAGGACCCTTGTGTTGCCCTGCACCAGGCCCTTCCCCACAGATCAACCCCCAAGCCACCCTGGGACCCCTCCATAGAGCTGTTTGAGGGTAGCTGCTGTGGCCCCCCTCAAAGCATGGGGCCTTGACCAGCTGCTCCAAACCATCTCAGGGCCAGGACTGCTTTCAATATCACTGGGACATCAGTGCCGATTCCAGGAGACTCTAGACCAGCGCTGGAGTTTGGCAACCCAAGAACAGGAAGCTCTAGGATCTAAGAGCTGAATCTAGAAGATGGGCTGAAACGTAGCCCAAGCAGATCAGGAGGTTTGGCTGTTCATTTGTCTGAACTTTGTTATCCAAGAAGGGTTTAAAATTTGTCATTACCAGCCTTGATCTAGGGTTGGCTGAGGGGGATCCCCCCTCAAGGCCAGGAGTGCCTTCAACACCACCGTGGTTCAGAAGTGGGTATGACTGGCGAATCAGATCCACTGACCGTTCCACAAGTGAAGAGCACACCATGGGATACCGTATTTCTTTTGATCAGCCTATAGCTTGCTACGGTTCACTTTGATTGGATATTTCTTTACACGTGGGCAGCAGAGGCTTCCTGCCTAAAAACAGATATAGCATGTGTTGACACTGAGCTTTAGAGCTGTGAATAAGTCAGCTTTGTTTATGAATTTGCCATCTTGTTCAGTTAGACAGGTTTGGGTGCTGAAATAAAAGTAGCACTTTGAAAAATGTGGTTAAGAAAACCTATCTACCCTGGAACTCACACTTCAGAGACATAAATAGTTTCTCATAACTGTTAAGCCTTTGATTTCATTAGTGTCATGGAAACCAGCCCAATGGAAAAATCTTAGAATGGACTCCTCCTGTTTTAAACATATAAAAAGCCTCTAAACTAAGGAGCTGTTATGTGCCAACTGGGATGGAAGTTGCTGTGACTGGCAACTTACCCAGCAGGGATTGAACAGAGACAACCAAATTCATTTAATGTAGACAGAAATAATCCATTTCCTAACTATGATGGAACTGACTTGCCTTATTTTCCTCAGTAAAAATTAGGAATAACTTAATTAAAGTAAATGAGGGTGCTTTGACTTTATATAACTGCGAGAGAGGAGAATTAGGCCTCATAGCATGTAACTTATAAAGTAACTAAGGCAAAGATTTATCAGGGAAAGTGTATGGCTTCCATGGAAAAGAGAACAGAATTGATAAAGTGTAAAGTTCAGGAAGCTTTTTTCTTTTCTTTTTTTCAAACAGTATTTCAGCCCATAATCAATGGGACTCTGACATGTGTTGGCAAGAAGAGCAATGGGCAGACAAAGAATCCAGAGTAAATCAAACAGCATGAAATCAGGCAACCCACTGACACAGCCTTTTCGTTTCATGACTGCGCAATTGCATCTCTATTCAAAGGGCTCATTTCTGTGTCACATGTGTTGGTTAAGCAACTTAACTGTGGGAATCCACTTGGGAAGGAGGAGGGGAAAAAGCAGAATTTGGTCATGATTTAGCCACAGTCAAGATGTGTGAAGCAGAATGTCATAGAAGTCTCTGTTGTTTCAGTACTGGCTGCCCGTCACAGGCATTTTCACACCTTTCAACAGACAAATGACTTACAAAGGCAGCTGATGTTCCAACACTTTCTCCTCTCAATGGCCCAGACCACACTGCTGTATATGGAAGGGTCTCACCCCTTCCACCCTGAAAAGTGGTTCAGCCACTTCTGCAGCAGCACTCTCGTCTTCCTTTGACCACATTGAGGTTTCTTTCCACAGCCCCACGGAGTAGGGTGGAGCAGTGGGCAAGCTTTGGGTCAGGTGAAAGTGGGCTGAGAAGTCATCAGGGGAATGCTTACATTACCCTCACATCATCTCCCAAAGCTTCCTTGCAAAAGCAGAATGCCCCCACGGAGGGCAGCTTTCCCTTTAAGGTGCTTCTGGTGAGCCACGGAATCATGTTGGGGTTTTTGAGAAGAGAAACAGGCAGAAGCAACCACATAGGAGGTAGTCACTGGTCTTTGATTTATATTGTTACAATCCCAGCTCTCTGTTGTAAATAGTAAATTAAAAACATCCATCTTTTCTTGATGTGCAACTATAAAGTTCCCTAGTGCTTGTGGGAGTTCCCAAGACCCATCAAGGACAGACAGTGCAATCCCTAAGGTGTGACTTTGCAATAAAAACAATGCTACTTTTTACCTGGTTAGTTCTCCTCCTTGCTCAGGCCACAAAGGACACGTGCAGCCAAATGTGTTCCTAATCTAGCCCACAAGCAGTTGGATTTCCATTCTTGAGTCAGAGTTACATGTGCTTCAGAGAAGTGAGAAAGTGGGGCGGGGAAGAAGGGGGGGTCAATGCTCAGGAATTTGCTGTAGCGCCAGCTAGATTTTAAAGCTGCAGACTAACAAACTACAGTTGCCAATTGGGGAAGTGTTAGGGGTTCTCAGTTGCTTTCTGAGCCCTCTCCCGCCCTAACATGCTATAAAAACCACTGTGGCTTACCTGTGCTACAACTGTTTTTCTGCATATAAAAGCCAGGGCCAGCACTAGGGTGTAGCAAGAAGTGCAATAGCCTGGGACCTGTGCCAAATGGAACCCCATGAAGCTAAGTTGCTCAGGCTTCAGTGTCAGCTCTGGTTGGTAGGGTTCAGGGCACTGGGCTTCAGCTTTCCACCTTGTGCCTCAGAAAGCCTAATGCCCACCCTGTGGGGTGGACCTGAGACCTATTTGCACTTTAACTGGGGGGGTCCAGACTCCTTGTTGAGAACCACTGACCTAAAGGATAAGCCCCTTTACTGAGTTAATGGAGCATTAGCTGACTAAGTTCAATGTTGGGTTCCTTTCAGGTCAACTTTCAACTCTAACAGTGCTTCTCAAATGAGGACCTGCTTATTTCTAACCCACCAACCGTGTACTAATTCACCCAGAACCACATTAGTATACAATCATCAGTCTACAACAAACGGTAGACACACCCAGCATTCTTAGTGTGTATTACACATCCAAAAGCCTTGCAGGCTATTGTCGTGACTGGAGTTGAGGCTCTGTGGTTATGCCTAGGAATGGTGCAAACTACCAATATAATTAACTTATGATCATCAACTCTTTACATTATCTAATACACTTATCACCCTACCAAGAAAGCTTTTATCTCTACGGCAGTGTTTTTCAGCCTGGGATGTGTCTACCCTGGCAGTCTGCATACTGTCTAAGTCTTCTAAATGTGCCTGCTCCTCCATTTGAAATGTTTTAGGGTACTACAATTGAAAAAAGGCTGGAAGCCTCTGCTTTAGGCTCTTTTGAGGCTTTGGTTACTAATGGTCTGAATGGTTTGGTCCAAAAGGGACTAGTTTAGAATACCAAAAAGCAACTGTTTAAAGTTTTTTTTTGGTCTCTCTCTCTCAAGCCAATTTAATTAGACTTACAAAGAAGTTAAAATCTAAAATCTGGTTACCTGAGGACTTACTAGAGCATGCAGACCTAGCAAGATAACCTCTGGTTATTTGTGTTTCCCATTCTATTCTTTAATATAATTTGCTGACATGATATCTCATTTTCTTATCCTCTTAACCCTGAGATGGGAGAAGAGTCCTTCCCAGAGGTCTGGTTTGGATGTTGGTCACGCTCAGGTGCAGGAGAGACCCATTAAGCTAAACCAGTGATGACCAATGGGCAAAAGTCCAAACAGAAGCAGTAGTGATCTGATAGCCAGATGTCAGAAAGCTCGTAGCAAAGATGAGAACTCTTGCATATGGTCCCTAGCTGAGCAACAGCAAAGAGGATTTTGTTCAGGAAAAAAGGAGCCAAATGAATTAAGATGGCATTTACAAAGGTCTGAAATGAAATTTGTCAACTTTTTTACTTGACACAAACAATGTCCTATTGTTTCTGAGACGCTGAGCTATCGCTTCTTCATATGCACTCACTTTGTCAGGCAAGAGGATCTGTAGAGTCAGGGCGATGCAGTAATGATACACAGCGTCTGTAGGTAGCGGCCTTATCTCATTTTTACTCTCCTCATCTATAGCCAGACTGTTGATCTCCAACGTGTACCAAATCTGCTGTTTTGTATTTGTCTTCCTCTTGTGCTGTATCACACTCCAGTGCATAATATTTATAAATAGGGAATGACCTGGCATAATGTTTAGTGTAGCTTGTCTGCCATCATGTCCTTCAGATCTTCCTTGTCTCAAGAAAAAACACTGCTGGAACACAGCAGAATAGCAGAGTGTCCATGGAACTTCAGCTGCTATGAAAGGAATGAATACAAAGCCTCCTGTGACATTGATGTGTAGCACCTGGGCAGCCCTACTGCTGATATAAAGATAGCTAATCCACAGCAGACTGCAAAGAGCTTCAGAAAGTTCTCACAAAACTCAGTGACTGGGCAACAAAAAATGACAGATGAAATTTAATGTTGATCAATAGAAAGTAATGAATTTTGGAAAAATTCATTGCAACTATCCAAATAAAATGATGGGGTCTAAATTAACTGTTGCCACTCGAGAGAGATCTTGGAGTCATAGTGGATAGTTTTCTAAAAACATCCACTCGATGTAGAGTGGCACTCAAATAAAAACAAACACAGAAAACTGGGAATCATTAGGAAAGCAGTACATAATGAGACAAATTGCTGCCATATATTTCCACCTTATGTTCACATCTTGAATTGTGTAGAGATGTGGTCTCTTCGTCTCAAAAAAACTTGTATTTGTGTTGGAAAAGATTCAGAAAAGCGCAATAAAAATGATTATAGGTATGGAACACCTTCTGTATGAGGCGAGATTAATAAAATTGGGTTTATTCAGCTTGGAAAACAAACACCTAAAGGGGACATGACTGAGGTCAGTTAAAATCAGGACTGCTGCAGACAAAGTTAATAAGGAAAAGTTACTTAGCCTGTCCCATAAAACTAGAAGGCGGGGTCACCAAATAAAGTGAATATGCAGCAGGGTTAAAACCAGGAAAGTATTTCTTTGCACAGAGTACAACCTGTAGAACTCCCTGCTAGAGGATGTTTTGAAGGCCAGGACTTTAAGGCTACATCTACATGACAGCCTAAACTCAAAATAAGCTATGCAATTTGCTTATTTACATGCATAGCTTATTTTGAGTGCAGTTCAAAATAGGCTGTTTTGCAGCATCCCTTATTCTTCCTGCAAGGAGATGTACAAGGATGCCAAAATAGCATGCCTGTTAGTTTGGAAAAATATCTCAAAATAATGGATACATTTCAAAGACATGGAGTAGCTATTTTGGGATACCGAGGTATCCTGAAATAGCTCTGCTGTGTTGACATATCTTAACAGAGTTCATAAATTCTAGACAAATTCATGAAGGAGGGGTCCATCAATGCCTATTAGCCGGGGGTACCAGGGATGGTGTCCTTAGCTTCTGTCAGACTGGGAAAGGGCAACAGCAGCTGGATCATTTGATTACATATTTTGTTCATCCCTCTGGGGCACCTGGCACTGGCCACTGTGGGAAGAAAGGCTATTGAGTTAGGTCAGCCTTTAGTCTGACGTGGTACGGTTGTGCTTATAGCTGTAGAGGCGAATGCAATATCAGGGCCAGATTTATCCCTGGGGTAGTGTTATAGGTTTCTTCCTGAAGAGTTACACTAAGAGAGAAATTGTTCCATTGGGACCATATCCCCCTTTTTTGTGAATCGTCCCTTTAGGAACTAGCCTCAGTCCATCAATGCCTCGGCTGTTTTTGAACACTGATGGAAAGAGCTTGTGTGACTGAAAGCAGGTAATACCCAGGAAGAAGCTTCTTATCGTGTTGTCAGGGGACAGCTATTGAGCCTGGCTCTGCAGAGTGAAGGGTTGTATTTGTGACTCTATTAGGTCTAGGATAGATGGAGTGATGTGAATCTGACATCTCATCTGTACAACAACTCCTCTTTTATGGGTCTCAAACAATTTAACTCTTCCAGTTCCTTACTGGATCTTCTAAATGTTACAAGTGGGTGCATCTAGAGAGGGAGGAATTCTTTCAGTGAGAGCCAAGGGTCTGGACTTGATGTGAGAAGACTAACTGCTCTTTACTCTGGAGGGGCATTCTTTTTGGTGTGGCTGTTGTGCCATTGTGAATGCCACTTAATTTGTGGAGTTACACTAGAATTATACCTTAATCTGAAATATAAAACAGCTGGCCCCTTTCATTCCAATAGGACCACTCAGATCTTGTCTTAGTGTCCATCTATTTAGCTCAGCAGCTTGTTCTCAAACACGAATATAGGGAAGGGCGGAGAATGTAACGTTAGGGGAATTGAAAGAGCAGGGAATTGAGAGAACTTCACTCATGCTCCTGGCTATGCTAGTCCCATGTATCCCAGTGGGAGGCTTAATGCTTAATCATGCCTTCCAGCGTTTAGAACTGTGGATCGCCTCCTTACACTTGTATTTTTTAACTTATTTAAATGAGCACAGTGACTTACACCTGAGGAAGATATGGTCCTTTGCTTTATACTTTGAGCCTTAGCATGGTAAGTAACAGAAAATATAGTCTGAGTTGCTACATTCAGTTCTTGCTGGATCTCTCTTGCGTTCTGGTTGTCACTGACAAGAGAAAGCACCCATCCAGTAGAAACGTTTTTTAACCCCTATATTGTCAACTTCCAAGTACTCATCGATTATCTCAGGCTACGTATACACAAGAGGGTTTTGCTGGCAAAATAGCAATTTTTGCTGACAAAACCCATCGAGCATCAAGATTCCCAAGGCATTCTGTCAACAGGAAGTCAACATAACGTGGCACTTTTGTGGCCAGCTGTATTCCGCTCCTCGGGAGGAATATCACCTCTGTTGACAGAGATCTGTCAACAAAAAGCTATTCAGGACATTCTGGGGGGTCCTCTGTCAACAGACAGGGCTTCCAGGACACCTGGCAGCCCTATCTGCTGTGCTTCCAGTCAACTGTTTTGCCAATAGAGTGGCCGGGCAGTCCGGCCACTTTCTATTGAGAGTGGATTGCTCTTGCGGTCTGCTTGGCAGTTTGGCCATGATCTGTCAACAGATGTTTTGTCAGAGGGTATCTTCCAAAAAAAACTTCTGTCGACAAATCCCTGTAACCTAGACATAGCCTAAGAGGCAACGTTACCTGTGGTTACTGGAGTGAAAGTCCTCGAATCCACATGTTCTGCCACTGGCTTACTTTGTGGGTGGGGCAAGCCCCTTATCCTGTCTACCTAAATTCGCTCTTCTCTAGAGTGGGAGCAGTGATACTCGTCCTTTGACATGAGCTTTGAGGCCTCTGGAGGTAAAGTGCAAAATACTATTATTTTAGTTTTCAAAGCATCAATTAAGTTATAACCTAAGATTGTCAAGCAGCGATACCCAGTTTTGGACATGAGAGTTTTTAGGACTAATACAGTGATTGATTAGCAAGATGAAGAGGAAATCTGTAGAAATTGCATGTTCTTTCCAAGCCTGTATGAGTTTAATGGTCCCCAGCTCCATTTACTTGCTCAGTATCTAGCTCTACATTAAAAGGCCTTGGAGCAGTTTCCGAGCCTTAACCATGACACTAACCTGTGGGATCCTCCTGCAGATCTGAAGTGGGCTTCCTTTACTGAGCAGCAGACTTCTAAGTCTCTGCACTCTCTTCTGCTCTCTCAAAGAGCTGGAAATAGACCCAAGGCATTTGCTTAGTCTTAGAAGTTGCAAGGTCCTGTTTCCACTGTTAGTAGCTCATAAAGCAGTATGGGGTGAGTTTTATGAGGGATTGAGACAATTTTAAGAGAGTACTAGTGTTCAGTACAAGTGTTTCCTATTCTCACAAAATCTCATCTCCCCCTGATGTTCCCCTACTTCAAGAGGAAAAGGGCCAGGAGCAGGTGTCTTGCAAAAAGCTTCCTGGTGAGTAGTAATGGACACACAATCTTCTGCTTTCCTGGGTAGTCCCCCATTGCACATAACATATCTTATCACTCCCCCAATACAGGTTTGCTACTCTTACCTTGGGCAGGAATCTGAGGTGGGATTACTTTGTAAAGGAGCCTGAAGTTCAGTTCCCTGCTGTGACCAAAGCATTTCCACAAAACCCTACAGAAATTGGAACCATTCTCACCATGGAAACTGGCCTGAGAGCAGGTATGGACAGGAGCAGCTTCCAGCTGTGAAGACAGAAAGCTCCCCCCACAGCAGGTTACCCTTTGCATTTCAATTTAAAGGACCACATTGCAACAACATCCATTTCAGCTGGTGGATATGGCTGCTTGTCACCTGGTGGAGGGGATCTGGCTGGGTCCTGATGTGTTGAGTGAATGATTGAGTTGTTTTATTGGTACTCTCCCATGGTGGTGGTGATGTGCATGTGTGTGTTTTATTTTAGTTTGCATGCCTGGTGATGCTGGTTTCCCTTGGGCCTTCCCCAAATGCCTAGCTTCAAACTTGAGCTGTACCTACTGTCACAAGCAGAAATAGTCTTTCCTTGAGGGGTCACTGCAGGAAAAATCATTTTAAACTCGCTGTCAGTTGCAGTTCCAGCATGCTTCAGTGAATCCTGTTTTATTCCTAGCATCATGCTCTGCTCTTATCAAGACTGAGGGTTGCTTTACAGGATCCTTAATTCTATCTCTTTAGAAACACACAACCACAATCAGGATGGACTCTTGCCTTTTCCTAAACATGCTGTATGGGATTATTAAATCTCTGATGAAAGCCTTGGGTTTTCACTGGAGCACTATGACTAAATGACTCTCATCTCAGTATACTCCCTGAAAATAGTGTCAGATGCTCTCAGACAAATACATAGCAGTGGAAACGTTGATCTTTTCCATTCACCAGCTCAGCACAAATTTCCTCCTTGGCTGATGGAAAAAGTGATGCCAGCTGTGTCTGCCCATACTCAGACGAGCTGGGGGTTTTACTCCTTGCCAGGCCCCTGCTTTAGCACTGTGAGAAGAACTCTCTCCCAAAGTGGAAAGGCAGCTGCATAGTGCAGAAGGAAGGAAGAGTCCAGGAAAGAAATCTCTGCAGAAGACGGAAGGAGAGGAAAAGAGGTCAAATGGTGAGCAATGGGTCTGTGCTCTTGCCTATACTTTTCCTGATAACTGAGACTCAGAACACTAGTTATGTGACTGTCAATGTGAAAACTTCCAACCACTGAGCCTTTTTCTGAATGCCCTTAAGCATCTGTTTCAACAGGCATTGGGTTGCTCTCATATGGCTTTTGGCATCAAAGGGTTGCTGATTGGACAGTATTGCCTATCAGCTTGAGTTCTAACAGTGAAGTGGACCAGCTTCCCATCTGTATGCAATTAAACACAATTGTTTGTTTTTAGCCTCAGGTAAGAGAGTGCCTCAGCCTGGGCCAGAACTGCATTGCCTTGCAGTGAAGTGGTCCACTCTTCAGGGAAAGACTATCTGGCTGTTCTGGTGTGGCTATGGTCTGAACAAGTGGGTCTGTCCCACGAAAGCTCACCTCATAAATTATTTTGTTAGTCTTTAAAGTGCTACTTGACTGCTTTTTTTGTTTTGATAGTGTATAGACTAGCATGGCTTTCTCTCTGTTACTATGTGCTCTGTGTGTGTGAGGACCAGGAAACAGGCCTGGCTCTTCATGAAGAGCAGAACATGGGTGCAGGCTTCACTGAAGCACTTGGAGCTGCGTGTGATGGTATAACTGACATTCTTTATCCAGGATGGAGCCAAAGCAGATAAGTTAGGGGCAACACAGGTCAGAAAGAGGCTCTGTTGAGACAGGGCAATGTGGAGAACTTTTGCTCACACTATACCTGGTTCAAGCTCGTGCAGTTAGTCACTTGCCCACTGCTGTGGACAGGGACAAACAGCAAGCTAACATTCTGCTCCCTGTCTGGCACAGCTTTAGTAATCTACTGTGCTCCTGGCCTCAGTTGTCCATTCTGTTCCCCTCCTAGCCCTTTCCTGAGCTCAAACTTTTACTTGGCTTGACCTGTGCACTGGCTTAGCCATGTGCATACAGAAAAAGACCATGCTAGATACCACCCACCCTGCTTTACTTGTTCCTGCTGAAGATTCAAACTCAGGCCTCTCTGAGAATCTTCATGGGAAAGGAATCTTCATGGATCCCTGGCTGTACTGCCTGACTCTGTGGTTCTGAGCAGTAATGTTCCTCATAGTTCCACTAAAGTTGCCTAGGGGAAGTAGTAAGTAATGTTCTAAGGGGTCAAATCTTCCAAGCTTCTGCACTGTTCTTCAGATTTCTTTTTAAAACACACCTCTTGCTACAGTACCAACAATACACACGAGTGCTGAGGTAGCCAATGAGCAGTGAAAATGGCTTATTGTACCTAGCATAAATCTCTCTTCTGGTACGTTTTGCTCCTTCTGTGTTTGTAGATGCTTTTTCCACTGCTTGGGATCAGAGACTGTCCTTTCGTGGTATGGTGGGTACATATACAATGCAAAGCACAGTGGGAAACTTATTGGCCTTGCTGGGATAGTGCTACTGTAATCAACTGCTACATCACTAACCCCAATTTTTTGAAGGAATAGAAATCTGTTGTACTGTAATCTAAGTGCAAGGAACAAAATGGATCTACCCAACACCCAAATAATAGTGAGTTAACATCTGATGTTGCAACAGTTCTTTCCTAGTGTGGGTATCTTGTTATGATGCGGAGTCCTGTGATACGATCTCACTTGCATACAGCTGTTAGCAGTAGTACCTGGAGGGACTGTGGTGAGGTTATAATTCAGGTTCCAGTATACTTAATATGACATGGAGAAGGTGGCAACTACTTAGCAACCAGTGTACACTGACTCAAAGTTCAAACAGAACTCTTCTGTATGTTTGTACTCTTTAGTGCTCCATTTTCCCCAGACATCAGAGCATCACTCTTTTACTAGCATAAATGTTGACAGCATCACATTCAGAGTCTCCTGTGCAAACATTGGCAGAAATAAAATAAAAGTTTTAGTGAGTATTCATGTTAGAAGTATTTCCACACATCCCTTCAGGAAATAAACAATAGCAGGTGTTTCAGCAGATTAATGATAACACAGTTAACACAACTCTTACTGCAAGTTTGCACTAAAATATTTTAGTAACATTTAATGACCCATCTCTAATGAAGATAAGCTTACAGATTCTAATAAAAATAAATAAAATCTATGGATTTTCCATTATCAGAAAAGGCTGAATAAATTATTTGCTGCAAACGGTTTATTCAATACTAAGGCCGTTTCCACACATGCCACTTTCTTTGAAAGCGTGGAAATTTTCTCCTGAAAATTTTTGGGAAAAAGGGGCCGCCAGAAGGAGGACTTCCTTCTGGAAGACCCCTTGGGGGGGCCCACAGTTCTAAAATGGCGTTTTGGAGTCCAGAAGAATGTCTTCTGGACTCCAAATCATGTGACCTTATGCTAATGAGGCATGGGGAATTTGCATCCATGCCTCATTAGCATATTTTGGGCCATTTATTAGTATGACACTCTTGAAAAATGTGGCATGTGTAGAAACGGCCTAAGGGTGCTTCTACACTTGCATTCCTCTTTTGAAAGAGGTCTGCAAATGAGGTAAATGGAAAATGCAAGTGAGGCAAAAATTTATATATTGACACCTCATTTGCATGTTCTAATTTCAAAAGCTTCTTTTGAAAGAAGAAACCCAGTGTAGATGCTGTTCTTTTGAAAGTAAACCCCATCTTTGAAAGATTCCTTCTTTCCACAAAATAAAAGGAAGAAGGATTTTTTCAAAGATGGAATTTATTTTCGAAAGAGCACGATCGATCCTGGCTTTCTTCTTTCAAAAGAAGCTTTTTTGAAATTGAGAATATGTAAATGAGGTGTCAAATATGCAAATTTATAATCTTTTGCACACCTCTTTTAAAAGAGGAACGCAAGTGTAGATGCGCAGTAATGGAGACTTACTTCTGGTAGTGTCACAGAAGGAGAATGGTCTGAAGTGAGCTCACAGCCATCCACCCACACTACGTTGTAAAACTGTAGCAGGTGACATAATTGTCAGGCGTGAACTTAAATGACGACTATTGCTGGGAGACAAGTATTCCAGCTCTCCCTTCCCTGAAAGAGAGCCGCCCCTGGCATTACTGTCTTGGCACCCAGCAAGTATTCTCCATGCACTCAATCAATCAGGCTCTCGCTCCTGAGGTTCCCCCCCCACCAGCTGTAGCCCTTTGCAGTGCTGGAGGACTTAGACTGTCATCGTTCCAGGTTCCTTGGCAGGTGTGGGGTGGGTGGGGTGGATTCATGCCACTTTAAAGATTGGTGCTGTTTACAAGGCCTAAAGTAAGGGACATCCAACCCGCCCAGCGAAGCGGGGCCTTCTAGTGTGACCCCAGCTGAATGCTCCCACTGAACCAGAGGCTAGAGGGGGAGGGGACGGGGACAGAGGAATTGCTGCACAGGATCGGACCCCTGGTCCCTCTAGCCGGTATGCCCTGGGGAGGGGCTGACCCGCTGCTGCTCGCTCCCGCTGCGGGGCTTCCCCTGCCCGGCCCGTGGAGCTGGACGGCTACCGGCTTTGCCCAACGCGTGGAGGGACAGCCCGGAGCGCCGGGCGGAGACGCTAAGGAGGCGGCGCCCGCCTCTAATCCGCAGCCTGCTGCGCGTCCGGCGGGTTCGCCTGAGCGCGGCCGGGCGGGCGCTGCTGTTCCCCGCTAGCGCCGCCAGGTGGCAGCGCGGCTGCTCGCCCCCGGGCCGTGCGTCTCGCTCCCCGGTACGGCTGGAGGGAGCGGGAGCTGGCGGGAGAGAGGCGCTTTCCCCGCAGCCCGGGAACCTGCCTCAGCTCCCGCGGGGTCTCCGCCAGCCACCGCCTGGCCGCGTACCGGGCATCCCCCTCCCGGCTCTCCATGGGCTGAGGCTGCTCGGGTATCAGCTGCGCCGAGGGACCCGCCGCGGGGACGGGACCGGACCGGACCGGACGAGGTAAACGGGCTGCTCCGCGGCCAGCTGGGACCGCTCCGGCTGGGGCGGCGGGATCTGCAGGGAGAGCGGCAGGGCGCTGGGCTTGGGGGCGGCCGGGGCGTCAGCCTGTGCCTGGGACGTGCCCTTCCCCTCGCGGGAGCGTGCTGCCAGGGTGGCGGTCGGCAGGGCTGGAGGGAGCCCCACGTGCTGAGCCTCAGCTCCTTCCCCCCCCGGGACGGGGCCTAGGTTGGAAGAGGGGAGTGGCCAGTTGTGCCCCCTTGCTCCGAAGTGGCTGGTCGGGCCCCTGGATGCCCCCCTAGGGCTGGCACAGAGGCTGGGCTACTGTGCTGGCCCCTCTCCGCTCATGGGGAAGGCAGCGTCCAAGGGTCTGTGCTGCACACCTGTGATATCTCCTCTGGAGCATCCTGGACCTTTCCTGTCTCTACCCATAGGGGCCACTTCAGAGGTGCCCCCTGTTCGCCCTGGCCAGCCTGGGGCAGGTGTAATACTGGGGAAGGTAAGGAGAAGGGAGCTGCCTCTGGCTTTGGTGTTTGTCCCACAAAGAGACCCCAGAAGCTCCTTCTGGAGGGCTTTGTGCAAGAGGTTAAGGGGAAAAGTGAGTTATTAGTGTGGCGGATGAGGAGTCAGAGGCCCTGATCTCTGCACTGTGGTAGCAGATGTGCTGGGCCACATCCAGGTGTGGAGCTGGATGCAGTGTGCAAGTTGGGAAGGGTGGGTGAGTATCTTGCACTCCCCTGAGGCTGATGCTGCCCTGTGCCAAGCTGCTCCCTGGAAGCTGTGCTAGAATGACCCTGGGTTGCTTTAATTTACAGGGGTTCAAGGGGGCTGAAAATGCAGGATTGGGATAGTATAGAAACATCCAAGGCCAGGTCTACACTATACCTGAAAGTCGATTTCAGACATGCAATTGTAGCAACGGTAATTGTGTAGTTCACATCGACATATTGGAAATTGATGTATTTTACTGTCTTCACGAAGGAGTGCAGGGGCTGAATGCTGACCCCGGACAGATCAGGTTTGCATGTCTTTACCAGCTGTGCGGAATCGATCTCTGGAAGATTGACCCTGACTGGGTTGATCTTCACAAAAGTGTAGACAAGCCCTCAGAAATTCCCCTTTTCTCCTGGCCATCCTCCCTTCCCTTGCTTTATACATGCCAACATATTGACACATGTAAACTTAAATCATGAAGGTGTTGATGGGAAATTAGTATTCAGCAGCAAGGAGGAGTGGTGTAAGTCACTACTCCGGCTCCATACCACCAGAGTGGGTGGTCTCCCTTGGGCCAGATAATTTCCCCTTAGTGTCAAATTGCAGCATGGAGCAAAGTGTCAACACTGCACTGTAGAATGTGGCTCTCTGTTTCCCCTAGGATTAGTGTTTCACCAGTGGCGTTCCCATAATCCTTTTCTCCCGACGACTTTTTATAATAAGCCCTTCAGTGAACATCTTTTTTCCTTTCCTCTAAAGAAGTTCCAAGTCATGGCAGAAAAAGAAGTGATATGAATTTCCCACAGGAATCAGAGAACTTGTCACTGTGTTCTGTACAACCCTCTGCATGACAAGCCAGTGTCTATTGGTTTCCTGCAACTCTCCAGTTTTGAATGCACAGTGCTTCTGTGCTTGTCTTGTGTTCTGTGACAAGGCAACACACTGGAAGAGCTCAATACACTTCTGAATTAATTGCTGATTGCGGTACTATCAGTGCTCTCTGACCTGCCTAACTGATCCGTCAGTCCTATGTCTGCCAGGTTGGACTTCTCTGTGCCACAAGATCTGATTCCAGCTCATGATTCCAGGTCACTAAGGCCATGTCTACACTATAGCAATCTTTTGAAAGATGATCTTCTAGAAGATCTCTTCCGGAAGATCATCTTTTGAAAGAACGAGTCCACACGCAGAAAAGCAAATTGAAAGATCAATCTGCTCTTTTGATAGAGAGCGTCCATACAGCCCTTGCTCTTTAGAAAGAATGGGCCAGTGATCCAAAAATCCGGCCCCTGAGGACTGCTTTTTTGAAAAAAGGGCCCACACAGCTTTCAAAAGGAGGCGCTGTTCCTGATCCGGAGTGGAAGAGGGCTTCTGGAAAAGGAGCCACATTCTTTTGATTTCAGAGGGAAAGAGCACATTTTGTTTGTGGACGCTCCTGTGTTCTTTTGAAAAGGGGCCTGATTTTTCTGAAAGAACTTACTAGTGTAGATGTGGCCTAAGATAGCATCTGAATTTCAAAGTGAAAGCTAAAAATAGTGAAACTTTCCACACTTTGGTAACTACACTTAAGTAATTCTGGTTTCTCCCCTTTTTTGGCCTTGTGAAAATTTCAGAATATTCTACTGAAACTATAGAGCTGAAATTCGATTCTTTAAACTGCATGCTGAGAGTAAGTGTCTTCAGTGGAAAAAACAGATGCTATAAAGTGACAAGATGTCAAGGCGTTGCAAAGACCAGGTCAGCTGCTCTGACCTGAGGTATCTTGTAGGTACTTCGAAAGTGAGTGTGACCAGAATGCACAGCACACTTAACTAAGAAGCTAATGTCTTGATCTGGCTTTTGATTCTTGCTAGTTTATTTTTATTTAGGATTAGTTTAAATAGCTCTTATTCAAATTGATTTTCATCTGAGTGCTTCCATTGGAATCCAAATGCTGCATGTTTTTTGCACGAGCTATGTTTTGTATGCTTTTTCCCTTTGCCTGCTTCGTACAACAGGTTGGCTCACAACAGTTGATTTAGATGCAGGAAAATTAAAGTTACTAGTGTGCAGTGGTGAGTTTAATGACGGGTGTATAAAACATTTGCATTAGAGAATATAGATCTTTTTTTTTTTTTTTAAACCTGCTCTCAATTAAGACCAAAAGCTACAATAAAAAAGAGACTCAAAGACTTGGAAGTGGCCCAAGAGAATAACTCTGTGGAGATGTTGAAAATAACCATTTATCTGCTGTCATCGTTTTGGGCCCAATCCTTTGCTCTGTTACAGTGATTTTGTGCTGTTTCAGGCTCTTTGATCCCAGTGGACCTGTCTGAGCAAAAAACTGTCCCAGTGGAGTATGGAATTAGGCTTTCTGTTTTTGAGTGAGAATACTGCTCCCCCCCGAAAACACCCTGCATTAAGGGCATGGTATAAAAGCTTCTGAAATGAAAGACCCATACGGCTTTGGATCAACTCCCAAGAGAACATTAAATTTGGGTAGCTAAGTATTTAGAAGTCAAGTGTCATGTACAACTTTAACATAGTCTCCTACAGTATCATCATAGGCTTTAATTTTGTAAGGCCATCAGTGTTTGCCAACAGAAATAATGCTATTCAGTGAATCGTAGGAAGATAACTGATATGTTAGCAGAGATCAGTATTCCATCTAATCAGTAACCCATTTTTGGCAGTATCGTTTCTGTCACCTTAGATGCATATGTAAGATTTTGTGACTTTTTCATTCTTTTATGATTAGCTCCAGTCATTGTCACATTCCATAATAGGATTACTATATTAAAAAAAAAGGGACACTGCTGAAGGGGAGAGTATCTATTTCGGTTTCTACCAACTCACATTATATTGTGTTTTAGTATATATAGTCCATTAACACAATGTGAATTGGTAGATACTGAAAGAGAGAAACTCCCTCTTGGGGTGTCCTCTTTTTTGTAAGGTCAAATATGGTAACCCAATTGTATTGTAATAGCTTGTGAGGACTTGAGGAGAAGACTTACTCTCTCCGACATGTATCTGAACTATTTTCTCTACAAAGGACAATAAGTCTGCTGTAAATGCAGGTGAGGAGATTAACTTCATAATTTACTGACTAACGTTGCTGTGAATTTGTGGTCTGTGTATTCCAGCTTGTGGTGTAGGGAGCTCTGATTAGAGGTAGTACCCTTGTTCTCTGGCAGCTGCATCCTATTCGTAGGATGGACGGAAACACTGGTCCTCATCCATCTCCTATCTCTCATGTCTGGCTCCAAGTGCCACACCCCCGGCGACGGTCTCAGCTGGCCGGTTAAATGACGTGTGGGAGTGGTGTTAACATGGCATCACTGGGCGAATGTCTTCCATGTAGAAGTCACCGGCCAGGGTGGAGGGGCTTCAAGATAAGCTCAATGGCCACGTGTTCAGGACCAAGGCAAGCCACAAAGTTACTGTGGAATTGCGGCTGTGGTCAACAGCCCGAAGAGGGATGGGCTCTGTCAGGCTATCTTGCCCATGACACACCACATGATGACATCTACCACTACCCAACTCATACCGGATTGGTCTCAGCCCAGGTTACCAATGACCGTGCCCACCGTTGCACACCAGGACGGAGGTGAAAAGTATGTTACTGGTGACCAGTCAAGCAGGATCTGTGGGGGAGAGATAACATTGTTATTGGTACTTGGAATGTACGCACATTGAGAGCAGCAGGGAAGTTGAGAGAACTGACCCATGAAATGGAAAGATACCGCTGGAACGTCTCGGGTATCTGTGAACTGCGTTGGAAAGGCTCTGGTGAACAATCAGTCGAAGGGGGTCATAAGTTGTACTTCAGTGGAAAGGAGGATAAACATGAACACGGTGTTGGCTTTCTAATACACAGCAACATTGTGAATACTGTCATTGGATGCTGACCTGCCTCCAAGAGATTCATCACCATCCATCTGAAAGTATCCCCTTTCAACATCACCATCATTCAGGCTTATGCCCCAGCATCTGATTACGATGATGGTGAAGTAGAAGAGTTTTACGGTCAGCTACAGGATGTCCTGGAGCAAACACCAAAAAAGGACATACTTATTGTACAAGGAGACTGGAATGCAAAAGTTGGAGCAGATGCATATAGTGACTGGAAAGGAACGTGTGGGCCATACTGCAACACTGAAACCAACGACAGAGGCCTTAGACTTCTGGAGTTTGCCAGATATAACGACTTCATGCTGGCTAATACATTTGGCCCTCACAAGGCATCCAGACGATGGACTTGGCACAGCCCCAGTGGAGACCATCACAGTCAGATTGATTACATCTTGGTCAAGAAGCGCTTCTGAACAAGCGTTAACATTGCAAAGACACGTAGTTTTCCGGGAGTGGATGTTGGAAGTGATCATGATCTAGTGGTGATGTCATTCTGCCTATGCTTGCAGAAGATCTTAAAATCAAGGCACACAAGAATCAAGTTTGACCTTGAAAAGCTCAAAGATCCTGAGGTGGCAGAAGCCTTCCAAGTAAAAACAGGAGAGAGACTCGCACCACTGCTCATCCTTGGTGCTGAAGAAGCAGATGAGGACATAATGGCCTACATCTTTAATACAGCAATAGTAGAAACAGCTACTGAGATTCTTGGCAAACACCGCCCAAAGAAGAAGCCTTGGGTTACTGCTGATCTGCTTGACCTCTGTGACAAACAGTGAGAACTGAAAAAGAAGAAAGGTGAAGCTGGTGGGACTGAGAAATACAGAGAAATCAACAAGACCATCAGGAAAGGCATGAAGGCGGCAAAAAAGAATTGGGTAGAAGATCAGTGCAAGGAAATAGAAGACAGCCTTAACAAAAATAACAGCAAGAAGGCATACCAGACAGTAAGAGAGCTGACAAACTTTAGACAACCTAGAGTTTCCATAGTCCAGAACAAGGCAGGGAACTGCCTCACTGAAGAGAAAGAGATCCTTGGCAGGTGGACAGATCATCAGGCCTTTCAAAGACCATCTTGCAAGGCGCTGTACCTGGTGCTAGAAGGAAAGGCAGGCAAAAGAAGAGATGGGAAGATAACATCAAAGAGTGGACAAACCTGAATGTAAGTGAATCAGAGAGCTGCACAGGACAGGATGAGGTGGAGTGAGTTGATCAGGAAGTCATCTGCAGTGCCCCAACGACCCTCAGAAGGGGTTATGGGATAGAGATGAGACAGATGCCAGCTTATTTTTCCAGGCATTTGTTAGCTTTTCAGATGGTGGGGAGGACTTGTACAGGCGGTTCTTGGATTTGCGTCATGGTTGATTCCTGAAAATTGCATCTTAAGTTAAAATGTCATAACTGGAATCTAGGTTTAAAAAGCATATTAACAAGTGTCAAAGTCCAAACAAGGTGTTGTATTTAAACGTAAGTGCTGTTTGTAGTAATTTCAACATTGCAAAGGCGAACTGTCTATATGCTGCTTATCTGAATGACTGCTAGACTGTTTCTTTGGCATTCAGGGTAGCACGGATGCTAAAAAATGTGTTTAGGATGACCAGACCGCAAGTGTGAAAAATAAAGACAGCAAGGTGAGGAGTAATAGGCACCTATATAAGGAAAAGCCCCAAGTTTCAGGACTGTCACTAAAAATAAGGGCATCTGGTCACCCTGTGCATACCTTTGAAACAAGTATATGGTGTGATATTATACTGAGAAATATTATGCAAAGATGGGCCCCAGCCACATTCTCAACACCATTTACACCAAAATGGTGTGTTTTTTTTTAAATATTGCCTAAGACTGTTGCTGCTCTGTATCTACTGCATACTGCTTTGTGCAACTTTTACTTTGGAATTTCCAGATTATATATATTTTTCTCACTTACCCTGGCAACTTAATCATTCTCTTAATCTAGTTGTCTGCCAGAGAGAACTTCCTAGGGTTGCTTTTCTCCAAAAAAGGGAGGGGGAAAAAACAAAGCAAAACCAGAACTTTGGTTTCCAGGACTCCAAAGTTCATCTGGCTTGCAGTACCTGGCAAATGCAAATATTAATGCCATACGCTGGCATTATTTGCCTATGTGGGACAGGAATGCCCTGTCCCACCCTGCGTTTCAGTCTATGGCCCACTGAAGGGAATGTAAAGAAATATGTTAATTTAGGTGGTCTTTGCACCAGGGCTGGTCCTTCCTTCAGGGAATTATTTAGTCTCTTGCTCACCTTACAGTCGCACAGCAGCTTTCTCAAACTCTTCATATCCGTGATGGGCAACTGGGAGTGGCCTCAAAATTGTTGTAACTAGGATGGACTTTTAGGGTTTCCAGAGTTTTGCTAACTGTGCTTGCGTACCTAGAATTTAGTGTGTGCCTGTTGAACCAGAGCAGTGCTTTGATTGGACTCAGGGGGAACACATAGCTCTCACTGTCAGTGTTGTGTGTAGTAGGCACACTCCTCGCCTCACATTCCCTTGCTTTACGTGTGTGCCATTTCAGCACTATCGGTAGGAAAGAAGTGACATCACTGAAAACCAGCAGAATCTGGCCAACCTGCATGTGAGCAACAGTAAACAAAATGTTTCACAGGCCGCACAGAGAACCCCAATGGGCCTCATGTGGCCTGTGGGTCGTCTGTTCCCCACCACTGCTTCACATCTTTGAAAGGCCACAGAGATTGAGTTTCTAATGGGGACAGCTTATAATATGCACCTGAGTCCCAATGGAGTCTTTGTCCTGTGCTTTTCACTCCGCAACTAAATCACCCTCTGGTGCATATGCCCAGAAGCCTTTGTGGTGCTCTGAATGATAAGTACACTGTGTATGTGCAGTGTGGTTTTGCTGAGTCCTGCCTCTCTCCTATCTGGATCAGTCTCCTCTGTAACATCCATAAAGGCTCTTTTCATGGCAAAGGGGAAACCTGGGGTAAATTTCACTTTTAAATGGGGGGAATGCACTTTTTTCACACTCTGGAGGCTTCACAGTGGCTGAACTGATTCTCTTTCATCTATCACTTCCTTCTGGAGGTGAGGTGGAGCCTGGGAAGGCAGAAGTTGCAGGAAGTAATAAATAAATCCCCCAAAAGGGCAGTTGTTGGTGCAGTCACCAAAAGAGCGGGCCTTAAATGTTGATGCAATCATAACTATAGATACTTCTGCTGTAATAAAATTTTACAGCTTATATTAAAGGATCTTCCTCTGCAATTGTGGTTCTTGAAGAAATGGAAAGGTACTTGATGAAGTTCAATTGATGGAACAGGATAAATTCTTACTGCTATATTCTGGTATGAATTCCTTTTTCCTTCACTGAGGCAGTCTGTCTGTTCATGGTCCAGATGCGGTAAAGCTAGGGCCTCTGCGTTCCTCAACCATTGGGACCTTAATTTTGCTGCTAGCTCACCTGACTTTCTCCTATACTGCTGGGACAAACGGCAGCCTCTGTGATAGTCCAAAAAGTATTACAACCCAATGATTACTTTTGCATTAGATGCTAACCTTCAGGGAGTGAATCTGTATCAGTATCTACAACTCACATTGTAGTAATGTGTTATAGTATACATAGCATATTAGTACAATGTGAATTGGTAGATACTGATATAGATACACTCCCTCTCAGGGGGGTCCCCCCTGTTTTTTTGAAAGATCAAATGTGGTAACCCTATGGGAATATCACATGAATGCATCTGAAGTTCCCCATTTCTGCAGCTTCCTTAGAAACTACATTTTGGAGCTTAAGGAACCTGAGGCAGAAGTAAATGGGTTTGTGCCACAGAATGGAAGTTCACCCTGTTTCTCTTGGGTCAGGGTTTTCCTCACCAAGGAGAGGTATCTTACTCGGCCATGTGGGGAACAGACTATGTGTTTTGGGTGGGTGAAAGTCTAGTTCCATGTCGTCTTGTCCAAACTTTCCACCTCCCAAATCAGAGCCAGCTAAGTTGCTTGTTTCTTCTGGTGAAGATGGGAATGTCTCAGTGATGTCTGCATTGTGTTCTTTGTCTCTAGCCTACAGGCCAAAGAGCCGTTGGGTGACCATACAGTAATAACTATGATGGTCAAAGTAAGGATAAGGTTAGGGTGTTTAGCTTCCCCTTTGCTAAAAGCCAGGGTGGAGCTCTCCTTTACTCTTAGTGAGTGAGGTAATGGCTGGAGGCAGAAAGAGCTGGTGCCTGGATGATAAGGGCCTCAGGTCCTAGGACAGCTGCAGAAGTCTCCCATGTGCTGTTTACACTTGCATTCCTCTTTTGAAAGAGGCATGCAAATGAGGTGCAAATTTGTATACCTGACATCTCATTTGCATATTCTTCTTTCGAAAGAGCTTCTTTCGGAAGAAGAGCAGTGCAGATGCGGCTCTTTCAAAAATAAACCTTTGAAATAACCTGTCTTCCCTTTTTTTTTTTTTTTTTTTTTAAATGGGAAGAAGGGTTCTTTCGAAGATGGGGGTTTACTTTTGAAAGAGCCGCGTCTACACTGCTTTTCTTTTTGAAAGAAGCTCTTTCGAAAGAAGAATATGCAAATAAGGTGCCAGGTATGTAAATCTGCACCTCATTTGCATTTTCAATTTCCCTCATTTGGCATGCCTCTTTTGAAAGAGGAATGCAAGTGTAGATGCAGCCACAGAGAGGAAACGTGTTGCTTGGCAAGAGGCCAGAGATTGTAGGAAAAGCAGATGAGCTAAGGATTTTTTTTTTAAATCTTCCAGCTAAAATACAAGAAACTGTACTGGGTTTCCTTCAGAATTTTCTAGGGAACTAACCCATCTCTGTTTTTATCTCTTTTCATATTGATAGTGGTTCTCCTTTGTGTGTAAGTCTAAACTGCAGTGTTTGTAGAAAAGGGGGAAGGAGCACAAGCGGTATGTCCCTATCTAGTTTGACGTATTGCACATGCTCCCCTTCCCCGCCTGCGCCGTGGTTTTGTTTGACTAGTTAGAGGTCTGCTTGGGGAGGGGATTCCTTCTGGATGCATTTCTTCTCTCGTCCTTAGTATCTTCCACTCGTTGCATCCTGTTGCACACAACACCAAGACCTGGGATGACCACTGCCACATTTGCTAGAAACCAGGTGGGTGTGGTATAGCTTTAGTAGACCAGATTGTGTTAGTGGAAGAGACCTGCTTTTGAGCCACCCAGAGCTCTTCTTCAGGTCTGGGAAAGGAACAGCATACTAAAATTAGTAGAGTCCTGTTGGTGCCAATGAGCAAAACAATCGCTGTTGTTTTAGAAGCAATTATTGCCTCAGACCTGACACTCACTACATTTAATATTATTCATGGCATCTACCCATGAAGGGTTGCATGTGAGGGCTGTCCTGTCTCTTGCCAACCCTCGTGATTTCTGTGAAATGAAGGTGTGGGTAATAATTACAAAATAATGTAACTAGGGGGAGGTGTGATCTTGAGGTGAAAGTGGGGTCACCAGCAGATTCATGCCTGGTAACTCCTCCCTGGCTAGGTGATTATTGTTCAGTTGCTCAGTTTTCGACTGTTGTAAAAAAACACTGAGATGCTATAAACATCGAAACCATGTGGAGGTAAAAAAGAACATTATAATAAAGGGGATCATCCTGTCTGTGAATAAAGACAAAACACTGATTCAGTGTATTGTAGGGTGCTCTACATGTGATCACTGAAGAGGTGATGTAAGTGAGGTGTTTCATGAAAGGTTGTCTTGGCTCCTGGGAGGCTGGCTAGCGCTTCCACAGACTGAACTCAGTAGGAGGGAAGGAAACTGATACTCTCCGATAGAAACAGATGGTTACAAAACAAAATAATAAAATGCAAACTAGGGCCTTGTAGGAGTGTGAGAGGGAGGCCAGACAAGGCAGGGGTTAAACAAGGCCTGTTAGCCCAATCAGCCCCACCCTGGTTCACCTGTGGCCAGTGTCAGGTCTGGAAGGGTATAAGGAGAGGAAAGCCAGCTCAGTTTGGGGCCGACCAGTGAAGAGGCAGGAGCTGGCTCTGAGGCAGGAGGCCCCAGGCCAGAGCTGCCACCCAGTTAGCCGCTGGAGGGCACAGCCCAGGATCCTCCCTCAGGTACTGAGGGGAGCGGGGAGCTCCCCTGCCCCCCTCGGGAACCCCTCTCCCACCTCAGGGGGAACTAGATTCTCAGGGCCATGCCCCAAACTCAACCCAACAGGCCCTGGCCAGGGGGCCTAGCCACTAGGCCACCTGGGCCCAGGTGCAAACTGCTCACAGGCCTACATTTATTTCCTATTAGTCACTCTTGTTTCTGGTGGAACCTCCATCCTTTCTCAGGTAAACCATTTTATGTGTTATGCCTTCTATGGGGAGTGGGGCAGTGATTTAAGGTTAAATTGGAGCACACAGCTCCTTTGGGAGCAGAGGCTCTGAGTCTTCTGTGAGCAGCCAGGGTCAGGCTGGAGATGAGAGGAAATTGATTGAAGGGGACTGGGGTACATCTCTTGTTAACCTGCAAGGCAGAGACAGGAGTGGCATAGCCTGGCCAAGAGGGCTTGAGTGGCAGAAAGGCTGGCAGGGTTAGGGAGCAGATGCCTGGGCAAGACTTCCTTTCACTAGAAATGGGGCAGCAAGGTGATTCACAGACCTGGGTTCCCCAAGAAACACTTCAGTTCTTCTTCCAATTTTGACTGATGCAGGCAATCCAGTAATTAACATATTTGCTATTGCACTGCCCTTGCTCTGCCCTGCAATAGGTCCAAAGCTGCCAGGGAGAATAATAAAAGAAGTTTTTGTTGGGGCCCAGTGAATTTATTGCTGAAAAGGCAACCGCCTCTGCAGAGGTTTCTACAGCTGCAGAATTGAGGCATTGCCAGATCTTTGGTCAATATTTATAATCCTGGCTAGGGTTGTCATTAAACTGACATCATTTCTCCAGCTGTCCCTGTTGGGATGGCAGCATCTGATAAAGATGCGCAAAATTGATCTCTCTGGGGTCCACAGTGGACACCCTGTACTCTTGCTCTCATGAGGAGTAAGGGAGGTCGAGAGAAATGCTCCCGTTGATCTCCCTCAGCGAGGACAGACCTCACAGTTGACTGCAGATATATCAATTCTAGCAATGCAATTGCCATAGCTAGAATTGTATCTGCAGTCAACTGTAAGGTCTTGTGTAGACCAAGCCTTAATAGTGGTAAGTATTGGACTTCTCAATGGAAACCGTTGTACTTGAAATGTTACTGGCCGTAAATGATCATGGTAAATAAAAAGGCACTATTGGCTGTTGGCTACATTGGGGTTCCACTTCTTCTCAGTGCTGCCACTGACTTGTTGTGTGACCTTGGGCAAGCTATCTAGCTTCTTTCTCAATTTTACGTATTGGATATTAATTTTCCAGAGGGATTTGACTATTTACTAACTTTTGAAAAATGCTTTAAGTAATTCACCTGGCAAGTATATTAGGCATAAAATCTATAGCAAAAATGTTTTTATGTAAAAATCATGTGACACGGTGTGTCATTTGGATTTATTACAAACTTTTTTTTTTTTTTTTTAAATTGCAGCTGTACTGCATACTTTTTGGCTCTTTTACATGAGCCAAGCAGTTCCATGATGCATTTCTTTGTCATCCCCATCTTGTATTTATTTTAGATATTCTGTTACCAGGAAGATTTCATACTACTCATATGGAAAGATGAGTTTAAAATTATTTTCCCTCACTTCAGCAAATTATTGGTGGCTCCCACAATTACTTAGAAATCTCTCTTTTCTTCAATGGGATTTGGATCAGGCCCTTAAAGTCAAAGAACAGGCTCCCATTGACTTAAATGGGTTTGGATTGGGCCTTAGCTGAATATCGGACTGTGACTGAAGGGAACGGTGGTTGGTTTGTGACACAGATAAAGCCTTTCATTTTTTTTTTCTCTCTTACAGATTTTAACTTTAGAAATTCCCAGGTTTTATAAAAGTCATTGTTTAGGCTTTCATCAATTTTCACCCAAATGTGGACCAATCATATGTGAAAATATAGATTATAAATCACAAGACTTAAAAATTAAAAAAATTTTGTTTCCTGTTTTCTTTTTTGAGCCTCCACTGTTCCTGTTTGTCAAACTCTTCTCTGCAGCTGTGAGGATTAGAAACTTCATCTAGTTATGATTGCTGAGGGAGCATATTGTCAGGGGCTCCAGGAGGTGGGTCTTCTAGAAAATGCCCAAATATTGCCTGCCATGCGATAAACTCTTGTGAGTTTGCAATGCTAGATGAAATTCACCTCTGTGCAAAGAGCCAGACCAAGGCTTGTTTGCCACTGTATCCTTCTGAATGTGAAATGAAGGATAATGGTGAGATCCCAGGGGCTTACCTAGGGAACAAGCTTTAAAAAAATTGCCAAGATGGAGCTCATATACATAATTTGTATTTTTATTTATGAATTGTTTTATCAATGACAGTGGTTCCCAACCTTTTCATGAGTGTGGACCCCCCAGTTGCCCCCCAAACATTCATGGACCCTCTCCAATTATCCCCCCCCCAAACCATTTGCAGATCCCCTCAGAGCCAATTCTAGCTGCTATGTACTCTTCATTAAATGAAAAAGGAAACCACAACACAGAATTTTGGATAGCAATTAATAACATAATTGGAAGATAATTAATTTAAAAATAATTGATTGTAACTTTGCAGTTTATTTAAACCTTATTTTCTATGATCATTTTTATTTTTTCATGGACCCCCTGCAATACCTTGTGGGCCCCCAGGGGTCTGTGGACCCCAGGTTGGGAACCACTGATCTATTACATATACAGTTTGATTAAAGATCTTACACAGATTTTTTTTTTTTTTTTTTTTTTTTTTTTAAAGTCTGGCAGGGTAAGAGAAACCACGTGTCCAATCCCACTCCGATTAAGTATAATACAGTGACATCTGATAAGCCGCCCAGAAGGCCGGATATCCTACAGGATGGACTCAATTATTGAATCTGGCAGCAAGTGAAAACTGTATCTACTATGTCTGTAGTCCCATGGAATGGTGCACTGGATAAATGAATGTGGAACAGTGGGTAAATCAGCTTTCTGTGACCCTGTTGGGTCTGTACATGGAATTTAAACATTCAACCAGAGCACCAAAGGGATTATGCCTAAAAAGAAAAAAAGGAAATTAACTATTAACTCTTATATTACTAGTACTGTTCAGGTTTGGCAGTCAAAGATGTACTTTGCTTTTTTTTCCTAGACCTGGGAGCGGGGGCTTCAAGGTGAATGTCACCATTGATCTTGCAGTGATATCTGACCATTAAAATGCAATTTCCTTTACTCGGTTTTACTGTTATTGCTTTTGACTGTTAATCCATGTTATTTTGCAAAAGGCAGGTTTAATATTCGTATCTAGCTTGCAATTTAGGGGCCTGATCCAGTGAGGTTGTGAGCGCTTGCTTTTGGGATCAGGGAGTTGGGAGGACGTCGCACCATTCAGGGGAGTCTTAGAATGTTGCAGGATCGGTCTTTGATTTATTACTGTTGACGACACTGCTCTAGGTAGGTGTCTCTAGCTATTATTACTAGAGTTCTATCCTCGCTGCTCAGATCTGCTCTTGGCTGATCCTAGAACAGTGGGCTCTGCCTGGGAGTAGTACAGTCTGTCTGTTTTTTAATATATTTTGGCAGATTTGAATGATAGGGGTGGGGGTGGGAAATCTTAGAAAGCTGTATGCTATTACTTCTGTGCTCGCTCCAAGACTGGTATGACTTCTTATGAACGTTTCCCTGTGACTAATCCGTAATTGTTTAAAATAGTTTACAACAAAATCATGCTTTCAAAAGACTGTTTTTATTGTCCTCTCTGGTTTTTGAAATGTTCTATCATTTTTGTGGTTCCTAATGGAAATTTCATGAGGATGTTTTGGGATGCAGGTTTACTGTTCCTGTGCAGCACTGGTGTTACGTCAGTAGCTCTTTAACAGCTCCCAAAGATCTATTAGAATTGACAGGGTCATTGGTCCAAAACCAAAGCTTGCTTACACACACAGGTTATGCCAGTTCTGGCAGTGCTTCATGGTCCTGCTTTCCCATGCCCTTCCCCAACTACCACTGCATGGGTTGAAACCAGTATTGTGCCCTGCTTTCCTCCTATTTTCTCAAATGGACATGCACAATAAACTCCAGATGTGTAAGCTTCAGGAAGTGAGGTGGCCTGGAAAGCACCCCAAAAATTCCCATTGTGATATTGGGTGTTCAGTGGGAGACACTGCTTAGCTGAGAAGAAATAAAATGTACAATAGATGCCAGACTGTTCTTGAGGAATTAAAAACTGGAGAGAGATGGTCCGTTCTTAAATTAATCTTTCTTACCCCAGCACAGTGGAAAGTCCCATGCTTGTCCTAGCCAGGGCTTTGCTTTGGGCAGAGCTTTGCTGTTCCCTTTCTTGCAAATTCAAGAAATTTCTCAGTCAATAAATTGTGAATCCCCTTTTGTTTCAGTTGTGTACAAATAGGTGTTTTGCCTGCAGCTTCTGCTGATGTCAGGTGAGGGTTAATGCTTTGTAATAATTTGGCCCTGAGCACAAACTAGTTCAACGTTGATCTGCCAACTACTGACCTCTTTTCACCTGACACAATTAGGACCCTATTTAGAACTCCTCGCACAAAACTTAGGCAAAGCTCCCAGGGATTTCAATAGGTTTTCTTGAGTATGGAGTTCTGCAAAAGGCCCTGAACTGCGGGACAGGAGTGAGGACTGCTGCATTGGGGATAGTTTATAAAACCTGGTTAGTTTCAGGATTTATTGTATCTTAAAAAGAGAGGTGAATGGTCCAAGAAGACCTTTTTGAGTATGACCCAGGACTTGCAGGAATATCAGATTTTTAAGATCCCAGATTTTCCCACCTTTCTCCTAAAAGGGAGGTAAAGCCTATCATGCATGGCAGGTCTATTAAATATTGTGATAATTCCATGGCCTGGGTCATATGTGAAGGCGGATTAGATGATCTAATGGTCTCTTCTGGCCTCAAAAATCCATGAATACCGTTATAACCTTATACTAGTTTTCAGTCTCTGCATTTTTATGTCAATTTTTAGAATGTTTAATTCACCGGAGACACTACATAAGATTTACCTTCCCTTTGGGACATTTTTAACATAACAGACTGTGTCCATTTAAATTCCACTTATTAAACTCATGGGATGTGTGATGTTAAGAGAACTTATCACAATGTGAAATAATCAATTTTAGGAGAACACTTGGCAAAGTTTCTCTTTGACTACCTTGTCATCTGAACTTACCTTAAGTTACCTCTGAAAGCTTTTGTAACTTCCTCATCTGAAAATGCTGGTATAACCCTATATTTTGGGTTAGTTTATTTATTTTTTACAGTCATCACAGCTTTGCCCTTTGAGGTACGTAGGAAGGAGCATCGAGATTTCAGCTACATATTTTTATTGAAGAGTTGAATGAAATAAGTAAAGACCCTTTCCAGTTCACATGTGGAACTGCTACATTTAGTAAGAAACAGCATTTCATTTTCCAAAGAAATTTAACTTTGTAATTCATGAATTGAGTGCTTAATAAAAGATACTCTATTAGCAGCCAAGAAGGATAAAGATCTGATTAAGACATGTTGAAGTCAGTGGACTTTTTATCAGGCCCTAACAACCTATATCTCTTCAACAATGAGAACATAGGATGTATGCAGTGTTTTTGTAGCATGTCAGCTCTAGGTCATTAGGAAAAATTAGGCGGGTGAGATAATATCTGTTGTTGGGCCAACATCTGTTGGTGAGAGAGACAAGCTTTTGCATCACACAGAGCTTTTCTGTCCCCAACAGAAGGTGGTCCAATAACAAATATTGGTTGTATCTACACTAGCAAGCTCTTTTGAGAGATTTTTGGAAAGAAGGGGGCTCTTTCGAAAGCTCCCATGGAGCGTCTAAACACAAAAAGTGTTCTTTTGAAAATAAATTGAAAGAATGCAGTGCTCCTTTCAAAACTACTCTTCCTTTCCTGTTTCAGGAAGAGTGCTCCCTTTCAAAAGCTTCTTTTGAAAGAAAATGTACATAGACGCTCCGCAGACCCCTGTTTTCCATAAAATCAGTCCTCATAGTGCCTGATTTTTTTTTTTTTTTTTTCAGGTCCTGGCCTGCTCTTTCAAAAGAGCAGCGGCTCTGTGGACACTCGTTTGAAAGAGCAGATTGCTTTTGATCTGCTTTTTTGTGTGGATGCACTCTTTCGAAAGACGTTCTTCCAGAAGAGCTTCTGTCAAAATATCTGTTTAGTGCAGACGTAGCCATTACCTCCTCCATATTGTCTCTACTACAAGAACACAGGTCCAGCAGTTCTTCTATTCAGGACAGTGCCATTAGGCCTGCAGCTTCAAGACTCCCACAAAGGTTGGTGTGGTGTTTACTGATTATGCTGCAGTGAGAGAAGATGCTGGAGAAAGGCAAGCTCATTCTGACTGACAGATGTGTGGGGATAGTAACTTGGGGGGATCAGAATGAATTTCCCTTTTTATTGTGCCCTTGACCAAAGCTCAGTTTGGGTTTTCCCTGTTTTGGTAAATAGGAAACCTTCTGCCATCCTAAATCTCCTCACTAGCACACATGGGAGTTCTGGACATGTTGCATATTATTTTTCCTTGGTAGCCTACACTGCCCATTCAGTTTATGCAGCATGTGAGTTTGTGGCATATAGACTGTGTCTTGGCTTTACAGACGTGGATTCCGATTGAGCGACTGAGCAAGTCATCCCAAATTGCTTTGAATGGACCATGCTGCCATTTAGCCAAAGTCTAAGGTCCCTCCTCAAATGTATCATCAGGCAAATTCCTTTTGAAGTCAAAGGAAGTTAACTTAAAGAGTCAAGAAGATGATAATGTTAGAACAAACACCTGACCTGGAAAAGACAATGACTGGGGGATAAAGAGGACTTCAGGCTTCTTGGCTCCTTTCTTGTGTTTTTTTTGCTTTTCCCCTGAGACTACCAACAAGGATGCTGGTGTTTGGTACTGGTTTCATGTTGAGGCTGTCTGTCTGCAAAGAGCATCAACTCATTTTCCTCCGGGTCCTGGGCAGTAGCCTTCAGACAACATCTTTCCAAAAGAGGTTGATTTAATATTGTGCTTGTAGAACACTTAGGCATGCTGATATCCTTGTGTTAGCAGACTCTCAAGTTACCAGTCACCTGTATGTTTGTGTGTCTGATCCTATCTCCTCTGGTGGGATTGTAATGCTCAGTGTAGTTTACATTTAAAGGAATGAAACACCTAGCTGTTGTCAGGACCACCAGCATGCACAAAGCACAGCGGTAAATCTGAATCTTGCTGTGTGTCGAATCTTTTCTAAGAACCAAACAGGATAGGCATATACAGTGTGAGACTTCATGTCTGATGAGATTACATCTTGCCTGTAAATTTCCAAAGGTGACTATAAGCCAGGGATGGATGGTACCAGGAGCAGATCTTCTTTCAAACCTGGACCTGAGTGAGAACAAATGCACTAAAAGCAGGCTTACGTTGGCATAACTGAGAACAAATTCTGTGCTTTAAGTAGGCCCCAGGTTGCCTCAAATATCCTGTCTTTTCCTAACCCAGTAATAAGCATGTTATCTGGTTCTGCCGTCCTTGTTGGTTAGGGCAGCCAGGGAGGAACTTATCCTTTTGTTTTCTCTTCCTGTTACAACCCGCTTGTTTTAACACTGAGGGCAGAGGCACAAATATAAATCTTTTCTGAGGATTTAGTAGCCCCTCTCTGGTGATAGAGGGTCAGCAAAGTAGTTGTGACACGTTGCTGTAGCTGCTATCTTGTTCTCTGGATCACAAGAGGGAAATATTTAGTAGGAGAGACATTTTTTGTCGGATTGGTGAGCTCAGGCCTGCTGTACATTGTATTATTTTATCTTGTTAGGAACACTGGCCTGAAGCTTGTGATGGGGCAGAAGCTACCTGTGTGGAGAAGGTACTTAAAGAGCAGGTATTCTTGATTGCACATGCATGCAAGCTTGACATCACAAGCATCCAGTAGACTTTGTCATTCATGCAAGTAACTCTGAGAGATCAACTTAGCCCTTCATCTTGGTCTTACATTATCTGATAATTGGTTTAAAAATTGTCAGAAGTATGTGGTTTCATACTGCTGTTCACATGTCTAATTAGATCATTATGTAGGTGCACAAAAAGATAGTATAACACAAACATTTTGCAGTGTACGGGGAGTCTGATCAGCCAACTTTTTTAATGAGGAAAAGTTTGGACATTCATCAAGCATGTTGGCTTCTTAATATCCTATGTCATAGCTAATTATCTTAAGCAATATTCTGTAACTATTTTGTTTTAAAAAGCCATATCATGTACATAAACTAAATCACTGGCCGCTATTCAGTCCTTGAGCCAGAGTTTGTTCCTATCTTTTTATAGATTTTTATTTTAAATGAAAGCAACGCATATCACTCAGTGCTAGTTAATTTGAATTCCTTTTATGAGCATACTTGCAGTTGCATTTCAGTCAGAATGACATTTGAGTTATCTGACTATTGAAATATTGCTTCATTAGGTGACCTGGTGTTAACATAGATTTGTTGTTGTTTTTGTGTGGTGTATAAAGTCTAGCTCCGTTTGGGTGCATGAAAAGCTCTGCTTCTGCTCCTTAGCTCTTGCACAGAGGTGTTTCGGTGAGGTATTTCTTCAAAGGGCGTAGTAGGATCTAGTCTAGCCCAAGTATCCCTGCTCACCTCATGGTGGGGTGCCTGCACTGGGTACAGCATCTCTGGGCACTCCTACTCTTGTAGTGGACCCTTGCTTGGCTCCCCCAGTACAGAACTGTGGCTTACAGCCATAATTTATCCATTTAATAGTAGTTTGGGTTAAATGGTGCTTTATTTAGATTTTTTTTTTAAGGGAGTGTTAGTTCCTCCCTGCCAAAATAAAGCAATTGTTTCTTAGTGTGAGGGAGAGACCCAAAGGGGAGAGGAGCTCCCCTTATCTACTATTTGAACCCAGCCACTGTTTCTGGACACTGGTTTGTGCAAAATGTACATCTGTGGACACTAGCTGTAGTTTCCACTCCTCCCCACCTTTATGGCAGTACTAAAATGTATGTTAAAACATTTGTCATTTGGAAACTTGTGTTGAAAAAGATTTAACAAGTTATTTTGGGATTCATGCCCATATTAATTTCCATTAGAGAAAGGGCAGGAAGCCAGTGATCTGTGATGCACCACTGCATTGAGTCACAATGGGGTTTTCGTTGTACTGCAGAACCTCTGTGCATTGCTCTGCCAGCCTCAGCATGTTGCAGCAGGATATTTATTTGGCTGTGGACCGGTGTTGTTCATCTGTAAATCTAGTTTCTTTGTACAGTAAACCCTCGAGTTATGCGGGGATTGCATTTCTGGCAACTCCAGCATAACTCGAATTTTCATGCAAGTCAAGGGGAGACAGAAACCAGGTTGCAGCCTGGTTCCCAGCTCCCCTGGGCTTGCAGGAGCCAGGAAAATGACCAACCCAGCAGGGCTGGTCACTTTCCTGGCTCCCAGAGTGGCAGGGAGCCAGGACTCAGAGGGCAACCTGGTTCCCATTTCTCTGCTGCTTGCAGCTTGTGGGACTAGTTGCTCAGTTTCCTGGGTCCTGCAAGCAGCAGAGAGCTGGGAACCAGGCAGTAGCTTGGCTCCCAGCTCCCCTCTGTTGCAGAGAGGGGAAACTGAGCAGGGCAGGGGTCTTGGTCTGTTTCCTGACTCCAACCAGCAGTGGGTGAGCCGGGAACCTGGGGCAGCCTGGGTCCCCTCCCCTCCCCTCCTCGGAGCCAGGAAACCAACAAGGGTTGCTGCCCTGCTCAGTTTCCTAGCTGTGCAAGTGGAGGGGAGCCAGGAGCCAAGCTACTGTCTGGTTCCCAGCTCCCAGCCACTCTAAGGACTGGGAAACAGCTCCAGTCAGGCATGGCAGCCTGACTTGCTGCTGCTGCTGCCCCTGCAGGAGTAGTTTCTTGTTGGAGCAGCAGCTGCGAGTCAGGCTACCATCCCTGACAGGAGCAATTTCCTGCTCCTGTCAGGGGTGGCAGTTTCGTTAACCTGAGACATGTGCAACTGGACTGTGTGTGTCTCGAGGGTTTACTGTATGTGGAGATGCAAATACTCCAAACACTGAATTGTTTAGTAGTAACTACTGTGGGAGAATTTTTATTTCCCTTCTTTAATGAATGATCCTTGTATCTAAGTCCTATGAAATCCTGTAGTGAATAGGAGCCTCTCTTTTGAATGTTTAACCTGACTCTCAGAATTCTGGAGGAGAGAATTGTCTGTGAAATTCTGTGGGCCAGATTCTTACCCCATTTGCCCCAATGTAAATTGGGAAAAATTCTGCTGAAGCTTATGAAGTTCCAACAGTTTAAGTGACTTAGAATTGGGCGCCATAGAAATATCTGTAGAACCCTCTGTGATACCTAGAATTCTCTACTGAGACTCTTTGGTTTTGGTTTCCCTAGCACCTCATGGAATTGATCCATAATTTCTTCATTTGAAAATCCCAGTGGAAAAGTGTAGGATTTCAACACCACTGGATGTTCTTCTGTTTATCCCTAAAGCAGGAGCAGCTCCTTGCACTGCCTTGTCAGTGAGCACCCTCAATATTGATTTAGGGCTTCAGGATACATTTCTCATTAGTTTATTTGAAGATAATCATCCAGAGGGGTAGGGGCACTTTTAATTTCCACATGACATGGAGACCTGTCTGCTAGGACCAAAACACTTTACATAGGTCACCAGCGCTTGGATAACTGGCACATGCTGATAATCGGCACTTGGGCAACAGCTCCAGGGCTGCTCCCCTGCTGGGGCTGGCTGCTGTGGGGTGGACACCCTCTCCCCACTGGCTGGGACTGGCTAAGCAGGGCCAGCTTCCTGGTTGGAGCTGGCTGCAGTGGTGCAGCCTCCACAGCCAGGGCTGGCTGCTGGTGGATATATCCACATCTAGGGTGGCAGAGTGGGGCTGGCTGCTCTACTGGGGTTGGTGGCAGTGGGGAACCCCACACCCTGGGGTCAGCCAAGCAGGGCCAGTTGTCCTGTTTGACTGACTGGAAAATTTGATTATCTGGCAACCTCCAGTTCCCTAGGGAAGCTGGTTAACGAAGCTTCTACTGTAATGACTTATAGTCATCAGCAACCTGGGCAGGAATCAGACCCCCTAACCTTCAGACAAATGGCTTCCTTCCTCAGTCCCCTGAACCTCCCTGCCTTCTGCTTACTTCTGCTGCTTCAGCCTTTGTCCCAACATTGTGGAAACTGATGATTGGGCCCCCAAAGTGAAAGTAAAGCAGCTTGGGCAGTCTGAACTAGTGCATACAATTTGGTTAAAATCTGAAAGTCCTGCTTGCTTGCTTCCTGCCAGACAGATGCTCTCGTGAAAGCAGGGTGGCTCAAAAACTACACAGCTTGGTACATTCTCTGTGTGAAAGGAGGAAAACAGTATGTGTTGGCTGGCTATTTCTGGTGTCAGAGCTCCTGGGAGTTATCTGAGGCTGGTGCTGACATACGCTGCACTTGAATTTCCAGGTACATATGCCTCTTGTTGTTTGCACAGAAATATTTGTTTCATCAGGTTTTTTAATAGAATGGCTCAGTTTTTAAGAGGCTGGTACACTCTTGGTTCTCATCCCAGATAGTCTTTTAGTAGGTTAGCTTAGCTTCTCCTGAAAGTTAACACCCACCTCATGAGATAAACACACACTACAGCTGTTAGTAAACTCATACCCTTGGAGAGGCCCAGACTATGGCCCTTACAGTTGTAGGAGGCTGTCTTGCTTTGCATCTCTCAGCACCAATTCACTTGACTGCACAATGAATGCAGGGAAAGGCACTGATCAGCTTAGAAACAGTTAGCAGCTGTGGTTGCAGAAATACTCCAGCTAGAACCAGCACAGCAAAGCAATCCATGGTTTGTGTTCAGAATAGCAGTGCTTCTGCCATTAGGATGCAAAAGGGACTTTTGCCATTTACAAAAACAAGGCAGAAATCCAAGTAAAATCCATCTGCCTTCATCCTGGTCTGTGTCATTCGCACGTGGCCACTCCTGGTATTTGCACCTCCTGGATAAGGGGTGAGCATCTGAGTGCCTCAGACCATGAGTGTGCACTCCAGTGGGGTCTCCCAACTGGCTGCAGTAGGACTTCAGAGAGGTTATCTTCATTCTACAGCTTGGCAACTGCTGCTGAGGAGTAATCTAAAATGTACCCATAGCTAATGAGCCTATGTAGGTATCTTTGACCACATTAGCATGTCTTTCTTAGTGAGCAGGAGGTACACCCCGATATATGAGGGTCTTGGAAGAAAACTAACCATAGCAAAGTTTGGGAATATATTAGGTGTGGAAGGATTAGATTTTTATCGGTCAATATTGACCGCAGCGTGTGCACTGAAACCAACAAAGTAATTCTATGATCAAAATTTACCAGTAGCTCAAGTAAGAAAAATGCAGCTTGAGAACTTAGGGGTATTTACTTGTTATATTTCATGTGATGTTGACAATTTTGTGTTTTTAACCATTACAAATCTCTAACTTTTTAAATGTTAAAGTTTGCTGTCTTTAAACAGTCTGCTCCTCTCCCAGATTTTCCCATTACTGACAAGGCAGCATAAAGAGCTACTCCTTTTCTGTAGATAAACAGAGCGACATGCAAGGGTGCTGAAATCCTGCACAAGTGCTGACTGCCAAATTAAATTAGAAAGTGCAATATATCTGCCTGCCTTCTTGGTTAATAGAGTGCATATGTTAAGACCACGTATTGATGAAATCGGTCATCTTTTGGAGCAAAAACAGTTTGACCACCTGGCACTCTTTTAGTTTGTTTGCACCTGCGCAATGAATGTATCCATAGTAGATGGCACTGATTTTTGTTTATCCCTGGTCAGGAGAGATTTGCTTGTGTGGGAATGTCACTCATGCTGATGATCAGGGCAAAATAGTACCAGTATGCGGAATAGTAACAAAACAAAGTAGCAGAAATGTAGCACTTTAAAGACTAACAAAATGATTTATTTGGTGATGAGCTTTCATGGGACAGACCCACTTTTTCAGATCAATTTCATTTCCAATACAGACTGACATAGATAGATAGATATCAGGGCATAGATATCTACCTATCTACCTACCTACCTACCTACGACAAAAAGAAAAGAAGTTGCAATAAAAACTGACAAATCAAATAGGGGTATGTTAATTGTCCTGAGCAAAATGTGTGTTCTTTTAAAGAGCTGCTCTGTTTAAAAAACAAAATCAATCGAAGATGTCCTGAGGCAATTTAAAATATATTAAGACTTACAGAGTAATATCAGTTGTTGCTTAAGTTTTAGATAAGTGGCAAATTGAGTAATAAAGCTCAAGTGGTAAGAATCGCGCCTTTTAGTATGCTCAAAGATCAATCAAGATGTTGATGCCCCTCTACTGTCCCTTGCCCTCAAAGATAACAGATTTAAATAAGATTTGGAGAAAGTGGAAATATTTCTGAACAGTAGCTGTTCAGAAGTAGTCTGATTTGTAGAAGGGGTGAAGTTGGTTGAAATGGCAGAGAGTTGCTCTATAGAGAATTTGTGGGTGCAGTATAAGATGGTGAACCAAAACTCCTGAGTTTCAACCCATCTCTTATTGTGGTGATGTCAAATTATACACATGGATGACCTCTTTGCTTCAGTTTCCCCTGCCTCTCCCCTAATATTAACTTACCTCAGAAGGGTGGTTTGAAGAAGAGTTAAGGGGCAAAATTTTCCATGGCACTTTTGCCATCCCACAAAAAGCAATGGAGTTGAACAGATGAAACTGAATAGATGGGTTAACTTAAGAGTAGGCTTAGAAGTTTTAGCTTTGGATTGGTTAAGTGTCAGGAGACATTGATTTCAACATACAGGCACAAACCAATGAAAGCCTATTTCCATCAATAATAATGGAAACATACAAATGGGCAGTGTTTTTTTTTTTTGTTTTTTTTTTGTGCTGGCACTTGGTGATATTGAGTACCGGCACCTTGGCACCTCTAGCCATGGGATTGGCTGGGAACGTGGGGCAGGAAGACAGCTGAGTACCACCTCTTCTTTTTTTTTTTTTAAAGGCACCGTAAACAGGCAAAATAAGAAAAGTGGTGTCTGAGAATTTTAGTTTGATTTAAGAACATAGATTTGGTATAGTTTGACATGAGATGTTCACAATTTGTGTGTTAACTGTTCATAAAGCTTAAAACTTTTTGAATCCCAGCATCCACTGCCACAACTGTTCCCAATAGTTTTCTGCAGCTGTGAACATTTAAACAAATAACTGAAAAAAACTGCTTGAAACCCATAGTTCTGCTCAACTGTGGTATTTTAAATTGCTAAAACAAAAAATTCTCACAAAAAATTGATATAACCAATTGAAATTATTAAACAAATTCAAATTCTGGAAAGTCTGCATAAGAGTTGTGTCACAAAAGTGAAGAGGCTTACTGTCCGTACCAGTAGCAACTTGGGAACCTAGAGGCTTAAAACCTTCTTCTTTTCTCTGAATGTCACCTTGGAGGATCAAGCTGTGAGTTCTAATTGTCTGTCATAGGAAATATCGAGGATAACATAAGAACCTATCACAGTGTTTCTCAACCTTTTTTAAACAAGTACCTCTTTTTTTCATTTTTTGAAAAAGTACCCCCAGACTCCTTTCGCATACACCTAAGGGAATGCGTACCACCAGTTGAGAAACATGGTCCTAAGATAATCTGAGGTCTTGAAACAAGTGCTGTTCAACGTTCCCAGATTACTGTACCCTTTTCAGGAGTCAGATTGTTTTGCATACCAAGTTACATGTGACTTAAACTATTTACAAAAACATGCAAACATTTCACAGAAGATGCTGCTGAAAACTTGCTGATTCTCTATCATATTATCAAATAATGAATTGAAATAGAAATATTGTACTTACATTTCAGTGTAAGGCATTTGAAGCAGTAGAAACAAGTCATTGAATGAACTTTAAGATTGTACTGACTTTACTATAGGTTTTTTAATGTTTTCTGTTGTAAAATTAGGCAAATATATAGTTAAGTTGATGTATCCCCTGGAATACCTCATTGTACCCCCAAAGGTATATGTACCCTGGATGAGAAACACTGACCTAACTCATGTATGATAAAAAGAATGCCTAGAGGCATATATGTCATGTAGGCAACAGAGACTGTCACAAAACTTGTTTCTCCCTGAGAGAGAGAACAGAGGACATAAGAAAATCCATGTTGGATCAGACCAATAGTCCATATAGCCCAGTATCTTGTCTTCTGATCATTCTCTCTGAAGCACCTGAGACTGGTCACTGTCAGAACAGATAATCAGTCACCTGTTGCCCATTCACAGTTTGTGACAAACAGAGGCTAGGGATACTTTAGTGAAGGGGTGGGCAATAAGCAGTCTATGGGCCAGAGGCAGTTCTCCAACATTAGCTCCTCCTGGATCACCAGATGCTTTATTTTTCTGCATATCTGCAGGCGAGGCTGCTTGTAGCTCTTGTTGGCCGTGGTTTGCTGTTCCCAGCCACTGTGAGCTTCAGGGAGCAAAGCAGGCTGGGCCACTGCTTCTTGCAGCTCCCATTGTCCAGGAATGACAAACTGTGGCCAATGGGAGCTGCAAGCAGCTGTACCTGTGGACACAAAGGTTAAATAAAGTGTCTGGGGAGCTACCGGTGATAACCCTGGCAAACTGTGGGATGCTTATTGCCCATCCCTGCTCAGGTAGAAAACTCGAGGCAGAGGATTCTAGAAGTGGCGTGTGTGTGTGTGTGTGTGTGTGTGTGTGTGTGTACGCATAATTGGTGTAAGCAAAAATCAGCTGGGTTTGTAGAGCTGCCGCAGCTATGGTATTTTTAGAAGTATTGAGACGAGATGTGTGTGTGTGATTAGAAAAGCCATCTCTGCAGCGATAACATTCTGTTTGCTGGTATGTAACATTGTCTGGTGGCTTTCCCAGCTGTTACTAACAAGCAAAGCCATCCATTAATTTCTGTGAGCTACCCATAGTCCACTGCTGAAAGGAGTAGGTTCAGGCCGGTGATCCTAGTTTCAGCTATAGCAATGGCTTCTGTATATACAGCCTTTTCCAGTAACACAGTTCCTTGGGGAAAACTCTTGCCAAATGCCAGTGATAATAGTCATCCCCCACAGTGTTTCCTTTCTGAACATCATTGCCAGTGTGATGGTTTGTGCAATGGTAGAGTCAAACTGCTGTATGTGGAGATAAAGTATGTGATTGTCTGTGACTTCAAAGAGAAATCTTATCCTGTGAAAACACTCTTCATCCAGCAAGTGGTGAAAGAGAGTAAGATAAAGACCATTTTTGTAAGTTATGTGCCTGTTTTGAACAGCAGGTGAGATGAGCAAGGATCAAAGACAGTTACAGCTATGGGAAATTTCTTAGAGCCACTTCATGTGCATATATTATACTAGTTCTAGGATTACAAACTTGTGTGTTAATCATTTTATTTTATACAATATTGATTTTCTTTTTAACCCCTTGGAAGTGCTGTCTTTCCTATATTTAGAAAGGTATTTTTACAATTTGGATTTTTTCACTATAGAAATCCTTTAGGAGATTTCAGGGAATACATGTCCTAATTTAATGGCTTTCCCAGTGAGCAATGTGCCAATCAGAGAAGAGTGCCTTCCCTCTATCCTATCCAGAGCATTTGACACAGAACCACCTTGTCATAAAGGATCTCAAAGTGGTTTGTAAACTGAAGATGTGAAGCATTGTTGCAGATGTCCTGCACAGCTGGAAAGATAGTTAGCTCGTACTCCACTGTAAGAGAGGGGAATTATTGGTCAAGAGCTACATCTACATGGGTATGCTACATCGAAATAGCTTATTTCGATGTAGTGAAATCGAAATAAGCTATTTCGATGAATAGCGTCTACACATCCTCCAGGGCTGGTGCTGTCGACGTTCAATGTCGACATAGGACAGCACTACATCGAAGTAGGCACTGCAGGGGAGTGTCTACACACCAAAGCAGCCCACATTAAAATAAGGGTGCCAGGAACAGCTGCAGACAGGGTCACAGGGCGGACTAGCACTTCCCAGGCAACAGCAAGCTGCTCCCTTAAAGGGCCCCTCCCAGACACACTCAGTCTGCACAGCACGCGGTCTGCAGAGCCGCAAGCCCGCACACCCCATGGAAGCACCATGGACCCCCAGCAGCAGCAGCAGCCAAAAACCCTGGGCTAAGGGCTGCTGCACACAGCAACCACAGAGCCCTGCAGGGGCTGGCAGAGCGTCTCTCAACCCCTCAGCTGATGGCCGCCATGGAGGACCCCGTTATTTCGATGTTGCGGGACGCGGATCGTCTACACATGCCGTTCAACGTCGAAGTAGGGCGCTATTCCCATCTCCTGTTGGGGATAGCGACTTCGACATCTTGCCGCCTTACGTCAATTTCAACTTCGAAATAGCGCTCTCCACGTGCAGACATGGCAGGCGCTATTTCGAAGTTGGCACGGCTACTTTGAAGTAGCCGGCATGTGTAGACGCAGCTAAGGACAAACACTGTTCTTAACCCCACAGCGTCAACAAGGCCATAGTTGGTCTTTTCATCGCAATAAGCTGCATGCAGCTCATTTTATCCATGGCATCTCTGAAGAATAAAGGGTTCCTATTAGCTTTGTCAATTTTGGTTGGATGTATTCCTGGAGGTTTTACCACATGATGTAATCTTTAATGATTTAATTTATAGTAATGCCTAGAGGGTTGACAACACTAGTTCTCCTAAGTCTGCCAGGATCTGAATCTGTGGCTAAAGAGAGGAGAGGTCTGCCCAACTGATTGCTCAGAGTAGTATGATGCATCCCTGCTTTTAATATTTGTAATCAATCATAAGAATGTTGAGCAGGTGTAAGAAAATGTTAAGGGAGGGGTCTCTTCCTTACATACAATTACAACCCCCCATTGGATTTCCCTTGTTGTTTTTGTGGAATGTTCCACTGAAGCAAAAGAGGTTCCTCCCATGTAAAATACAATCTTTCAGTATATGTTAGTGTCTTGCTTAGAAGACTGACATGTAACATGTTTACATAGCTGTGATTGTTAGCCCTCCTCCAGTCATAAGCAATCTCTCTGCATGATAAAGCTGTCAGAACAACTCTCCTTTTCTCCTGAGCTCTCCCCATCTCCCAGTGTTTGTGGAACACCAGGCCTCTAAATGCTCAAACAGTGTAATATTTTTTCATGCCACTAGTTACTGAAAATTAGAGGTTTGCAAGGGAAAGGAGTATTCAACTTTTGCCACCTGGCCCTTCTAGACTACCGTAGTTGGGCGAGTGTGCGTCTGTGGAGAGAATGCAGTATTCTAATATGCTTTTAGATGGTCCATGGATTGCCACCAAATTTCTTGGCATAGATCTTTCTCTATGCTGTGGTCACTTTGCACTGCTGGTGCAGCTGACCACAAGAGGATCTTTGTAGTGTGGGGGCTGTTGCAGTGGTGAGGAGCTAGTGTAATGACACCCTTCCCGTGGCAATGGCAGAGGTTACAGCTGGGATACGAGGTATGGAAAGGCATGCTTGTACTCCATTGTAAACAGCAGGCATATTAGCATCTTGGTACCGTTAGCTTATGCAGAGGAACCAGCCCAGCACACAGCTGGGCCAAAAGAGAGAGAGGAGAAAGACGGGTAAAAGTCACTTCTTCATTCTCCTTCTTGAGTTGTGCTGAGTGTTCACCTGCTTCAGCTGGGCTATTCTTTCCCACCCTGCTCAGATTACCTGCTGGGAAAGACTTTTCCGTCATCTCTAAATTCTGGGGCAGGATGGATTACTTCAGATAGATCTCTCTCTTTATAGGATTCTTCTAAAAAAAACCCCATTATTTGGATTCCATTGAGCCACTTGTTTTGGGGACTTGAAAAGCTGTTAGAAAGGAGCAATGCTTGGAATTCAGTAGGCTTCCTTCCACAGATCTGTCTGGATGCTGGAGCGTCTTTAATACCCCCAGACATTAAATGATGATGATTTTGTTCGCTGCTTTTTTTCCACCAGAAGTGAATTGTTGTATCTCCAAGTGCATGCTTCTCCACAAAGGACTAGAATCAACCACATGATAAATAACCCAAGAAAGAAATTTGCCTTTTCTTGTTTCTGAGACTTTCTGTAGAACTCCTGCCTGTAGTCTCTGTGCATTGGGAGCTGGCTAGTCTCTAACTCTGCCTGTTTTATACTGGTATACAGTGAACTGACTGCAGATGAATTCCCCTTGTTACATTCCTGGGTGACTGAGAACATGACTTCCAGTATAGATCACACCTGCTTTCTTCTTCATGGCCAATGATCCACAGTATCTTCATACATTGACTATTGGTACAGTTGGTATGTCATCACTTGTCCTTTTATATCTGGGATGCTTTTATTACGAAAACTCTTTAAACCGAAGCATTTCTGAGTGGACTACTTCCCAATAGTATGCTCTTCTTTGGCAGACTACAGGGCCCTGAATTATCATTATTCTATTGCTCAGTTTGGTAAAGTAAGTGCTTGTTCCATAACTTTCCACAATGGCTTTGGATGGGATATTTTCATGATTAGAATCAAATTTGTTGAATAAAGGATGGGCTTACATTTGTTCAGTGATGCGTTTCTGGCACATAATTTCCCCACCTCTTTCATACAGAGAAAACTTATATAATGCAACATTTCACAGTAGTATAAAGGTTTTAAATATAGAACAAAAACAGCTTGTTTATCCTTTCCTGATCTGGGGTATTATTTGTCTGGTTTTACTTTGTCTGCAAGGTCTTTTGAAGTATGAGGGCTGTTTTAATGAGACATAATGCTTAGTTTGCCTACTTCAGGGAAAATTGGAAATTTGTTAAATTCTGACTATTGTTCCTTTATGAAAGGAATACAGAAAAGCCAGGAAAAGATCAGTCATATGACAAAGGCATAGCTAAGCTCTAATTTTGACCTTTACACAAGCTTTTCTAAGAAGGTTGCTGTGGAGGACAAAGTAGACTGAATCAAACACCTATTAATGTTAATCAAAGCTAAGACTGCTCAGAAAAAAAATGTCGAACTGGAGATGAGATTGCGAGTGCATATTAGCATTGTAAGAAAACAATCTTCTCCAGAACTGTACTTACTAAAAACACTGTTAGAATATCCTGGCTTTTTAACCTTTTTTCTTTTTAAGATTAAAGGGATACTTTCAACCTGAAATCTAGTTGATTTCTAAAGATATATGTTCTGAATAGCTTCAGGTAAAACACTTGCCCTGAATTTCCCTTGCCAATTTTGGGTCTTCATAATTGCATTTCTATCTGTTTCATCTCCAACTTTGGCAAAAAAAATTTCTCCTCTTGCTAAATAACTCACACATGTGACAAATATACGTGACTTAATAAAAGTAATTCTGAGAAGTGGAAGGGGAAGCGAACACAGACTGAAAATGGGAAGCTTGTTACAACCTTAACCATGGAGAGAGATTCATCTTGTTACAAAAAGTTTCCATTTGCTTTAGTGTTTTCAAATCAACCCTGTTTGTTGCCATTTTAGGAACCAGGTGTCTGCTTAGCCTCCTCTCCTCCACGGCACTTGTGGGTTTATAAATCATATAAAGTCTAAAACCTTCCTAACTGACTTCATACTGATATCATCCCTATAGGTTTCCTCCTTACCGGACATCAGTTAATTCAGCCTCAGCTCATGATTCATGTCAGAAAAGTACATTTCTCTTTTAATTATCAACCTTATCATTACCTTTACTAAATCCACACTTCCATAAATATGCTAATTGTTGAGTTGACAAGTTCTTCAATGGCTCCTTGAGGCTTATCATTATCTTCAAGTATAAGTTCACATTCAGTATAACCTTCTCTCCATTTCCTGTACCGATGGCTCATGGACTAGTGTAAGTTTGAACAGAAAACAATGTCATAAGAAAGCTGCATCAATACTGAGGCACTTGGTCATTCTCAGTGCAATGAGCCTGCCTGCAGCACAAGTCTTATTTTACATAATAGCTTTAAAAGCTGTCCAGAGGTTCCAGAAGCGTTTTGCTTGATCGCTGTTCAGCAGTTGTTTTCTAATGTGAGGTTTTTATAAGGCAAGCTTTATTTTTTAAAATTTCTTTATACAAAATGGAATTTTATCTCCTCCAAATGTGTTGGAAAGGGCACTCAATTCAATACAGATACTAGTAATAGCTCTACTTCTCTTTTTGTCAGGGCTTAATCCCTATCCTGTGGAGATCTCCTACATCCTGAAAGAGCTAAGGGAAACTGTCTCCCAACAAAGAGGATCTCTGCACTCTCATGTAGTGCTGATTCTTTTGCCTTACAGAAAATCATAAGCATAGATTACAGCTGTTGAAAATTTTGACTATAGTAACTTCTTTTAATTTTACAAGGTGAATGCCTGAACTCTAGCAACTTCTGTAGTAGACTGTACTCATTCCATGTAAGCTCATGCACGAATATGCTTTATCTACGGCAATCTGCTGCACAGCACAACCTCACTTTGACATGCCTGCATTTATGAATTTTTGTGGGAATTAGATTCTTGTCATCCAAACTTCAGAGATGGGTTGGGTTTTTTGTAATTAGTAAAGGTTTTGAGAGTTACTGTATGAGTCAAGCCCTCATGCTGCCAACACCACCAACAATGCAGTGTCTTACAGCGTATACCAGATGTGTGTGGTATGTAAAAAGTTCTCCAGCTTGATTAAAGTAGCTGCAGTACACATTGCTTTTTGAAAGCGTTGTGAAGATAGTACCCTGGACGTGATCCAAAGGACACTGAGGCTACAGCTGCACTACAGAGTTATTTTGAAATAACTTTGCAAATGCTTACACCATGCCTACACTACACTTAAAATAAAATTGAAATAATGAGTGTGTTTATTTCAAAATTGTTAAACTTCATTGCAGGAGGAATAACGCCTATTTTGAAATAACTATTTTGAAGTAGGTGCGCTCAAGACATGGAATAGCACTATTTTGAAAGACGACAAAATGGGCTTCAATGGCACTATTTTCAAATAGGCACTTTGTGTCCGACAAGCTATTTGTGTATAGCTTTGCTATTTCAAAATGTTATTTTGGAATAAATATTCCAGAATTACTTACTTCAAAATAGGGCTGCAGTGTAGACATAGCCTTACTGTGCATAGATTAGTAACAGAGAGGTAGCCATGTTAGTCTGTATCCTCTATCTGTATCCTAACAAAACAAGAAAGCAGTCCTGTAGCACTTTAAAGATGAACAAAATAATTTATTACGTGATGAGTTTTCATGGGGCAGACTGGAGATCTGAGAAGTGGGTCTGCCCCATGAAAGCTCATCACCTAATAAATTATTTTGTTTGTCTTTAGAGTGCTACAGGACGGCTTTTTTGTGAATAGATTAATAGGCGGGAGCTAATAGAGAGTGTACTTTTACCAACATGTATTTTATTCAGACAATGTATGCTTTTAAGGGCTGTTTAATTTTTCTTTATAAAAGACTAATCTTGCTCAGTGTTATTTGCTTTTGAACTTAAGTTTGAAAGAAATGATAAATCACTAGAAAATACCACTTTAAAAAGCCACTCAAGTTTCATATCTACTTCAAGTAGCCATTGTCAGCAGCTGGCAAGATACCCAATCTAAGCAGAAAGATAAATATCAAGGGAGCTGTAGCTCACTTCGCTATATATTTAAGTCAACAAGACAAAATATGTTACACAACACAACTATTCTGAGTTTATGTATAAATCTAGATGACAGAAAGTTTCATGCTTCAGGTGAAAGTAGTTTTATGAGCTTTCTTATTGCACATATGTATACACAGATAAGAGAGAAGTTTCTGTGTTTAATATACAGATAAAGGCAAATGACAGGATGTAGAAAAAATGTACAGGTTGAAAGTGTGACTAAGATTGCATGGGACTTCATGAAAGTGTTTATTGTGCATAGATGGCATTTCAAAGGGACCAGTCACTTGAAGAATTCCATGTGAGAGGTCCCATGAGCATTAAGAGGTTAAGATATCTAATAAATTAGCTTTCTAGATATTTTTGAAGCTCCTTTTAGGAGGAATTGTTTTAAACTTAATTATCTTTTTGGGTATTGTGTATTTTAAGTTGCTGTTGGCTTCTCAGAGTAGCTGCCTCTTTACCCTTAACTTTCTGGACTCCATCAGATCTCTCTAAGTGATTATGATGATTTAAAATTCTGGGGTATCAGATTCTTTTTGTGACTTTGAGATGTGGAGCTAGGGCTCTATTAGTTTTTGTATAAAGTATATTCTATCCTGGGTGAATGCTGGTGTCATCCTTTGGAGCAGTGGTTCTCAACCATGGATACGTATACATCTGGAGGTATGCAGTCATCTTTCAGGAAGTATATCAACTGACGTTTTAGAATAGGCTACATACATGAAAATCCCTGCCAAAGTCAGTGCAAGCTAAAATTTCATATACACAATGACTTGTTTATACACTCTATATACTATGCAGTGAAATGTAAGTAAAATATTTATATTCCAATTGATTTACTTTATAATTACATCATAAAAATGAGAAAGTTAAGTAGTTTTTCACCAACGGTGTGCTGTGACACTTTTGTATGATGTTGGATATTCTAAGCAAGTAGATCTTAAGTAGGGCAGTAAAGTGATTGAAAACAATCACTCTGGCTGTGTCTACGACAGAAAGTTCTTGTGCAGTAGTTTTCAAAAGAACATCCTGCGGAGCGTCGACACACAAAATTTGTTTCAAAAGTAAATCGAAAACACAGTGCTCCTTTCCAAATCACTCTTCCACTCCCATTTCAGGAAAAGCTCCTTCTTTCGGAAGCTTCTTTAGAAAAAAAAACGTGTAGATGCTCTGTGGACCCTTTTTTTTTTCGAAAGAGCGGTCTCCTGGCACGTGATTTTTCGATCCTGGCCCATTCTTTCAAAAGAGTGGGGGCTGTGTGGATGCTGTCTTTCAAAAGAGCAGATCACTGTTTTGACCTACTTTTTTTGTGTGTGGATGCACTCTTTCAAAATAAATTATTTTGGAAGAGATCTTCTGGAAGCACTTTCGAAAGATTGCTGTAGTGCAGACATAGCTACTGTTTAAAGAACAACAGAATGCCATTCATTTAAATATTTTTGATGTTTTCTACATTTTTCAATTACAACACAGACAAAAGTGTGCAGTACTCACTTTATATTTATTTTTGGTTACAAATATTTTCACTATTAAAAAAAAAAAAAGTCACTTTTTTTTCAATTCTCCTAAGACAGGTATTGTAGAGTTCTCTTTTTATCTTTAAAGTCAAATTTACAAATGTAGAATTAGGTACAAAACCACTTGCTATTAAAAGAAACAACAAATAAAATTTTAGAGGTTGCAAGTCCCCTCAGTCCTACTTCTTGTTCAGTTAATGCCTCATACAAACAAGGTTGTTTACATTTTCAGGACATAATGCTGTGGCTCCTTGTTTGTTGTATCCTCTGAAAGTGAGAACAGACATTCTCACAGCACTATTCTAGCTGGCAATGCAATATATTCATTTTCCAGATGCGCTAAACCACCATTCCAGGGGATGCGTGACCATGCTAATGACAGGTTCTGCTCATTAACAGTCCAAATAGGTGCAGACAGATACATATTTATCAGAAGATTGATTTTCTTTTGGGTGGCTCAGGTTCCGTAGTTTCCACATCAGTGTGCGCTCTTCAAAGGCTTAAAGTACATGCCACGCCTCATCCCTCTCAGATTTTGGAAGGCACCTCAGATTCTTAAACGTTGGGTCAAATCTGAAGCTATCTTTAGAAATCTCAAATTGGTACCTTTTGTGAAATCTGCAGCAAAACCATTCTTAAAAATGAAGTGTTCTGGGCCATCATCCAAGATTGCTATAACATGAAATATATGGCAGAATGTGGTTAAAACAATTCTCTCCCAAGGAGTTCACTCACAAATTTGATTAACGCTTTTTTTTTTTTAAATAAGCATCATCAGCATGGAAATATGTCCTCTGGAATGGTGGCTGAATCATGAAGGGACATTCCAATGTTTAGCATATCTGTTGCCATATATACCTTGCAAGACCAGCTACAAACATGACATGCAAATACCTTTACTCATTTTTTTCATGACATTGTAAATAAGAAAAAGAGTTAACTCCTGCAAATGTAAACAAACTTGTTTGGCTTAGTGATTGGCTAAACAAGACTGAGTGGATTTGTAGATGTTGAAGTTTTACATTAATTTGTTTCTGAATGTAGCTGTGTAACAACTGCATTTGTAACTTGCCCTTTCACAATAGACTGTTACAGTACGTGTACAAAGTGAACTGAAAAATATTATTTTTATCACTTTTAGCATGGCTATTTGTAATAAAATATAAATTTTGAATACAATATATTTGAATATAGAAAAAATCTAAATATTTAATATGTAATACATTTAATTTAGTATTTTTAACTGGGCAATTAAACCTGTGATTAATCACAATTTATTTTTTTAGTTAATCTCATGAGTTAGCTGCCTTAATCAAAAGCCCTATTTTAAGTGAGGTGAAGGCAAGGCATATGGTAATCTAGAAAATTTGAGAACTATTGTTTTTAAGAGCATCTTATCTGTAATTGTTTGGGGGCCCCACTTTTGGCTGTAAAATGTGGAGCCATAGCGTCATGGGCGAGTGAGGTGGCCACGACCAAGCATAACATCCTGACTGAGAGTGGGATGAATAGGAGAGTGGCATGGGCACTACTGTCAGTGACCCTATGCTACACATTGTGATCAGATGCTCTTCCCATTGCAGTCTCTCAGACACTTTCTAGTGGGAATGCGGGTGCAGGATAGGACTTTGTTAGATGGACCTGCAATGCTTTTAATTCTCTGAGCCAATGTTCTTTGGCTTAGGGAGTTTATAAGCATTCAAGAGATGTTAGCTGCTACAAACACCTCATCAGACTTATTGAAGTTTTCAAAACCATGGCATATGATTCAATTTAACTGTCTCGCCATCTAACATATACGCTTATGCCTGGGATCTCACTGAGGCCCGGTGACTGTTCTTTCAAATTTTTATGTCTATAAACATTAGGGGTAAGCATCATTTATACACCTAAGAAATACAGGATTCTAGGGTCCTAAGGGTATGTCTGCACAGCAAGGTAATTTCAAAATAACAGCCCTTACTTTGAAATAAGTTTGCTAGCATCTACACAACACAACTGCTCTTTCAAAATAATTTTGAAAGAGCGAATGGCTTATTTTGAAATAGGTAATCTCATTTCACAAGGAATAGTGCCATTTTTGAAATAAGGCCTGTGAGAACAGGGAATAAAGCTTATTTCAGAAGAAGCCATAGTGTGTCCAATGACTCTACTTCAGAATAGGCTCTTTGTGTTTAGACAATGTGTTTTGAAATAGCTAAGTGCTATTTTGAAATGCATTTTTGTGTGTAGCAGCAATATCTCGAAATATGCTATTTTGGAATAGGTATTCTGGAATAGCTTATTTTGGAATAAGGCTGCTCTGTGGACATACCCTCAGCAACTTGAGACTGAGACTTATTGACTAAATGCCTTTAAAAAAGAAATGATAAGCACCTAAATCACTTTGATGCTTTAACAAATTGTATTCAGTAGTCTGTTGACATTATTTGAGGAGGACACGCCTGAAGTTTAAGGTACTGAGAGAAGTTTTGAGAAGGGCAGAGAGATAATAGTCAAAACTGGGGTTTTCATGGAACTATACCTCGCTGCCTACCCTATGCAGATATCACTACTGTACATCCATGGGAACTGTGAACTTGCAGAGTTTAAAGCAAATTCTTAGAACCTTCTTGTGCAGAACCTCAAAAACACAGGGGTTTTTCCCCAGCTTCCCAGAAAAATAGTCTCCACAAGAATGTCTTTCTGCAATTGAGAACGAAGTGTAACTTACAGTGTACTGGAAAAAACACATTTCTTATGTCTGGGTTTGCATCTCATTGCAATATTCTGTTGAGATCACATTCTTGAAGGAATACGTTGGGATTATGTAGTGATTGAAGAAATGGACGATGAGACTGTTTGGCAGGGGTGGGGCTACCCACAAAACCTGAGTGCTCTGCTTTGAAACTATGCTTGTGACAATCAGTGTTGCATACCTACCGTACACTTCCTGTTTAACATCATAACTCACGGATGGTTGGCCTCTGGGTTTCTGATTGTACATAAGAGATTGGAGGAAATAAGAGATTTGTTTCCCTAACAGCTTTCAAAATTCTGTTAGTTTCCTAGGCCATCTGTCAAAAAGGTCTGACTTCACTAGACTCTAAGGCCGTGTCTACACTAGCCAAAAACTTCGAAATGGCCATTTCGAAGTTTACTAATGAAGCGCTGAAATACATATTCAGCGCCTCATTAGCATGCAGGCGGCTGCGGCACTTCGAAGTAGGCGGGGTCCTTTCGAAAAGGAGCCCCATCTGGACAAGCCACGCGGTGGCGAGCCGCATCAATTTCGAAGTGCCGCGGCCACCCGCATGCTAATGAGGTGCTGAATATGTATTTCAGCACTTCATTAGTAAACTTAGAAATGGCCATTTGCATGGCAACTTCGAAGTTTTTGGCTAGTGTAGACATAGCCTAAATGTGAACAGACCTGTTCCAAACTATGGTGCAGATCCTTAGCTGGTGAAAATTGAGTGTCTACCCTGACTGACTTCAGCTGAGAATCTGGCCCAAAGTATTGCACATTTTTCCAAGAGAGCTGTGTGTATTTCTAAGCAGTTGAAGTTGTTGAAGGGACCTGTTTTGAAAAGGTTGTTGGTCTTCCACTGGCCCTGGAAGACCTGGGTGAAAGGATTGACTTTGCTGTGTTGCTGATGAGGAATTTGCACGTGTTATGCATGGATATGTTGGACATTCTGGCACAGTGATTTTCCTATCCACTGTGTTCCAGTGAAATTCATTTAAAACCCTCCCACTAACCACCTTTTGAGTAACAGGAACCATGAAAAGGAGATTTCGTTAGATTCATTGTGTAATGAGTTTTTTTTTTTTTCTTTATTTAAAATATATATTTAGATTTGTCTTTGGCAATCTCTGGGATCATATGGAGTGTGCAGCTTGTCCTGTTTCCTATGGCTGCACCTACAATACAGAGTTTTGTCGACCAAACTCATGGAGCGTCCACACTACAAATGCATTCTTTCAAGAAACTGTTGACAGAACGCAGCAATTTTCTTGGGAGAGTTAAGTCACTCCCATACAAGGAATAACGCCTCTGTTGACCGATTCTGTGAACAAAATAATGGTGTAGATGTTCCAGGGGGCCCTCTGTTGGCAGAGAACACTTCAGGTTCACTGGGCAGCCCTGTTTGCAGAGCTTCCAGTTGGCTGTTCTGTCAACAGAGGGGTGGGCAATCTGGCCACGCTCTGTTGGCAGAGGGCATCAACAGGGGGAATCTCCTATTAGGTGTGGGCACGTTCTGTCAGGAAGTATGTCCCAACAGTAACTTCTGTCAACAAAACTCTAGTGTAGTCCTAGTCTATGATTCTTCCATACTTCTGGCAGAGGGCACATAACTATATCCATTGTTAAAAAGTTTTCATAAGCCTCGCCTTTCTCTAAGTGGCTTTTAAATGGCTGGCTGTCGGGCTGAGAGAAGTGGCTAGCACTTTATTTTTGAGCAGCAATGCTCTAATGTTTCTGTCCACTGCAATGCATTTCAATACAAAGTTACTTATTAATAGCAAAATGCAGCCAATGTTTGACCCAGCTCTGACATGCCTAGATATAGGTTGAATATTAGCATGAAGGTAAATTGAGGTGGTGCTTTTCTCACCGAGATCTAGAGACTTTGCTCCTTTTGAAACAGACTTTCCTAGAGTTTCATTCCTATTTCAGAATCCCACCGTGGCCATTATTAATCCAGTCTTTTGACTGCAACAACATCCACACAAAGTATCCCCAGCATCTCTAAAATTCAGAACTTAAGCATGTAATATAACACATCTCATGATGAGATCACAGCAGATTATGTAACTGTAGGAATAAAGATGAAGGAATATGGAGCACAAGTAGTGTTCTCATCCATGCTTCCTGTGGAAGGAAGGGGTCCAGGTAGGGATCGTCGAATAGCTGAGGAAATGTGGGGTTGCATAGGTGGTATAAGGATTTGGTTTCTTTGACCATGGGATCCTGTTTCAGGAACAATGATTTCTATGAAGAGATGGGATCCGCCTAACGAAGAGAGCAAAGCGCATCTTTGAGGGCAGGCTTGCAAACCTAGTGAGGAGGGCTTTAAGCTAGGTTTGTCAGGGGATTGTTGACACAAGCCCTGAGGTAAGTGGGGAAAGGAGTAGGATACAACAAAGTAGTATTCCTGCATGAAGAGGAGAAAGTGGACCAATCAGCCACTACTTTAAGGTGCTTGTACACAAATGCAAGAAGCCTGGGAGCTAGACGACCTGGCACAGTCTAAGTAGTATGAAGTGGTTAGAATAATAGAGACTTGGCGGTATGACTCGCATAACTGGAGCATGGTCATGGAAGGGTATAAACTGTTTAGGAGGGACAGGCAGGGGAGAAAAGGAGGAGGAGTTGAATTCTGTGAGGGAGCATTATGATTGCTCAGAGCTCCTGTAAAAGGAGGGAGAAAAGCCAGTTGAGTGTCTTTGGGCTAAACTTACAGGTGGAAGCAATAGAGGTGATGTTGTAGTTGGTGTCTGCTATAGCCCACCAGATCAGGGAGATCAGGCAGGTGAGGATTTCTTCAGACAGCTAAGTGAAGCTTCCAAATCACAGTCTCTGGTTCTCATGGGAGACTTTAATTATCCAGACACTTGTTGGGAAACCAATACATCGGCACACAGACAATCCAGGAAGTTTTTGGAGAATGTTGGGGATAACTTCCTGGTTCAAGTGCTAATGGAACCAACCCGGGGCCATGCACAACTTGACTTGCTGCTCACAAACAGGGAGGAACTAGTAGGAGAAATAGAAGTGTGTGGCAACCTGTTATGCAGTGATCATGAGATGGTAGATTTCAGGATCCTTACAAGAGGAAGAAAGGTGACCAGTAATATACAGACCCTTGATGTCAGAAGAGCAGACTTCGACTCCCTGAGAAAATTGATAGGCAGGATCCCCTGGGAAAAGAAGATGAAAGGGAAAAGAGTTCAGGAGAATTGGCAATATTTTAAAGAAGTCTTGTTGAAGGCACAGGAACCAACAATCCCACTGCATCGTAAGAAATGCAAATATGGTAGGCAACCAGCTTGGGTTACCAGGGAAATCCTTGGTCAGCTTAAACTCAAAAAGGATGTGTATAAGAAGTGGAAACTTGGACAGTTGATTAAGGAGGAGTATAAATATAAGGCTGGGAAGTAATCAGGACAGCAAAGGCACAATTGGAACTGCAGATGGCAAAGGATTTGAAGGATAAAAAGAAGGGTTTCTACAGGCGTGTTAACAAAAAAAGAGGGTTATCAGAAAAGGTGTGGGGCTATTACTGGATGAGATAGATGAAGTAAGAAAAGCTGAATGACTCAATGCTTTTTTTTTTTTTTTTTGCCTCAGTCTTCATGGACAAGGACAGCTCCCACACTACCATGCTCGACACTGCAATATGGGAAGGTGGATTGCAGCCCTCAGCAGGGAAGGAACAAGTTAAGAGCTACTAGAAAAACTAGATGTACACATCCGTGGGTCTGGATTTAATGCACGCAAGGGTACTGAGGGAATTGGCTGACATCATTGCCAAGCCATTGGCCATTATCTTTGAAGACTCTTGGAGATCAGGAGAGTTTCTGGATGATTGGAAAAAGGCAAATGTAGTGCCCATCTTTAAAAAGGAAAGAAGGACAATTCAGGGAACTATAAACCGGTCAGCCTTACCTCAGTACCTAGGAAAATAACAGAAGGGATCCTCAAGGAATCCATTTTGGAGCACTTAAAAGAGGGGAAAGTGATCAAAAGTACACAGCATGGATTCACCAGGGGCAATTCCTACCTGACCAATCTAATTGGCTTTTATGATGAGGTAACTGGCGCTGTGGACATGGGAAAGTCAGTGGATGTGACATACGTTGACTTCAGCAAAGCTTTTGATAGTTTCCCACAACATTCTTGCCCATAAGTTGAGGAAGTATGGATTGGATCCATGGACTGTAAAATGGAGAGAGAGCTGGGAAGCTGGTTGGGCCCAATGGCTCAATATTTGGATGGTGGTCAGTTTCAAGTGGAGTGCCCCAAGGCTCGGTTCTGGGGCCGTTTTTGTTCAACATCTTTATTAATGACCTGGATGAGGGACTGGATTGCACCCTCAACAAGTTTGCAGATGAGACAAAGTTAGGGGGAGAGGTACATACGCTGGAGTGTAGTGATAGGATCCAGAGTGACCAGGATAAATTGGAGGATTGGGCCCAAAGAAATCCAATCTGGTTCAAAAAGAAGTGTAGAGTCCTGCACTTGGGATGGAAGAATCTCAAGCATTGTTATAGACTGGGAACAAACTAGCTAAGCAGCAGTACAGGGGAAAGGAATCTAGTGATTATAGTGGATGAAAGGCTGGATATGAGTAAACAGCGTGCCCTTATAGCGAAGAAGGCCAATGGCATATTGGGGTGCATTAGGAGGAGCATTTCCAGCAGATCTAGAGAAGTGGTTGTTCCTCTCTATTGGGCACTGGTGAGGCCTCATCTGGAACATAGTGTCCAGTTTTGGGACCCCCAGTATAGAAAGAATGTGGATGTGCTGGGGTAGGTTCAGCAGAGGACAACAAAAATGATTAAGGGACTGGAGCACATGACCTATGAGGAGAGGTGAGAGATTTGGGCTTATTTTGTTTGCAGATGAGAAGACTGAGGGGTGATTTACGAGCAGCCTTCAACTTCCTGAAGGGGAACTCTAAAGAGGATGGAGAGAAACTGTTCTCAGTGGTGACAGACAGCAGAACAAGGAGTCATAGTCTGAAGTTACAGAAGGAGAGGAGTAGGCTGGATATCAGGAAAAACTACTTCACAAGGAGGGTGGTGAAGCACTGGAATACGTTGCCTAGAGAGGTGGTGGAATCTCCATCCCTACAGGTTTTTAAGTCCCAGCTTGACATAGTCATGGCTGGGATGGCTTAGTTGGGGGTGATCCTGCTTGAAGCAGGGGGTTGGACACAATGACCTCTTGAGGTCCCTTCTAGCTCTGTGATTCTATGATTCTATATATGTGTTTGCAAAACTAATAATCACAAATGTAAAATGCTGTGTACCTCGGGGGGCGGGGGGAAGGTCTAAGGTTAAAGTGCTTGTGTGACCTGGGTTCACTTCTCTGTTCTGCCACAGACTTCTGGTGTGAGTGTGGGCAGTTGACTTAGGCTTTCTGTGCCTCGATTTCCACCCATCTGTAACATGGGGTTGGTATCACTACCCTACCTCATGGGGGAGTTGAGGATAAATACTTGAAAAGTCATGAGGCACTCTGATAACTATGTGACAAATGCTGGGAGGATGTGTTGGCTTTTGCCTCTGCCACAGAGGAGTATTCTACAGTGAGCACCTGCAGGCTTAGAAAGAGTACTGGTACTAAAATATGAAAGTTCTTTAAAAAAATCTTTCATACCCTGAAACAACTAAATGACCTGAGTCTTTGTGTGAGGCAGTTGTGAAATCATGGCATGGTCCTTGCTGTCTCACGAGAGGGGGACTGAAGGCTTCAGAGTGTCCTAACAGAGACGTGATATAAAAAGACAAGTACCTTAGCACTGATTATTCATACTTTCTTATTCAGCCCATGACTTGACAGTCCATTTCTTACTTGAGTATGGGTTGAATTTAAGCACACATTGGAGTGCAAAGGAGTTCAGCTCCAGAAGTTTGGTTGGGGCCCAACTCTAGTTTCATAGACATCCTAGAAGTAATGAATAGGTATTGACAAATATTGATTTTTCTCTATTTCTGTAGGGTTTGTGTGTAATCTGCATCAAGTTCTAACGCACGGAAGGACATTTGTTTACCTCAAAAGGCTCAGAATCTAAAGAGTCGAGGACCATGGTAGACAGTTTAATAGTACCTTTGAGGTAAGTTGTACAATGGAATTGTTTGTAATCATTGAATATGCTCCTGCCACAGTGCAATAAGTGTTGTTTTGACTGATTGTAGACTTTACAAACATGCAATACTTTAACTGTTTGGACCATTTGTATCTTAATGAAAAGTCTAGTCAAAATGGCTGTCTGATTGAATTCATTGATCATCTAGAATGATCAGGCAAGGACAATGATTTTTTGGAAGTGGAGTCAGGAAGAGAAAACTGGAAAGTTTGCAGTGTCTTGATCCTGTTCCAGAAGGACATCTCTTCATCTTGTGTCAGTGCATTAGCAGGATTTCTTGTAATGTGAAGAATTATTTTACTATTTTGATGATCTCTGATGACTCCTATTTATAATAAATGCCTGCCAAATAATTTATTCGTAAACTTTTGAAATGAATGGCACTGTATGCATTAAATATGAAAAGTATATGTTCTTGGAATGATTGACCTACATGTTCATGTCATAGGAATAGGGCATTGTGTGTTTCCATCCCTTCTTGTGAAGATGGGCTGGAAGTGACACCTCAGATCTCATGCTTTCTCTTCCATCAGCTCAGACTTTACATGGCAGTGGATCTGCTTTATACTGTAGGTGATAACGGTACCACCTTTTCTGGCTTCCCCTGTGCCCCCCACAGGCAGATCTGGAAGCCCCTTTGCTCAGGGAAGTCAGTTGCCATGGTCTTGACCACCAGATGCACAGGTGATGGTAGTTATCTCCAAAGCTTACACCCCAAGGAGATATGCCCTCCCACTCCCCCCTCCAATGAATAATAAGGAAAAAAACTCACTGAGGGATCCTGATGCATCTCTTTGTATCTTTCCACCCCGTGGGTTTTCTGTGCTGGGAGGAGCCCCTTGGTCTGTGTGGCATCAAACCCTTTTGGCATTTCTCTCCAGTTAAGTGGTATTGACTTCAACAGGAAACTCCCCCACCACTCTTTTTTTTTTTTTATTGTTAATAATTTTTGTAAAAAAGTCATATTGCTACTATGAGAAAGTGTGACTGAATCTTTTGCTGCTGTCTCCACCAGGGTGAGGACAGTCCCACTCTTGAATAAAGTCTTGCAGTTTTGGGGGGCAATACTGTTATGCCCCCTTAACTCAGCCCTGCTGCTCCAAGGGAGAAGGGGAGCTTGGGGCACCAGCCCTGTGCCAGTCAGGCTGGACTAGAGGAGTTCAGAGCACCAGGTTTCTGTAGTAGGGCTCTGTGCCCCTGCCCCCACCCACCCCAGTTGAGAATTGCAGGTTTGGAGAATATAGCACTAGTCAAGCATGACAAATAAAATTACCAACTCCAGAGAAGCAGCCAAAGTCAACCCTTAAAGTGAAATAACATGATTTTTCTTTTTTAAATCATGACTCTCCGTCAATCCAGAGGCTTTCCTGAGGAAGGCTTAAACATTCCTGCCAGATTTCCTATGTGCTTGAAACAGTAGGCTGATAACACATGTTCCTGGTAGCTCCAAGCACATACACAAACTATAAACTGCCCTCATTGTCCCAGTGGGTGCATGCACACACATGGAGGTTACAATGCAGCCTTTTTAGAGAATGGCCAGGCAAAGCTTGGCACAGAATAATCACGCACAGGTTAAGGAGTTCAGATTTAGAGTGGGAACTTTTGATCTGGTAAGTAGTTTGCTTTGAAGATTACAGGCCTTGCTCACTTTAGAACTGCCACCTTCCTGCAGGATTTTATTACAAGTGATTCGTAGAAAAGTTCAGCCCATAGACAGAGCCTGCCCTCTTGCTGTTCTTGATCGTTTGTTTCCCTATGCAAATACTGAACTTCCTATTGCACCCTCTGAGGGAAGGGGGTGGGGAGCAGGGGTGGATGGGAGCCAGACAGAGGGAGAAGATTCCAGAAAAAGAAGTAAAGTGAGTATTCAACTGGAGCAAATCTGACGTTCAGAACTATTATGGGGATCATATAATGTGAGGCTGTCGGGAGGAGGAGGGGAGTGTGTAGTTTTTCTAACTAGGAGTTTTCATATTGCCATTAAAACTTCATTGAAATGGGGCACAATGAAGGAGATCGCCTGCCCCTGGGAAGAGCATGCATGTGTAACCTTGGAGGCACTGAGACCATGTACTAGGGAGAGTGAAGTCTCTGCTCTACAGCTTTGGCTGCGAGCCAGTAGGCCTTTAGCTCATGTGGTACAGTAGAGGGCTTTAGCCCTTAAGGTTGCAAGTTCAATCCCTCCTGCCGAAGACCCTGCTCCATTGGCATTACATATAGCAACACATATGTATTACAGGACACGCTGTAATAGGAGGCTCTGTGGTTAGGGCACTGAACTGAGTGCTGGAGGATCTGAATTTATATTCTCAGTTCTGCTTTATATCCATAACTTTGGGCAAATTACTCCCTCACTTTATGCACCCGTTCTCCTCCTCCTCCCCGCCAGCCCTTGATCCTTGGTGTGCATGCTCTTCCGGTCTCTTACAGCACATGCAGAGACTAGTGCCATGAAGCTCTGACTTTAGCCGGATTCTCTGGGTGCTGCTGTATAAACAAAAACTGGACGAGGTACCGGGCGTTTTTCGGCTCTTCAACTGGAGTAACTTTTTGAAAATAAATGAAAAATGTACATGGTTTTTTAATGGTAGTATTTCTCAGAAATGAAGGCTGGAGTGAGGGTTCAGGGAGGTGGAGGGGCAGAGGTTGGGTGGCTTAGGGAGAGGGTTGGTGAGGACTCAAGGGAGGGGGTGGGGTTCAGCAGTCAGTGCAGGTGGGAGGTGCAGAAGTTAGGGTAGGAGTCTCAGGACAAAGGAACTGGGAGGTGTGTGGAGGTTTACTGGGCCAAACCTGGAGGGTGAGGGTGATGCTGCTATGGTGGTAGCTCCTCCCAGGGAGCCAGGGCAGAGCTCCTCATACAGAAGTGGGTCCTCGGACGGAGGGCTCTGGGGCTGTGTGCTCATCAGGTGGCGGAAGGGGCTGGGGCTCTGTGGGCAGGCCTGGTCTCCAGGTGCCTGCCTTGGCCTGCATCCTGTGTGGGGAGAGCACACTGGGGGCAGCCTCAGCCTGCTGCTGCTGCCGCCGCCTCCCAGGCCTGCAGCTTTCCAGGGGGTCATTGCTTGGCGTAGTGACCACCCAATCTTGCAGCCTGTTGGGGGTGGACCCTGGCCTCCAGCTGCTCCCTTAGCCCTGCACTTGTCTGAGGGTTGGCACTTTGGGGGCTACTCCCTGCCTCAAGCGGCCCCCTCCATCCTGCAGCCTGTTTGATGGGACACTTCTGTGGCTGGCCAGGATCTGGGCTGTCCCCACCTCCATTATACCCTGTGACCTTGGCTGTAGTGGGGGAACCAGGCTCTCAGGGCTGCTCCTCTCTCCTGCACACACACTCATGTCCTGTAGGCTGTTGAAGTCAGGGGAAGGCTCTGGGGGCTGCCCGCAGCATCCAGTGCCCCCCTTTGGCCTGCAGGCTATGGGGAGAGGCTCTTGGAGCTGTCTCTAGTGAGCTCTCCTTCCCTGCAGCCTGCAGGCTATCTGGAAGTGGGGGCAGGCTTCGGGGGGCTGCACCTCTCCAGCTGCTCCCATGGGGCCTGAAATCGGTCTGGGGAAGACCAGGCTCAAGGGCTGCACACTTCGGCTATCTCCTGTAGCTAGAGTGACCATCTGTCCCGTACTGGGTGGGATGGTCCCATGTTTGGGATGCCTTGGCATCCTGACTTATTTTTTAAAAGGGATGAATTGTTCTGTATTTGGACCATCCCCCTCCACTTCCCTGAGCCTTGGGGAAGCATGAGGAGCACCGGTGGCTGCCACTTCCCCAGGGCTCAGGGAGCGATGGGGACTGCCACTTTCCTGGGGCTCCTGGGGACTGTTGGCAGCTGCCACCTCCTTTCTGACTCCCCTGGGGCTTGTAGGAGCCACCCCTCCCCACCCATATCTCCCTGTCCCATATATGGGACAGAGAGATATGGTCGCCCTACCTGTGGCCAGGCCAGCAGGCTGCCTGGGGAGGGAGCCAGGCTGGGGGAGGGAAGGGGGGCTGTGTGTCTCTAGCAACCTCCTGCAGTGGGCAGGCAGTCTGAGGGGGGCCAGGTTACAGGGCGCAGCCCCCCTACCCCCCCCACCAGCTGCCTCCCTGCAGTCTGCAGGCTGTCTTGTGGGGCAGGATCTGAGGGATGCCACCCCCCCGCCCCCAGCTGTCCTCCTCCTGTAAGTTGAACACTTGGGTGGCTGCCCAGGAGAGATTCAGGTGCCACCCAGCTGATTAGCAGAGTGCTCCCTGTCACCCATAGTGGGACACATGTTTTGTTGCTGGTCGTCTACATCTGCACATGCCTTGATGCACATAACAAAATTCATTACACCCATGGATGGAAGAAATTAGCGGGAACGCTGTTGCATGCCCCTCTGATGCTTTACTGCCATGCTGTATGGTCTAAGGAATCTTGTTACATGTGGACACTGCATGTGGGGGCTAAAGTCAGACTTAGGCACTTGAATAACTTTAAGTGATAAACTTTAAGTGATAACTTTAAGTAGGCTCAATATGGGGTAAGTGCTGTGGTCTGGTCATTACCCACAATAATCATTCAGGGTATTTATTTATTTATTGCAGACTTCTCAGTTCACTAGTGGTGTTGGGATTTCAGCTGGTCATTCCGCAGACGTCAGTTGAACACAGAAAGGTAAGCTCCAGAAATTCAGGTTTTGTATTACCAGAAGTAACCTGCAGGATGTCTTACTGTAAGAAACACACAGTGACTTGGTTTAAATACTTCTGCTGTTAGGCGTTGTGTGGAGGATCTTATTATTTAAAATGATGGGTCTTGTGCCCTAGTGTTGATTGGTTTGCACCATTACAAGGTCCAGGTTGGAATCCCAGTTGTCTGCTGGGAGAGAGACTAACTAGTGCCATTCAGTACCTTGCATACTGAAGGATTATAGACTGGGGTAGGCACTATCATTAATTCTCTGATAAGTCAAAGAAGTGGCCTCCAATGATGAGTTTTAAAGGGCAGGGTGGAAGGGGAGTCTCTGCTCTGTAATGATAACGTATGGGAGGAACGTTTCCCCACTGAGCTAGGCGTCTTCCCTAGAGGCATTTTCTTCCTTATGGTGTTACTAGGGGTTATAATTGGATGGAGTTCACTAACTGAGTGGTTCACCACTGGGAGCCACTTGTGGTGCAGTTTCTTACCACTTTTATGTGCTGCTGCTGGTTTTACGTGTTGGCCCTTACATGCCACCTTTGGGTTAATGGATTTGCTCTTCAGGAGTCCGCTGATCTCAACTAGCAGGGTGTTGCACTAGGTTGGAGATACAGCCTGGACTCTAAACGTGAGTACTTTTTATAAATCCAAACCAGCATCTTGATTGGCACTCAGAACAAACTGGTAAACTTTCTTTTCTCTGTCCTTGGTATCTGCACTGTTCTCATCCCAGTGTAGCTCAGCAACAACTTGTAATTCTTAAAGGCACCAAAGAGCCCAGTTGTTACCATCTGGTTTGTCTCTCTGGAGCAGGCGCATAGGGTACATATGCATTTAAAACAAAAGAAATCCATTGCTGAAAAGCTAGAGGTGTAAAAGGTGGTGGGTTTTTGTTTGTTTGCTTTTTATCTTGAAGGCAGTAAAGCTCATGATTTTAATGAGGTTCGTGAGATAAATTCCAGAGCTTTGCACCCTAAGAGTTCTGATTTCTTCTGTCCTGAGGCCCAACCTTATCAGGGAAATGGCTATTATTCTTGAAGAATGCATTTGTTACCTCCAAGTTGCTGTGGCGTGTATGTGTAACACAAGTTAAATGAGGTGACTTATAATTTACAGCAAGCGCTTTAGAAAAGTGAGTTCTGACTAGATGGAAGTTCCATTTCATGAAGAATGTTGAGATTTTTGAAATTTGGCTTTGTTTGACCTTGAGCAAAAAATGAATATTTACAGATTTTGGAAAAGTTTGGGGGAAAAAACCTTCATTTAGGGTCAGTCAAAATGTTTGATTTTATTTTTAGTTATTGTTTTGCAGTACTTTGATTCATAATACAATACATCATAAAAATTTGCAATAAAAACTTTAGAGTTGACAGATTGAAACTTTTTGGTGTTGCATGGTGACAATGACACTTTTCCTCTGGTTTTCTTACAAAGTGAAATTCCAGCAAAAAAAAAACCAAAACCCAGTTTTTCTCAGAAGCTGCATCAACACAACCCCTCCCTTTCAGAAGAGGCATGCAAATATGGCTGATCAGAAATGCAAATTAGGTGCAGATTTAAATGCCTCATAACTTATTTGCATATTCCCATGTGATCTGGCTTCCGGAAGAGCCGTGTCTCGAAGAAAAAGCAGCTGTGCGGATGGGTTTCCTTCAAAAGGAAACACCCCTTTCGAAAGCACCCTTTTTCCTGGGGGGAAAAAAAAAACTGGAAGAAGGGAGCGGCCATATAGACACAGCTCGTTTTCGATTTTGATTGAAATGCATATTCTAAAGAAATATGGTTCTGTTGCAGTTCCTCCAGCTCTGCTCTAGCACTAACTGCAATCCTTCTTGTGTTGGACTAGCTGCCTTGACAGCTTTAGCTCAAAGCAGAGACCCTGCTTAGTATGCCTCTATTTAAATTAGTCTACTGTCATGCCCCTTTATGATCTGAGTGTTGTGTCATGGAGGCAGGCATGTTTGCACCTTCTATTCCATCTTGTGCTACCTACTGCTATTTAGCGCCTTGCTCCGTATTGGTGACAATGGAGAAAGTGGTGTAATCAAGCTACCAAATGGATTTAACAAAACCTGTTAAGTGAAATAGAGTAACTTAGGAAAACAGTTTTTTTTTCTTTTTCTTTCATTCTATGGAGTTCCTACATTAAATTAAGTAAAACCAAACTCACTTCAGGTTAGTTGAATAAGAAATGGAGTAATTGTGGGCCTTCTGATGTATTAGCCTATATGGACTAAAAGACATTTTAGTCTTTAAGGGACATTTTTTTTTTCAGTTCCTGGTAGGCACTCTTGGAGACCACCTTGGAGCTGTTTGTTTTATTGAAAAGGAGGAGAGGCGCCTGTGAAGGTTGCACACAGATTCCAAGACTGTATGTTACTCTTGGCCCATACATTGTAGGGCAGGAGTCTATTTATGCCAAACTGGACTTAGACAAAAGGTACAAACTTGACAAACTTCCCAAAAACCTTTCTGACCCCACCTATCGGCTGCCAGACAACAAGACTCTGTTAGCTTCTCAGGCTGAGACATTTCTCTTATTAAATGTCAACTCCCAGCTTTGTCTCTGGGGGAGTGTGTCCAACTTTGTTGAATCTCTGCTTACATTTGCTGAAGGAGGAGCTTTGTCCCCTGCTAGCAGGTTCTATGTGCTGTTCTGTATTGAGCTACTTTTGCTGCTGTGAACAATGTGGAAGAACAGCAGATTTGTTCAGGGACAGTTTGTGTATTGGAACAGTAACTCTTTCTAAAATTCTAGCTTAATGTTTTTGGCATCTTTCTTAGGTACAAGGCTTTATGGAATTAAAAATCAGCATACACATTAAATGTGGACCTGAGCCAGTCTCTGGGAATAAAGAGACTGTTCAGGAATATGCCAAAGGCACAGGCATAAGTCTTTTACTGTTTTAGTTTATGGCGCTGGAAATAATGTGATTGTTGTGGCCTGGTTTACACTACAAGTTTAAGTCAAACTTAGCTGTGTTAGGTTGATTTTTCTAAACAATGAGCCCACACTACCAGGCTCATTCTGCTAATTTTAAGGGCTATTAAAGTCAATTTCTGTATTCGTTCCTGATGAGAGGAGTATTGGTAAACTTGTCCTTGCGTGGTTGACTTTGGAGTAGTGCAAACACAGTGGTGTAAAGGTTGACATTCTTGGACTCTAGGAGATTTTCCACAGTTCTCCAGTGTGACACCTCTGGCCAGCTCTTTCAACTCTGCTGCTCTCCAGGTACTTAGGAAAAGCCCTGGGAAAATGTGAATTTCATTTTCTGGTTAACCAGCATGGCAAGCATAGTAGCGCAGATCAGCAGCATGACTGACCATGAACGTCCAGAGTTGCAAATGTGCGCCAGCATGAAGCATGCAGGAGATCCTGGATCTGACTGAGGGGTGGGGAGAGGAATCTGTGCAGGCAGAATGACAAAGCAGCAGAAGATATCTACACCAAAATAGCACAGGATATGCTGGAAAAAGATACACCAGAGGCACCCAGCTGCTCCACCTGCAGATAAAGGAGTGCAGGCAGGCATACCAGAAAATAGAGGGGGCAAATAATCATCAAGGCTGTCTCTGGTTATCTCCCAAGTGACCCTTCAGGCAACAATGAAGAGAACATTGTTGATGAGGAGGAGGAGAAGAAGATTCAGCAGATGAGTGGAGCATTCGATCTCACTGACAGCCAGGACCTATTTTTAACTTTGAAGACAATCCCCTCCTCCCAGGATGTAGTGCTGCTGGACTTGGGTGGCAGAGAGGGTGCTTCTGGTGAGTTCACAATTTTAATCATGCTGCAAGTCAGGTAAGGCAATTGGGTGTCATCTGTGACAGCCACTCTGCCTGCACAGCGGGGGCTCCTGGGAACAGTTTGTTAACATGTCTGGAGATGGAGAGGGAGTCCTCCCTGGATATTTCCACAAAGCTGTCTGAGGTAAACTTTAATGCTGCTCACTAGGTTTTGTGGAGGCCTGTTTCATTTTGTCCTTCATGGTAGGACACCTTTCCATGCCAAGCCAGCAGTGAGCATTCTGCCCTCAGAGCAGCACAAAGCAGTGCAGCATAAGGTCCAGGTTTCTGGCCACATTCAGCCAGCACCCACTCCTTACTATTCTGTATGATTCAGAGAAGACTGATGTATCACTCATGGCCACCTGGATGAAGCAAGGGAAGCTATCTATCTGGTGCGACTGAGGCAGTACACCTCAATTTGCCCCAACAAAGCATGGTTTGCTCAACACACGTGCCCCTGATTGCCATGCCTGATCCCTGTCCCTCATTCCCTTAGCAGGTCCCTGTGGGAAGGGAAAATTGCACTCTCCCAATAAACAGGGGATGTTAAACACACTGTGGCTGAGCTGATACCCTGCTGTCACAACTGGCACAGCCCCCTTTTGGAAGCCTAGATGAACACCTAGCCATGGAAACTGCAATTTGCAGCCGTTCCATTGCATGCACATGCTTTCAAAGCAGAAGCAAAAGACCAAAGCCCTGGGCTGTTCTTTACTATGCCTGCTACCAAACCCAATCCAACTGCTCCCTTAAGATCTGTGTGTTGTACCTGATGCCTAGTTTGTAGCACTTAAAAACACAACTTTGGACTTTTACACCACACATGCCTACTGTTTGGGACAGATGGTTTTTTATGGTCAGAGATTAGCTTCTGTGTTCTACAGTATATCTTCTATTAAAGTCTGCCCTTCTGCATACTGAAATGCATTGCTTCCAAAGTCTGCCCTTAACATTTTTCATTACAGCAGGTTCAACAGTGGGAATGTTCCCCACTCTCCTCCAGCAATTCACCTTTCACAAATCTGAAGGCAGAAAAACTGAATTGGGATGGCATGCTTAATAAGCAAATGCTATCCGCCCCATTGCTAGGGTGCAGTTTGACCAATGGAGGAAAACAATGCTGCAGGAGACACAAACAGAGCATGAGGAGAGGAGGGTATTCAGGGAATGTGAAGCCAAGACCCAAGAGAAGACCTTGAGACTTGTGGGACAGCAAACAGAGCTGCTGAAGCACCTGGTAGAGACACAGGAGAAGCATGTAGAACACAGACCCCCTCCCACATCCCATGCTGAACAATCTGCCCTCCTCACCATTCCCAGGCACCCTAAAATGTGTGTGTTGGGAAGTGGGGAGACGAGTCAAGGAAAGCCTTGAATCAACTCTCAGGGATGTCTCCTGAAACAAAAGGAACAGCTGTGATTGCTGAACGGTGGGATGTATTACGCCTCTTGCTCCCTTCCCCACCCCCAGAGCTCAAGTCTTGAACTTGTTTTCTGTTTCTGCTGTCTGCGTGCATTAATAAAAATGCATGATTTCTCAACAACAAGATCCTTACTGCTTGTGTTACAGTGGGGGGCTGAAGGTTGGCTTACATTTGTGACCACTTAATGCAGGGGGCAACTTGTCAAGAGCAACACGTGACTGTCATCGCAATTTTGTCATCCACAAAACTGATTTTCAGAGCCTCTCTGATTTGCTGTGCTCCTTGATGTGCTCTCCTTATTGTCCTCATGTTTGCCTGCTCATAACTAGTGGCCCAGCCAGCAGCCTGCAACCAAAATAGTGAAAAGAGCCATTTTTTTCCAATTTGTTTACAAAATCAATACTTCAAGAGCTGCAATGCATGTGAATACAAGACGGTCCTTAAAAATAACATCAAACCGCACTTTTTGTCACCCCTATTTTAAGAACAGTGTGCGCACAATGATTGGTACCAGTTAGAAAGTTGTTACCCCCATTTCCATGCTTTACACACCTCAGCCCCCAAATCTGCCTCCCAATCCCCAGGATTAACGTGCCTCAGCTAATGAGCTTCTCCAGCTATGCATGCTGCCACTGCTCCTCCATGGCTGCCGTCACGTCCCCCTGCTGCTCCTTTCCCCTGCCACCTCCTCAGCGGGGCTGCACAGCTCCAGTAGGGTCAGACTTGACTATCCCTCCCCACAGCTCTCCTGCTTGCTTCCCCCACCTGCAGTGAGAGTGGTTCCCTGCCCTGCTGTGCTGAAATAATGGAACTAAATTTAATTGGTTTAATGGTGAGATCTCTCCTGCCGCAACCAATAAACGAATTAAATCTAGTTCCATTATTTCAGCCGCAGCAAGGCAGGGAGCTGCAATAGGAGTGCGCTGTGGCAGCATCAGGAGCCACAAGTGATTCCTTTTAGAGAGCCACGTGCAGCTCAGGAGCTGCAGGTTGCTGACCCCTGCTCTAGGCACTCTGCCTGGACCTCTCCACCCTACCAGAAGACTTCCACCTTCTCTTTCACCGATATTACGGAGCACACAGCAGGCTGCTACAGCAATGGAGAATGTTGCTTTTTGTGAGGTCTAATCTGAACATAATTTATGAAAACTTCCCTTTAAGTGTCCAAAAGCACATTCTACCATTGTTCTGCACTTGCTCAGCCTGTTGAGCTGCTCCTTACTGCTATCCAGACTACCTGTGAAAGGCTTCATAAGATATGAGAGCAAGGGGTAGGGTAGGGTGTCAAGAATAACTACTACCATTTTAATGACTCCAATAGCATTTTTCTGGTCTGGGAAAGAGAGTTTCATCTTGCAGCTTTCTGGAGAGACAGACTTCCTAAAGATGTGCTCCCATCATGCACTTTCCCCACCGCCCCATGTTTATTCCCATGAAATGGCAGTTACGATCCACCAGTACCTCTTCTGGCTTATGTCCTCTTTTGGCAAGATGGGCAGGTTCCATGATAAGTGTGTGTTATCTATTGCCCCATCACAGTCAGTGAATGGTTTTGATGTGATGGGGGTTCCCTGTTTGCTGCATGTTACCCAGAGTCACTGTCCTTCCTACTAGAAGGGTATAGAGTGCTTTGGCTGCTTGGATCACAGCTGCCCCCACTGTAGATTTACTTACTCCAAATTTATTTCCTGTTGACCAGTAGCTGTCTGTGCAAGCTTCTGCAGGGCTATTGCCACTCACTTCTCAGCTGTCAGAGCAGGTCTCATTTTGCTATTGCAGCGCTTCAAAGCTTGGGAATGCAATTCACAAAGTTCCATGAAAGTGGCCTTGTGCATACAAAAGTTTTGAAGCCATTGCTGATGGTCCCATAACTATGCAGTCCCACCAGTGTGTGCTTCTCTCTCAGGCCCAGAATCAGCATCCCACCGTGTCAACAGGATCAACTACCGCCAGCATCTCCCATTTGCTCTAATTAGTGTTTTTAGACATGTCTGTGTTCACGGCCTCCTCACATTCTTCTTTGCTCCAGTGGCTCCTGGATAGGCTGTGGATGTACTGTAGCATAATGCATTAGGTGTTTACAATGATCACCACCACTGCTTGAAACTGACTGGGGTCCATGTTTGCCCCACTGGGGCATCTATATATGAATAACCAAGGGTAAAAGGGTGCAAAACCAATGTTTTTGCTGTTGCTTTGAAATGTGTGCATGGGGGAGTGAGGCGATAAGTGCACTGTGGAAGGCTGACGGCATGTATTCACAAATCACCTGCTGCACTTTTTTTGTCACATTAGGCCCTGAGGCTAACCAAGAATGCAAAGAGGCAGCAGGAACTGTGGGTTGGCTACCACAGTGCACTGCTGTCACAGTCAAAGGAATTCACCCTACTGGGGACGCACTCCATCAAACTCACATACACATTAGGGACATGCAACTTTGGACTTTACAAAATCGGGTACTAAAAATCGACAGTAATAAATTTGACCTAATCTTCTTGTGTAGACATGACATCAGCCTACACCTTGCACAGCTGTTTTTGCTCTGAAAGTTAAGGATAAGAAATATAATCCAAGTACTAGGGTTGAATACTTGGGTGAATGCACTGCTGAAATATTTGTAAATATTCCAGTTACTCTATTATTCTGAAGCTTTCTGGAAAGTGAAGACAAACCCCAAAGCAGCTGATGAGAATCCAGTTTAACTGCGCTTCAGTGCAGAGTTAACTCACTGGCAGTACAGCTGGGACATTGTATCTCATGACTTTATAGGCAGAGGTTTTGGGTGGCGGTTTTTACTTTGTCTCTCGGTCATTATGTGGTCTTATTAATTTATCTTGTTCTTTATTTCTATTCCTTGACACTCTTTCCCTCTCCCTCTCCCCCAAAGATATCAGTGGTAGGATTTTTTTTTTTTTTTTATTAAACTATCAAAGCAGCTTGGAATAGATTTCTGCTGGAAGCTTATCATATTTCAGCTTGTTTGGAAGTAATAATGTTTTTGAACTAAAGTTCACCGGTAGTTTTACTATGCACACTAATATTTGTTTTAATTTTCTTGACTCTCTTCTTTGAATATATTTGATAGGATTTGCTTACTGTCTGTATTACTATTAAGGGAGAAATGAAAGACTACTCCTGCATGCCAAAATATAGGAAGAGAAAAATTTTAGAATCAGAGAAGCTCCCTTTCAGCAAATCCTATGGGGGCTGAGCAGAATGGGTTACTTTGCTCAGAAACACATACAAATAATCCATTTTTGGCACGCCACCTTATATTTAGTTAGAGAGGAAAATTAGCCATATTACTTAAATAGTTCAGAAGTGCAAATGGAAACAGGCTGTGGGACAGCAGTACTAGTTGAGAGAATTTTTTGTATTTGTTTCAGCTTTTTAGTTTGAACTTCTGCTGTCCTTGGGAGCAATTAAAGGTACCTCTATCCATCTGATTTCTCCCCACACCCCTCCTCCCCCCGTTTGGCCTGGGGAATCATTGGCTATGGTTACACTACAGCGATCTGTCTACAAAAGTTAGTATCAGAAGAGACATTCCGACAAAACTTCTGTTGACAGATCATGTGTACACACAACAGGCGATCGATCTTGTGATTCTCTCTGTCAGCAAAAGGGCCCCTGGAGAATCTGCACAGAATTTTTGTTGATGTTTACTGTTGACAAAATGCATTTTGTGTGTGCACACTCCAAAAGTTTTGTCTACAGAACTTGCTAGTGTAACCGTAGCCAATATTTTGGGCTTCTGCAGAAACAGACTGTGCTTTTTACTATTCAGTTAACACTAGTTAAAAGACAACTAATGTGCTTTTGGTGGGTGGCATTAATTTTGGGACTTATTTCACAATGAAAGTGAATGAAAATTGGTAGTGGCAGAGAGAGATGAGATTGAACCAAAACTTCTGTTCTACAACACAGGAGTGGCAATTGAATTTCATTTATAATATTTGTGGTCACTTGAAAACGATGATGATTGTTAAATTTATAGGGACTTGGCTATGTGAACTAAAAATGAAGAATATATTCGTGTGACTTTACGGGAGTAACACAGTTGAGCTATTTGTGCGGCTCTGCTGTTTATCTCTGAATCTGAAACTGAGATCCAAATAATAATGGGTTTGTAGCAGCTGTTACATTGTTTCTGAAATAGGAATTATTGCACCTATCAGCAGTGTTTTGAGGGAAAGATTCTTCTGAGAGTTTTTAGCCTTACTTTTTTCCTGTTCTCTGTGTGTGCATGCACATCACATGTGTACATAGGCTGCACTTTATCATGAGGGTAGGGTACCCACTGATGTTAGTAAACACAGATGAGCTGGAAACAAAATATTTGAATCTTGGCTATATTTTATGCTTAATTTGTGTTTTCCTAGCTGGACTTTAATGGATGGCCTAGGAAGAATAAAGGGAACTCTGTGCTGAGGCTTGCCTGAATTATAGCAATGCTGCCAAAAAACTTTAGCCAGGTTCTTTGAATATTATTTATTCAGGAATGATTCTCAGTAAGTCAGTTACCATAGTATGTTAACATTTCATTATAACTTTGCCTTAATAAATAGTTTAAAACTGAAAAAGCCATCAGCTGCATCTGCAGCAATAAAATGGTGCTTCTGTCAATGTAGCTAACACTGTTTCAGCCTCTGTGTGTCAGTGTAGACTGCGTCTCTACTAGAGGGCTATGTCGGTGTAGGTTGTGTAGTGGAGATGCCACTAGACAAGCACTGAGGTATTTGTGCTTCAAGTCAAATTCCATAAAAACAAAAAAAATTTAACAGTAAATGATCAATCAAACTCTCAGTATCAAGCTAAACTGAGATGCTGCACCTCCCTGCCCAGCTGCTTTTCCTTGTCTGCTGTACTGGAGCTTTGACTGATCCATTATTCATGTTCTTGCTGCTTTGCATTTCTGTCTCCATGCTTTCTCTCTCCACCTCCCATGCAGGGTGTGTTTTTAAATAAACACTCTTTGGTCTTTTCGTAATGATAATCCTGTTAGAAGCAGAAGTGTCAGTATTTATTACTCTTGTCCCAAGCACTGGCACCAAAGCATATATTCCCAAGGTTTGAGAGTGATTTTGGTGGTGAGTTTAGCTATTTTATTGTTATGTATTTTGTGGCTGTGATAAGACAGTAAATTGTGTTGTCATAGTACTTTCGTGCTCCTTTCCCAGTACCAGTAGCTGTTTTTCACGTACTGCACACTAATATGGGTGGAACATTTCTGGACATAAAGAGCCACATTCTTCTGTTACATTGGTGTAAATGTTATATAATGCCACTGCAGTCAGTGGAGTTGCTTTGTTTCCTGGCTGTTTTTCCTACGGTAACAGGAAGTACTTCCGAACTCAAGATGGAGTCATCTGGAGGATTAACGTGCAGGTTGAATCTCTCTAGTCTGGCACTTTCTGGTCTAGCAACATATGTGGTCTGGGTTAATTTCAGTTAGCTGGATGTCCTCTTATCGTGGGTGTGGCCAAGTTTTGTGTGGTTTCATAAAGTTTGTTTGCAGCCACCAGTCCTTGCTCTGTGTTCTGTGCTGCTGTTTAGCTCTAATTTACCCCAAACTATCATCTAAGAGGCCAGTAAGCAGTAGAAGTGTTGGTAATGCTGCTAGACAATATTTGTTTTGTCAACAGTCTGATGACAAAACTCTGCACTTCCACAGACAGCGTTCTGCCTCTCTGCGATGAGGAATAACACCTTTTGTCGACAGACAACTTTCACCAGGCTGCCCTATTTGCTGAGATTCCAGCTGGCCATTCTGTGGGGAGAGCGGCCAGGCAGTCTGGCTGCACTCTGATGAGGAAGCGGATAGCTTTTTTGATCCGCTTTTGTTGTGTGGACATGATCTGTTGACAGAAATTTTGCTGGAAGGTATCTTCTGACAATAACTTCTGTCAATAGGTTGCAGAAGTGTAGATGTAGAATATGTGAATAGACACTGTTTCTAAATAGCTAAGTGCTATTTTGAAATGCATTTTTTGGTGTAGTAGCATAATTTCGAAATAAACTGTTCTGGAATATCTTATTTTGGAATAAGGCTGCACTGTAGACATACCCTGAGAGGAGAGTTCAGTTCTTGTTCTGACACTTACAGAGTTACATCTAGTTTCATTTATGAAAAAATATGTATGACCCTATTCCTACATAGAATCATAAAACACTAAAACTGGAAGGGGCCTCGAGAGGTCACTGAGTCCAGTTCTCTGCCTTCTTGGCAGGACTAAGCACCATCTTAGACCATCCAATAGGTGTCTGTCTATCCTGCTCTTAGAATCTCCATCACTGGAGATATTTACAAAAATTCTAGGTAATTTATTCCAGTGTTTAACCACCGTGACAATTAGGAAGTTTTTCGTAATGTCCAGCCTAAACCTCCCTTGCTGTAGTTTAAGCCAATTGCTTATTGTTCTATCCTCAGAGGCCAAGGAGAACAATTTTTCCCTCTTCCTTGTAACTCTCCTTAAGGTACTTGAAAACTGCTATAATGTTCCCTCTAAGTCTTCTCTTTTTTAAACTAAACAAGCTCAGTTCTTTCATTCTTCCCTCATAGGTCATGTTCTCTAGACCTTTAATCATTCTTGTTGCTCTTCTCCAGACCTCCTTCACGTCTTTCTTGAAATGTGTTGCTCAGAACTGGACACAGAACTCCATTTGAGGCCTGATCAGCGCAGAGTAGAGCGGAAGAATGCCTTCTCATGTCTTGCTCGCAACACTCCTGTTAAGGCATCCCAGAATTTTGTTTGCAACAGTATCACACTGTTGACTCATATTTAGCTTGTGGTCCACTATGACCCCTAAATCTTTCTTCTCAGTACTCCTTCCCAGACAGTCATTTTCCAGTCTGTATATAGGAAGCTGATTGTTTCTTCCTAAGTGGAGTACTTTGCGTTTGTCCTTGTTAAACTTCATCCTGTTTACCTCAGATCACTTCTCCAGTTTGTCCAGATCATTTTGAATTGTGACCCTGTCCTTCAAAGCAATTGCAACCCCTCCCACCTCTGCAAACTTAATAAGCATAGTCTCTGTGCCAGTATCTAAATTGTTGCTGAAGATACTGAATAGAACTAGTCCCAAAACAGATCACTGCAGCACCCTGCTTGTTATGCCCTTCCATTATGACTGTGAAACATTAATAACTACTCTTTGATAAAGGTTATCGAGCCAGTTCTGCACCCATGTTACAGTGGCCCCAAGTAAGTTTGTATTTACTTACTTTTCTTGATAAGAAGGTAATGCGAGACCGTGACAGATGCCTTACTAAAGTCTAGGTATATCACATCCACTGCTTTGCTCTTATCGACAAGACCCGTCGTCCTGTCCAAAAAACACCGCTGTCAGATAGCTCTGGTGTGGTTTTGTTCTTTACAATCCATGCTGGCTGTTACCTTTCACCTTATTTTCTTCCAGATGTTTTCAGATGAATTCCTTAGTTATTTGCTCCATGATCTTTCCCAGCACAGAAATTAAACTGACTGGTCTGTAGTTTCCTGGTTTGTTCTTTTTTTCCCTTTTTATAGATGGGCACTGTGTATTCCCTTTTCCAGTCTTCTGGAATATCTGTTGACTTCCAGGACTTTTGAAAGATGATAGCTATCAGCTCCTTAAGTATTCTGGGATGCATTTCATCAGGCCCTGGTGACTTGCAGACATCTAATATTTCTAAGTAATTTTTAATTTGTTCTTTTTGTATTTTATCCTGTAAACGTATCCCCTTTCCACTAGCATGCGTTAGGTTAGGCATTTCTGCATTGGCCTTCTTGGCGAAGACCGAAACAAAGAAGTCATTAAGCACCTCAGCCATTTCCAAGTTTTCTGATATTGTTTCTCCCTCCTCACTGAGTAGTGGGTCTACCTGTCCTTGGTCTTCTTGCTTCTAATATGTTTATAGAATGACTTCTTGTTACCCTTTATGTCTCTAGGTAGTTTAAGCTTGTTTTGTGCCCTGGACCTTCTAATCTTACCCCTTATATACACGTGCATAAGAACGGCCATACTGGGTCAGACCAAAGCAGACCAGTAGCCTGTCTGCTGACAGTGGCCAGTGCCAGGTGGGGTGGACCAAAGACAATGGTCAAGTGATTTGTCTCCTGCCGTCCATCTCCAGCCTCTGACAATCAGAGGCCAGGGATACCATTCCTACCCTTGGCTAATAGCCTTTTATGGACCTAACCTCCATGAATTTATCTAGCTCTTTCTTAAATTCTGTTATGGTTCTAGCCTTTGCAGTCTCCTCTGGCAAGGAGTTCCACAGGTTAACTGTGTGCTGAGTGAAGAAGAACTTTATTTTATTAGTTTTAAGCCTGCTACCCATTAATTTCATTTGGTGTCCTCTGGTGTCTTTTGTAATTTCTCCTAATTTCCACATTTTATATGATTGCTGTTTGATTTTGAGATTCTGCAAGATCTCCTGGCTAAGCGAAGGTGGTCTTTTATCATACTTTCTATCTGTCTTATGCAGTGGTATAGCTTGCTTTTAGCCCTTAATAATGTTCCTTTGAAAAACTGCCAACTCTCTTCAGTAGTTTTTTTTTTCTCTTAGTCTTGCTTCCCATGGGACCTTGCCTACCAGCTCTCTGAGTTTACCAAAAATTTCTTTCCTGAAATCCATTCTCTATTTTGCTGTTCTCCCTTTCACTATTTATTAGAATCATGAACTCTGATTTCATGGTCACTTTCTCCCATGCTACCTTCTACTTTCAAATTCTCAATGAGTTCCTCCTTATTTGTTAATATACCTTGATAATATACATATACCTTGATAATATATCTGATCAGGACGAACAAATTACCTTATTTACTTTTTTGATGTATTGGTTTTCTTTTCCATTTCTGGTCCACCACACCCAGTAAAGTTGTCCCTCTTTCAATTAAGAGTGCAACTACTTAATTCTGAGTATATTGTATAATCAGTTAAATGAGTAAGCAGGGAAAAGTACATCTACTTGAGATTCCAGGGTAAAATTGAGTTATGCAGAATAAAGCTAATAGCCAGGTTTGTCATTTGGTCAAGAAACTGGGTGAATGGCCTGAATGTTTCTAAAATGCTATGGGCTCTTCAGTGGGTGGTCACAGCCTTCCTTTTAGGAAGCTTAAGAAACACACACAGTACTACAGTAACAGAGATTACTATTTTTGATTGTTTTTACCTTGATTACTATTTTTGGTTCTCTGTGCCTTAAATATTGAGTCTTCTCTGGTGTGGCTATGATCTGAAGAAGTAGGTCTATCCCATGAAAGCTCATCACCTAATAAATTATTTTGTTAGTCTTTAAAGTGCTACTGGCCTGCTTTTTTTGTTTTTACGAAGTACTACCTTTGCCCACTTTCTCAGAAGTCAGAGTGAGAGATCTACCAGGAGCTTCATCAGTGACTAAAATCCCCAATTTGCCAGAACTTGCTAAAGCAGGAAGTCAGCTCTTGCTAACCAATGTGCTACAAAACGGTTATTGTGCCCCCTACACAGCTGTGACACAAGAGAGCATTTGCTCGTGTCACTCATTTCTCAATTTTTTTCTCATGCTAATAATGACAGAAGCTGGTTATTTTAGTGTTTTCAGACGTGTCATGTTTATGAAACCCTATAATGCATTCCACATTCCAGCCACAGCCTTTCTCCAGTCTGATTACATGTATTGGGCAGTATTTCTTCAAATGGTTCAGTTGAACGTTTTAGGATAGATACTGAAGTTTCAGCATGATGAAGCCTACCTTCCACGTAGCTAAGCTGGGTTGCTCAGTACTGAATCTTTGGAATCCAGAGGTGCGATCTAGGTCTCATGAAGACGTGTGTTTTCAACATATCCATTTAATGCTTTAGGGGACTGGAGCCACAATTTTCAAAGCACCTTTGCTATTAAACTATTATGCCAGAGAAAGGTTGAAGACATAGCTCACTTCTAAGTAAAATGTTTCTATATTTTCTTTCCAATCATTATTTAACGAATTATTTGCAAACAAAAGCTTTTGTCCGAATTATTATGCTCTCTCAAACAGTTCTTTCAATGATTCCACAATCCAGCACATCCTTGTATGATCGGTATATGACACGTTCTTTACAAGAAGTCTGTTAAAAAAACAAACACTTCTTAGTAGTACAACTACAGTAAAAGCCGTGTTATTTGGGACTTGGATAACAGGCACATTCTGTTAACTGGCACCCAGGGCTGGCTGCCACAGGGCTGACTTCCCAAACGGGGCTAGTTGCCAGGGGGAAACCCCCCCACCCAGGGCTGGCTGAATGGGGCCAGCTGCCCTGCTGGGGCAGGCAGCAGTGGGGCTGTTCCTCTCTCTCCTCCCCACCTGCCTCTCCAGGATCAACTGGAAAATTTGATTATCTGGCAACCCCTGCTCCCCAGGGATTCTGGATAAATAGCTTCTACTGTATTTCCATCCTGCGATCTGAAAAGCCAGTTACCTTAATTATTAAGAGTTGCACCGCCAGCTTTGAGAGCAGGCAAGAAGGTGAAATTAGTAGACAGCTAGTTAAAGGCAAGCTGATTCAAAATTCTGGGGGAAGGTGTCTGGATTATGGAACACTCTCTGGAAATTCTGCTTCAGATTCATCTGAATTAAAAACAGGTTTAAAAAAACCCAAAGTAAATGTAAAGATAAATTTACAATCAGAAAAGTAGATCCTGTGATATTTTTATACTAAACAAAATTTATTTCACACTGTTCCTACACTTCTGGAAGTGCAGATAGTGTCCCCCCCCCCCCGGTCAAGGTATTAGGGTATGCTGGAAGATGGAGACCGGCAGGCATGCAGGGGACATTTGTGTCTTTTCGTACTTGAAGGGATGTGAAGAGAGGCAAAGGCAACTAGTTAAATAAATGGTTAACAGTTGTGGTGTTGCAACTACAATGGGCTCCTGATCCATGAGTCCTAGAAACTATGATAATATGACAAATGACAATTGTTGTTAATTTATTTGTGTTTAAAGTTTCAGTGTGGTGGAATCATAGCTATTCACATCACTCAAAGCTATTGTTACAGGCTGCCTGTTAACTCAACTATAGTTTAAATTTGAAAAATTTCCTTATCCTAGTGTGATCCGTGGAGCAAAGAACAAATATTTTTAGTCTGGAAAACATGGGAGAATCCACTCTAGCATTTACCAATACAGTGAGTACCTCAAGTTAATTAACGAACTGTTAGATTGATATTCAAAAGTCTAGTGAAGATGAGTTGTAGGGGGAGAGAAGTCTTGTCTTTTAAGTGAAAGCTTAGATTCTAGAGCATACCTTGACAATAAGAGGTAGACTGTCGTCAAATTTCACATCCTTTAAATTGTGGGATAGAAGTGGTAGAAACAAGGAGTTCTTTTCTTTGTGAAGAATGTTATCCTTCATCTTTTTTATCAGTACTTATTCAAAAATCCCTGATTACTCACTGCTTTGTTGTGGGGCTCTGAAAACAGTTTTAATGTACAGGTTAACCTTTTTAGTCCAGCACACTCTAGTCCAGCAACATCTGTTTACAGCCACTGGTCCTGGCTCTCTGAGTTCTGTGCTAAATGTCTTCTAAGAGCCCAGTAAGCAATGGAGTTGTTGGCAATGCTGCTAAACAATATTGATCTCTCATGGTTCGGAAAATTTCTGGTTCAGCGCCTGTTGGGTCCCAAGAATGCTGGTGAAGAGAGGTTCAACCTGTACACAAAACTGAACTACTTTTAATCCTGGGAACTTTCTATGACTGGAAGGCTGGGAAATTGTCCTTTCCAATTGTCTAAATCTCCCATTCCTAGAGTAGGTGAGTTGTGAGAATTTTGGACCTCTGCAAATTTGAGGGCCTGATGCTGATCTCTTTAACCTCAATGTGAATTGTGAGGAGTATCCCCACTGAGTCTGGTCTAGTTGCAGCAGTGTAAGATGGCTGGAAGTGAGACCCTAACTGGGACATGACTGACTTTGGAAGTACATGATTGCAGGTGAATTCCCTCTGGACAGTGTTCTCTGAATTAAATGCTGAGCTCATAGCCAAAAATGGATGTGCTTTTGGTGTGAAATACTATGCACAGTTAGGAGGAATTCTCAAGCTCTAGTCACAGAAAGCCTGGGCTAAATTGATTCAGCATGGCTTACTTTCTCAAGTGTTCAGAAAATATTTAAGCCCCTTCAGATGCTGATGAAATCAGTCAGTAGAGCAGTTATGCTTCCTGAGCATTGCAGCTCTCTGCAACAACTCATGGATACAAAGATCTCCCGTTTCCAGGGTTTTCAGTCCTTAATCTTCACAGGCACATGTGTTTAGGATGGGGTTTTTATTTAGAGAATGTAAACTCAAATGTTTTAATCTGGTAGCATTTACACTTCCCATGTACTGTAAAATTCAAACAGTTTACTACATCTCTGATTAGAGGCTTCCAAAAATGCACAAAAGGATTAATGAGTTCTGCGATTTTTAACCAGGCTAACGTTGTGTGGTGATGTTGTGATTGGCCTCTGTTCCATTCTTCAGCCACTCAGCAGAAAACTGAGCAACTGCTATCTGAAGTGCTTGGACTTGTCAGGCGCTCAATAAAAGTCACGAGCACTCAGTGTTTCTTGTACTTATCATTAAATATTAGTGCTCCTGTTGCAAGTGAATTGAAGTCACATACACTCTGCAGACTTAACTTAAAAAGCTGGTGCTCTTCTGTCAAGATTTCATGGTCTGCATTAAATGTAGCAGAGACTTTATTAGAAATCATCAGGGCCAAAAGTGGATCATTCCATGGAGAGCATTAGGATGGAGAGAGAAATACACTATGACTGTGGATGAGCATACAACACTGAAAGGTTGGTGAAAAGTGAAGTGAAAAAATCTGCTGAAGTGGATCTTTGTTCACAAAAGGTGATGCTCCAAAATATCTGTTAGTCTATAAAGTGCCACAGGACTTCTTGTTGCTTTTGCAAAAATCCTTTTACTCTTACCTTGTGCCTGCTGCTATTCTCATCCACCTGTTGTCTCATTTTATATTTAGATATAAGCACTTTATGGTATGTCCTTCCGTTGTGCATTTATACAAAGGCCTAGTAGAATGAGAGCCAGATTCCAGATAGATCCCCAAAATGCTACTGCAACAGAAATTATTGATGTTGCCACTTGACCTCCCCTCTATTTATTTAGGTTTCAGAAATGAGCTACATTGACTCTGAGTCTATTGGCACTGATGCCACACTCCCATCTCTGTATCCCTGTCTTTCCTCCTGCAGCTGAGGAAGTGAGTAGTAGCTCGTGAAAGGCTACGGCCTAACACCTAACAAATCTGTTAATCTTTACTCCGTATTGTTTTTGCTAATTATTTAGGTTATTTAGGAGTGTGAGACTCCCCAGAAGGTACTAAGACAGCTAGGACACAAGTGTGGCAGAGGGAGACAAATGTGGGTTAATGCACCCAGAAGAATCCACTTAAAGCACCCAGACTTGCTGATGGAGTCTGTGCTGACTGTAAGCTCTTGAGATGAGAGCAGGTTCTTGAACACTTTGTGTAGTGGGAGGCACAGAAAGCCACTGAACTGGTTTATGATTTAGTACTTTAGTAGCACCTGTATATAATGGAAATCACTTCACGTGTTTGCAGAGGTGACTGTTGGGATTGCAGGTGGGGCACTGGCCATGTGCCCCTGCCCGCCCCCGTCTCCGTTCCTCCTATGCGCTCTCCCTCCCATTCCTGCTCTGCCCATAGACCAAGTCTGCCCCATCCACTCCCCATTCCTTTGCCCCCCCACCACTTCCTGTGGGGAGCAGAAGTCCATCTCCCTTTCTCATCGGAAGCAGAACTGCATGGGGAGGGGGGCACTGAGGGGGGTGTATGTGGCTCCTTGTGTACCTCATGTTGCCCGTAGTTGTGGGGCAGGAGGGACAGTGCCACCCTTGGTTCCAGTGCCTACAGATGACATAATTTTAAAGAGCTGATGTAATGATTTTTCTCAAAAAATTTGGAATCTTGCTGTAGAAAATATTACTCTGGGCAAACCATCTGTTTGATTTTTTTTTTTTTTTTTTTTTTTTTTTGAGAAAAATTAGCTGTATGCAATGAGAAATAGCATTTGCAGATTTACAATTAGGGATGTGAAATTTCCTGAAAAGTTGTTTCTTTGCATACAAAATCCTTCAGTTTCCAAATATTTGATTTGATTGATTCTTAACTTAACTCAGGAAGAATATAAGTTGACTTCTATCTGTCCTAACCAATACCATACTTCCTTTTTTTACTCATGACCTTGAGATCCCTAAATTGATTAGCTCCTGCCTAGCTTACAGGCTACTTTTTCCATGGTACAAAGAAAGAAAGTATTGGGTAAGGTTCTTGAGCTGTTAGGGCCCCAGTTTAGAGAGAAGGGAAATGGGGTGGTGTGTTTTCAGTAAGAAGTCCTTGTTTCTAAGAAGACTTAGAAGGACCTTTTTTCCCCTGCCAGGGTCTGACATAGGTGTTGGGCTAGCCTGGATTGCAAGAGTTACTTGGTCTCCCAAGCTTTGGAGGAGAAGGGGCTAGTGGGAGTTGATATGAGGGAACTAAATGTTAGTCATCTTATGCTAAATGGGTATGAAGGAGATCAGCTTGCTGGTATGGGAAGCACGAAGGAGCCAGTTGTAGCTCTCTGAAGAGTCAAGGCCAGTGAGATCATGCGCAAATCATAGAGCAGAAGAGGTGTCTGCCCTGGAGTACAGGTGGTGAGAATTTACTAGATTACTATACAGTAAACTCTTGAGATATGTGCAACCAAGTTGTAGCTGTCTTTGGTTAACATGATTGCTGCCTCTGACAGGAGCGCGAAACTGCTCCTGTTCAGAGTAGCAGCCCTGAGGCAGGCTGCCATCCCTGACAGGAACAGGGAAACTGCTCCTATCAGGGGCAGCAGCCTGACTCTCAGCTGCGTCCCTGACAGGAGCAGTTTCCCGGTTCCTGGAATGTCAGGGAGCTGGGAACCAGGTGGCAGCCTGGCTCCCACCTCCCCTCTGCTCGGGGAGCAAGGAAGCTGACCAGGGAAGCAGTGGAGGGGAAATGGGGGCCAGGCTGCCCCTGGTTCCTGGCTCCTCACACTGTCTGGAGCCAGGAAACTGACCAAGGTTGCTGCTCTGATCAGTTTCCCAGCTCTGCAAGGGGAGGGGAGCTGGCAGCCAGGCTGCTACTGGTTCCCAGCTCCCCATCACTTGCAGGACCTGGGAAACTGACCAGCTCATGGCTCCCCCCCGCAGTTCCCTGCTCCCCACCACCCTGGGAGAAGGAAACTGACCAGCCCTGGTTCCTGTCTCCCCTCGACCTGTGTGAAAATTTGAGTTATGCATGGGTTGCAAGGATGCAACCCCTGCATAACTTGATGGTTTACTATAAAGATAAAGTTAATGTGTTCATTGCTAAATAGTCTCAGAAGGGTAGCCATGTCAGTCTGTAGCTACCGCAAACCCACGCAAAAAACAAACAAAAAAACCAAAACAAAAACCAGAGGTCCTGTAGCACCTTTAAACACCAACAATTTTGTTTATTAGGTAATGAGCTTTTGTGGGTAAAACCTACTTCATCAGATTTTACTGCTAATTGCTGTGTGAGGTGACTGTGTGTTTACCTGCAAGATTATTCCTGTACTTGTTAAGTTTTAATATGACCAAATATTATATTAGGAAGCTGTCGTTTACAAAACACTAGAAGATTTGCCTGGCATTGCTCAGGTCCTTAACTCAATTTTTCTTTTTTGGAAAATAAAATGAAAATGCCTGTGCTGCATTTAAATCTTTACATTGGGGTGGGGATGAGGGATTCAATATGCAGGGCTGCCCTGGGGAGAGAGGACTACCCCAGCTCTCTCCACAGACTCTGGATCTTCAATGGGTACAGCCAGGGAACAGCTGCATGTTCCCTAGCTGGGGCAGCTCCAGGTTCATCGGCTTCCCAGCCAGAGTAAGGAATGCAGCAAACTGTGTGCTTTTTACTCACTCTGGCTACATCTACACTAGCACACTATGTCGAAGTAGCCTATTTCGATGTAAGAACATAGAAATAGGCTACTTTGACACATATCATCTACACGTCCTTCAGGGCTGGTGCCATCGACGTTCAATGTTGAACTAGTGATGGAGAATGTCAAAAGGAGCTGCCCTGGAAGGAAATGCGGAGTGTCCACACACACAAGTGCTCCCCGTTGAAATAAGGGGCCAGCAAAGTCCCAAGCCTCTCTCTTAAAGGGCCCCTCCCAGACATACTTGGCCTGCACAGCATGAGATCCTCAAAGCTGACAACAGGTTGCAGACCCCATGCACGCAGCATGGACCCCCTGGGCTAAGGGCTGCTGCATGTGGCAACCATAGAGCCCCGCAGGGGCTGGACAGAGCATCTCTCAACCCGTCAGCTGATGGCCACCATGGAGGACCCTGCTATTTTGACATAGCGGGATGCGGATCATCTACACATGCCCTACTTTGATGTTGAACGTTGAAGTAGGACACTATTCCCATCTTCGGATAGGAATAGAAATTTCAACGTTTCACTGCCTAATGTCGATTTCAATGTTGAAATAGAGCATGGTACGTGTAGATGCGACGCGTACTATTTTGACGTTGTGCCGGCTACTTCAAAGTAGCTGGCTAGTGTAGATGCACCCTCTCTGCCCAAGGGGAACAACCCTTAATATTCCCATGTCCATGCTGGGAAGGGGAGTTTCAGCCCTTGTGTTCCCTAAAAGGTGCTTAAGGGGGCAGGAGGGTTGGGGCTAAGGCAGTCCCAGATGAGGGTGGGGGTGCCATGCCCCTTCCAGCCCCATTGACCTGCCTGGTGATTCATTCTTTTTTCTGTATGGGTTTACAAGAAACAATCTTGTATCAGGCATGTCCCGTTTTCCTGAGATAAACGGACCCTTTCCTTGCTTTATGTTATGATGGCTGTGTCTACACTAGCTCAAAACTTCGAAATGGCCATGCAAATGGCCATTTCGAAGTTTACTAATGAAGCGCTGAAATACATATTCAGCCCCTCATTAGCATGCGGGCAGCCGCAGCAGTTCAAAATTGACCCGTCTGGACGAGCCACGCGGTGGCGAGCCGGGTCAATTTTGAAGTGCTGCGGCCGCCCGCATGCTAATGAGGTGCTGAATATGTATTTCAGCGCTTCATTAGTAAACTTCGAAATGGCCATTTGCATGGCCATTTCAAAGTTTTGGGCTAGTGTAGACACAGCCGATAAGAGGAAGCTGCATACCGAATTTGGTGGTTCTAGCTTGTACTGTTTAGGAGGAGTTCTTGAACAGACAGACAGACAGACCCACAGACGAACAGATTGTCTCAAATGTATAGTAGATTACTTCATCTTCAGTTTCATGCACAGCTAGTTAGATGCAAAATATTTCTGGCTTAAAATAAGAGTGTTATTTCCTCTTTTGGGACATTTTCACATAGTTTTAGCAACTGCTGTCTAAATCCTGAGACGTGGATCTTGTTTCTTCCTTGTCTAATGGAGGCAATGTTAGAAATTGCACTGGATTTTTAATAGTTTATGGATGGCTGGTTGCAGTGAAATTTTTGATTCAGAGCCAGTGACTATGCATATTGGAAATATAGGAAGGCATAAGAAACTGCTTTTCTGTTCCACTGGCAACTGATGTTCACTCACCAAAGGCATATTTCATAAAATATAAACCAAGGTAAATTGTCGGGTAGTATAAGGGGTGAAAGTCCTAAGGGGTGTGATAAACATGTCTGTGTAGTATTAGTAAACAGAGCTTTCATTAGAAAATAATTTTGGGCTGTACCAGTGGAATCTGCCTTACATCCAGAAAAGTATTCAAATTTCCAGAGAATAATTTAAAATCCCCAAATCCTCAGAAGTCTGGAAATGAACAGTGAATGGATGCAGCTGCCTAATTCAAGCCTCGGTTTCCTTCTCCCCTTATTAACCCCTGCAAGTTACACCATTCCACTTGTCTCAGATTTGCTCTTTTATAGTTTGAATAAGTGTATCTAGAGTCAAAAAGATATGAGTAAGTGATCATAGAATCCTCTTTTCTTATCAAGAGGTCAATTTCCAATTTTTCACAATTCTAACATTTAATATTATTACTACTATGGGGGGCAGAAATCAAATATTAATTAACTTAAGAATTAGAGCTAAGTAAAGAGTAGATTTAAGTAGACTTAAATCCCTATACACAACATATTTTATAGCTCCCTGGGCAACTATTTGCACTTTGATTTGTCCCAATTCTTTACTTCTGTTTATCTGTGAAATGGGGCAATGATCTTGACCTCCTTTATAAATCAGTTTGAGATCTGCTGAACTCTTAGCTCTTATTACTATTATTCGTAGACTTACAGATATATTGGAGCATAAGCTTTCGTGGGCAAAGACCTGTTTTGTCAGAGGCATGAAGGGGAGGGTGGTGTTTCAGAGGAGGTTTTTAAAGAGGGTGTCTCAGTAAAGGGGAGGACCAGAGCTGACAAGGTCTATTCAGTCAGGATGGATATGGCCCATTATTGGCAGTTTATGTGGAGTTGCGAACGTCAAGAGAGGAGATGCTCTTGATGTTCTCCTTTCTTGATGTTTGCAGCTCCACATAAACTGCCAATAATGGGCCATATCCATCCTGACTGAATAGACCTTATCAGCTCTGGCTCTTTCCTTTACTGAGACACCCTCTTTAAATCCTCCCCTGAAACCCTCCCCTCTCATGCATCTGCGGAAGCGGGTCTTTGCTGACAAAAGCTTATTCTCCAAAATATGTTAGTCTGTAAGGTGTCACAGGACTTCTTGATGTTTTTGAAGATAAAGACTAACTTGGCTACCTCTCTGATATTATTCATAAAAACCTCTTGCTACACAGTTAAAATATGTTCATTTATACCCTCATTCCTCTCATTCTCTAGAGTGTCACAGCCATCTATTTTATACCTTCAGAGGAATTTGCACTAGTGTGGTGAATAGTCATAGTCATGTTAGTCTGCATCTTTAAAAAAACCAAAAAAAGGAGTCATGTAGCACTTTAAGGACTAACAAAATAATGTATCAGGTGATGAGCTGTCATGGGACAGACCCTCTTTTCCCTTCCAGATATGAAGAAGTGGGTCTGTCCCATGACAGCTCATCACCTGATACATTATTTTGTTAGTCCTTAAAGTGCTACATGACTCCTTTTTTTGTTTTGCAGTAGTGTGTCAGCAAGACCCACATGACATCTTCCAGCAGGATGAATGCCACCTGTTAGAGTGGGTTTGCAGGAGAATGCTGCCAGACTTTTACACAAAGGTGTGCAGTCACTTCCCTGTTCCCACCTATGATTTATATCACTCACTTTACCTGAACATTCCTTCTTAATTTTTTTTTCAGAAATGTATTCAGTGTTGAAAATAAATTGGTACATGGGTTTTTGTTAAGCTATGAACTATGTAGTTTCTCCTTTTGCACATTTTTAGAAATTTTCTTTGGTCCATAGTAGGATTGCAGGAGCATATTTTGGGGAAGGGGGCAGGAGTTGAGTTTGGTGATGGATTTATATAACATGTAAATGGGCTGGACCCATAGCTGTTCATTTCCACACTCTTTCTAATGTTCTGTAAAGGATTCCTCCCTAGCCCTCCAAAAAGCTGTCACATATTTTAGGGACTGTTGAATGCACTTTTAACCCTAACTGACACTTTGTTTTAAAAAGATTTGTTAACTATTCTCCCTTTTCTTTTGAAATGAAAAAGCCAAAACTTTAAGCTGGGTTGGAGTTTGACAAGTAGGATGAGAGTAGCCCTTCCTGACAGTGTTTATAGCCCACCTCACAGCTATCGTGTAACTCTGTGCTGGAGTCTAACGATCAGAAATGTGAGTGGAAGCACTTTTTTGTATGGTAAGTAACAGAGAGAAAGCCGTGCTAGTCTCTATAATATGAAAACAAAACAAAAAAAAAGTAGTCCAGTAGCACTTTAAAGACTAACAAAATAATTTATTAGGTGATGAGCTTTCATGGGACAGACCCACTTCTTCAGATCATAGCTGCCTGTGATCTGAAGAAGTGGGGGTCTCCCATGAAAGTGCATCACCTAACAGATTATTTTGTTAGTCTTTAAAGTGCCTCTGGACTGCTTTCTTTTTTTTTTGTCTGCTCTCTCTTTTTTTGCACAGCAATGTTCAGGTTGTTCCCTTGAAATAGCAGGACTTGGCACTAAAGGGCACTGGCATAATTCTACAGGCTGAACCTCCCTCGTCCAACACCCTTGGGACCTGACCCATGCGAGATGAGAATTTGACAGATCACAGGAGGTTACTGTGATCAGCACCCGCACTGCTACTGGGCTCTTAGAAGACATTTGGGGGTGAATTACTGCTAAACAACAGAACAGAACACTGAGAGCCAGGACTGGTGGCTGTAAACAAACTTTATGGACCCATGGGAAACTTGGCCACACCCACAGTAAGTGGTCATCTGGCTAACTAAAATCATGCTGGATTAAGGATGTTGCCAGAGGGTGAGTGCTGGACAAGAGAGATTCAACCTGTAGTGTTGATTTGGTCATACTGCATTGCTGCTAGTATGTTATATCAACAAACGCTGCTTTTTTGCATCTAAAACTTGGTCAGACTGTTCATAACTATTATTAGCTAGTAGGTCAATACATCCAGGCTATATCTACATGGCGCGCTGCTGTGGGCATGGTCATGCAAATGAGGGCACTCAGCAATGCAAATGGATGCTCATTTGCATAGTTACGTGCCTCATTTGTATAGATGCACGAGACCGCAATCTCAGCAGAGGCTTTTGTCATCACAAAACAAACCACGTAGATGGGGTTTTGTCGACCAAACCCCACCCTTGTCGATAACCCTTTATCCCTCATTTTTGTCAGGGGTAAGGACCTGTTGACAAAGGGGCTTTTTCTCTGCAATCTTGAGGGCTAGATAGTTGCATTAACCCCTCATACCTTGTCTTGTATAATCACATGACTCTAGAAGCTCAGGTTTTAAGAAAAACTGCAAATAACATTAGATCTTCAATCAAAATATAGGACTTGGCACCACAATAACTTCTCTATTTGAGTGCCTTCATTAATTTCCCATTTTACATTCAATACTCTATACAACTCTGCTCCTCCCTGTTTTTCCTCCTTTGTGGACCTTTGTTCTCCCCCACAACTGTCTCAGCTCTGCCAGCATTCATGCTCTTATCCATTTGCGTCAGGTTCTCCCATAATAACTTTGTCTTTGTCCTCACCGCCAACAGCCCCTCACTTGGTTGGTGCAAATAATTCCAGGTATTGTATTTGCTTAACATCAAACAAAAATTAGATCTTCAGGAAAATTGTTTAAAAATGATTAAAAAAAAAAAAAACCCGCCCCCTTCCCCAGTGGTTCCCTCTGTCTTTCCCACACCTGAGCAGAATGAATTTTGTTGTATGCACCAATGTGGAGGTGATGGGAATCTGGGCTGCCCTGGCCATGGCAGGTACATGTGGGGGTGGGGAGGAAGGGGTGGGGATCTGGGGCCACATCAGCTAAAGAGGGGGAGGTTTAGGGAGGGTCCAGGGCTGGACTGTGGTTGGGGGAGACAACTGGGCCTGGGCCCCAAGCACTGCAGAGTTGGGCTGCCGGCTGTGGTCGAGGTGTCAGTCAGGCTAGGGGCGGACCATCTGAGTTGCAGCAAGTTGGAGGGTGGGCAGGAGTGGGTCAACCCTCCCGCAGCTGCTGCAGGTTTCCACCCTTCACTGTCTGCTGGGTGGCTTGTGTGGGACTAAATAAATAGCTGTGTGGCCATGCAGCTTGCTAGAAACGTAACTGCCCTCTTACCCCAAAGAGCCAAGAGCCTAGTTAGGGTATTTGGTCCAAATCAGCAGGGAACTGAACCTGGCTTTATTTGGTTCCAGTCAAGTATCCTCATTACAAGGCTATTGGCTGTTCTATCACTTTGTTCTCCTCCCTCCAGAAATTCAACCCTGGACCTGATGAAACTGTTGTCCTTAATATTTCTTTAATATTTTTTGACCAGCTGTATGTCAGTTCCTTACACAGCATTTATTTGGTAACAGAGAGAAAGCCGTGCTAGTCTATATACTATCAAATCACAAATGCAATAAACAATAACGAAGGGTCCTGTGGCACCTTATAGACTAACAGAAAAGTTTTGAGCATGAGCTTTCGTGAGCACAGACTCACTTCATCTATCATTTGCATCTGTTAGTCTATAAGGTGCCACAGGACCCTTCGTTGCTGTTACAGATCCAGACTAACACGGCTACCCCTCTGATACTTGACAAATGCAATAAAGTAGCATCTTAAAGACTAACAAAATAATTTATTAGGTGAGCTTTTGTGGGACAGACCCACTTCTTCAGACCATAGCCAGACCAGAACAGACTCAATATTTAAGATATAGAGAACCAAAAATAGTAATCAAGGTTGACAAATCAGAAAAAAAAATTATCAAAGTGAGCAAATCGGAGAGTAGAGGGGCCCGGGGAGTCAAGAATCAGTTATTTGGTTTATGTGCTCAGCATGAATTGCCAGAAGAGCTTGTAAACTTCTCTGAACGTAATGAATTTAGGGAGCTACTGTACAAAAATGCTGTGAATTCCTTGCTCTGGAGCTAGGCAGCTGGCTGCACCTTTACAAGACCCAATACTCCTTGTTTTAAAGTGATTAATCTTTCTGATCTTGCCATCTTCCAGCCGAGCTTGTAAATTCCCCTAATGGACAGGGTTAATTAACTGCCTGTATAGTACATCAGGATTCATGTGCATTGCTAAGAACTTGAATATATTAAGATCAACAAAGAATGTGTCAGGGTTACTGGCCCTTTTGAGGGGAGCAGGGTCCAGCCCCACATGTGACTAATTAGCTGCACACCAGCCAAGGCTGTGGAGCTAAGGGTCAGTTGACAGCCTGAAAAGGACCTGGCTCTTATAAAAGCAAGAGCTCCGCTGGGCTAGAGAATTGCCAGCAGCTTCCGCTAATAGGGGAAAGAATTGAGCTGGGAGGTGACTGTGAGGCAGAAGGTCAGACAATAAGAATTGACAGAGAAGGGAGGTGCCTGTAGGAAATTCCTGAGTCAGATCAGGAATCTGAATGGGCTGAGACAGGAAAATATCTCTGAATATTCAAGCAAAGGTGGTTCAACCAATGAATTGAGGCAGGTGCTGAAACAGAGCTAAGTTTAGTGCTGGTTCCTTTCTTGACTGGTGAAGAGCCCACCCACCTACGCAACTAGGCTCTTAAATTACCTGATGTTTCTGAAGCTCTCAGCAGTCAGTAGAGCAACAGAACTGAATCATCTTAGTATGGAGATGAGTTTGGTTTTGAGATATAGTTCGTGGTTCTACCAGGTTAGATTAACTTAATCTTTTGCTCTCTTAGCTACCTTCATCAATTTTGGCTTTTGTAGTTATCTATCTACTGCTAATTCCACTTAAGATGGAGGCTTCCTAGAATATCAGACCAATATATTAAGAGTTTCCTTGACTCCATATTTTGTAACTCTATATTTTGGGGTATGTTTGTGGCCTTTTCTTAGTTGCTTTTTCTGAGTTGTTTGTTATTGGCATATTTGGGCATATTTTTAGTCTTATCTTGGGCACAGCTCAAGTCCCAAGACAGGCAGCAGAGGTACTTTTGTGGCTGTCTTTGCTCACCTTATTGAGAAGGGGACTCTAGCCTGGGCTGTAAGTGGCCTGGGTCTAAGCAATTTGCCCAGGGTTGATTCTCTCAGCTTGGTCTGGGAATTCCCCTAAATTTTATATCCCCTCAAAATATGCCATTTCTGTAAGCTGATGCCCTATACAAATAATAGTTGTTTGACTCTGACAGATTTAAGATCTAATATCTCACAATGCAGCAGAGTCAGTAATGAGAAATCTCTGGCCTTAGGTTTTAAGAAGTTGCTATTTTTCTATATTACAGCCTTTGTTTCTAAAGGGTGATACTCTTCTTTTAGTGAATAGGAGTGAGAAATTATTTGAATTTGTTTTTGAATTTGGCTGAGAATTTTGTTTACTCGTGCTGAATGAGGGAAATTGCCAGACCATGGAAGGTCAATATTGTCTAGCAGCATTGCCAACACTTCCACTGCTTCTGGACATTTAGGGGTAAATTACAGCTAAATGACAGCACAGAACACTGAGATTCAGGACTGGTGGCGGTAAACAAACTTTATGGAATCACAGGAAACTTGGCCACACCCGTGAAAAATGGTTGTCCAGCTAAATAAAATTGGCTATGGCCTGAAGAAGTGGGTCTGTCCCACAAAAGCTCACTGAATAAATTATTTTGTTAGTCTTTAAAGTGCTACTCGACTAGGCTACTTTTTGTTTTGAAAATTGGGATTACGGATGTTGCCAGACAAGAGTTCTGGATTAGAGAGATTCAACCTGTACATAGTTTACATTAATTTACTTCAGTTTAAAGTGGTGTAGTACAAACTGCCAATGTTGTGTACACAGGCCCTGAGATTCCAACTCCTCTGTTTTCTTCAACCTTCAAAACTGGGAATTTTGCCCACTCTGTTACCTCCTAAGACTGATGTGAGGGTTCAGTTAATGTTGTAAAGAGCTTTGAAAATGAAAAGTGTTATATAAATTCTGCCAGATCTGCTATCTAAACTTCCCCTTTCCTGAGAATTTCCCCAACCTCTGCGTAAATCCCATTAATGAATACACCAGAATATGAGACATGCTCGTTGTTTTTTTTTTTTTTTTTTTTTTCTCCTGGTATTACCTCCTAATGCAAATACCTAGATGAAAGCCAGCACTGCTATGTCTAGTTTTACTGCTGAGATTAAGGTGTGTGAAACTACTTTCCTGCTGCCTTTTGCCAGACAAAATATAATTTATCTGATGTGTGTTGAGGTCTGAGAGACGGATGGTCTTTCTCTAGCAGGTCAACACTTGTCACTTTCATGTCTGTTTCTATATAAAAAATGGTGCATTTTAAGTGGTCGGTTGAGCTTGTTTGCAAACTGATGAATGCCTGTGGCTTTGCAAAAAGTTTCAGTGAGTTGCCATAAAATGATGACTAAGCAATCCAGACAAATAAAATTTGATGCATCTCTGATAGAAATGGACATTTGCTTCAATGGTAAGTAAATTTCATTGCAAAATAGTGCACGGAGGATGATGGATGATGATCTTAATTTAACACCTGGTAGTTTTATATTTACTATGATGCTGTTATCCTGGTGTTCAGTGAAAAAGCTGCAAATTGAAGAATAACTCATTTGTTTGCTTGTATTATGAGCCAGCGCTTTTCTGTTACTGGAAATATATGCAAATATAACTGCCAGAAACCAGTACCTTGTTGCATATTGTTCATACTTTCAACCATTATGTAGTTATTAGGTTGTACAGGCAATTGGATTTAATAGGCTGATGCCAAAAGGGCTACCCATGGAGAAAGAAATATTATTAAATACAGAGACATCTGCTCCTGTTTTCCAAGTAACATGGCAGAAACTGAGAACACATCACATTAATACAGATGCTTTTTATTATTTGCTAGTTACAATTAAATGCAGAGGGTTTTTTTATGTGGTTGGTGATGAAAAAGGGAGAGGATCCTCGAGGGGCGGGGGGAATGTTTCAGATTACGTGAACCACAACTGATAGTTACGTCTTCTACCACAAATCCTGTTCTGGCTGAGCTTTTCATTTTGTAATTGTGTAGTCAAGCCATATTTGCAAACCACATTCCCCTAAAGTCTTCCCATGTTTATGGCTAGTTGTTCCATAGCACGTTCTGATCGGCAGAGAGGGTTTGCAGTTCAATCAGCCTTTGACTAGAGGCAAAGAATATAGTTGTTAATCTCTCCCCTACTGCATAAATGATCCTTGGAACAAAACCAGTAATAGCACTTATTTTATTAGGAGACCATCCTCTTGTAAAGAAAATATGTCCCAGAAAGAGAGCTGTGTCCATCTTTTTAGAAACTCATCCTTGGAGTGAAAAATTATTCATGACTGTTCCATTTTTCGCATTCCAACTGAAATGTTCTTTGCAGTGTGTGCTTCTTGTATTCATGTTCAGTGGAAAGGTTAGTGAACAGATTTATTGACAGGAACATTACCTGAAACAACAACTTTCAGCAAACATTACATTATATTTCTGTATAAAAAAAAAAAAAAACTCGAGTATTTGCCTTGGAAACTTGATTTGACGACTAGCGGCTCATCCATTCAGAGAAAAATAAACTTGTGTGAACTGTGTGATCAAAATGCCTTAACTCTTGACTTGCAAATATGAAATGCAATAGTACTAAAAGGTCTAAGTCTTGACCAGTGTTGTCTCCAATTTTTCCTATCCATTAATGGAATAAATTTTGTTATGCGCACCATGGAATGTGTGGATATGTATTACAAATAGACACACATGCTGCCAGCTGCGAATGCTATGCTTATCAGCTGGATGGCACCTACATCTCTCCTGGGTACCCATCCAAGTATTCATCTTTCAGGGAAGAGTGGTCTTGACTGTGGGCCACACAGAGGAATTGGGAAACCCATTACTGCCCTGTTCTATCCTCATTGGGCCCACTGCATGGGTTGGCTGTGCCTACTCATACCATAAAGATGAGTGAAGAATAGATTGTGTAGCTGAGGCAAAAATGGCGAGGAGTCCTGTGGCACCTTACAGACTAACAGATATTTTGGAGCATAAGCTTTTGTGGGCAAAGACCCGCTTTTTCAGATGGTGGATCTTTGCCCACGAAAGCTTATGCTCCAAAATATCTGTTAGTCTATAAGGTGTCACAGGACTTCTTGTTGTTTTTGCAGGCAGACTAACACAGCTACCCCTCTGATAGCTGAGGCAAGCAAGCTGCTCCAGCCAAAGCTGCATTATCTTATTTCTCTCCCCTTTAACAATGCAGAAGTAGATTGCTAATCCTGCTTCTGAGGTTGTCGGGTTACAATACAGCTCATCGCAAGTTCGGTTAATAGAAAAAGGAGAGGATGCAATGCCCTTTTTCAATAATGCAACTTTCTTGTCCTCTTTTGATTTTGCTCATTCCATTAAATGTTCAGTCTGAAATGTCATATCATACTCAAGTCACCACTTGCAGTCTCCATTGTTTAGTCACAGACCAGGGAAAAACAAGCAGGGGCATTTTGGTCTGTCACAGCGATTAAAAAAATGTAACACCGATCTTTTATGTTGTGTCTTTCCGTCTCTAAGTGACTTGAGGTTTTTATTTTGTCTGATTTCACCTCTCATCTGACTTTGCTGTGGAGGTGTAGGAAGAAACAGTTTTCCGTCTCCACACTTCTGAACTTCATGCTGAACAGCATTTTCCACAGTGGAGGCCAAAGGGAAATCCAGCCCTGTCCAGAAAGTCCAAAAACAACTTTGTTTGAAGGGCTGATGGTTCTAGGAGGGATGCTACTTCCCGTGCTAGCAGAATGAAACACATGTCTGATATAGCATCTGAATAAATATAAATTAATCATCTCCCAGTCAGCTTTTAATTTCCATAAGGGTGGAATGAATGGCTTTAAACAGGAAAATAGAGCTTTGATTGATATTGCAGTGTAATTTCTGGCTACTCTGATTCTATCCTTATGTGTCTTCAGGTTCCCCAGAGGATAGAAGAACAAAGTTCTGAAGACAGCAATGCAGGAATCCCAGGCATATGGGGCAGTTGGGGCCCTTGGTCTGCTTGCTCTCGAAGTTGCAGTGGTGGCGTGATGGAGCAAACTCGGCCCTGCCTCCCAAGCTATTACCATGACCGGGGTTATCCCAGATCAGGGCAACAGTACCCAGACTTGGAAAGAACTCTTGCATCACAGCATTCCCACCATGTTGAAGATTCCTTGACCCCTTATTCCGGCCATGTCATCTCTGCTATCCGTACGTCTGTGCCACTTCACAGAAATGAGGAGCGGCTTCAGAGAGGTATTTGGGCTTCAGTTTCCTCCCTGGGCCGCAACGACAGCCATTCAAACAGAGGAATGTTGAGAGGCAGCCGGCATTCTCAAAGACACAGACCCAAGCCAGAGAGGAGGTACTGTCTCTGCAAGTGTAACTGATTCCATAAGTTGGTGTGAATGGTGCATTGGAAGAATGTCTCTCTGACCCAGATTTTAAATCAATAGATGGGAAAATCTCAGGAAAGAATAGCATGGGTCTGTAGTGTCCACAAACTGGTTTTGGAAGGCTGTTTCAAGTACTAACTTTTGTGTACTCCGTGTATTATTCTTCAGTATCTGCTGTTTATGTTCTAAAACTAAAGCCAAGTGTAATAATTTTACCTGCAGACAAAATGATACTGCAGGCTACTTTATTATCTCTTCTTACGATACAAATTTCTGATCTAATAATTCTCCCTCAACTAATGATCCATAATCCGTGGAAATCCTCATGGTAACCCTAATAAAGGATCAATGTGGTGTGCCATGCAGGTACCTATTTCATCAAACCATTCGAATTAGAACTGGCTTGACATTTTTTCTTCAAAACTACTTGTGGATGAAAAATGACCTTTTTAACCAAATTTTTGCTCAGGTGAAAATTTTCTGTCTTTTGACAAAAAGGACTTTTCGAGGACTTTTTGGTTTTCTGGTTTTGTTTTTGTTTTTTCATCCCCCTCCTTTTCCATATTCGTTTTGCCTTTGCTATAGGACAACTAAAAAAATTCTTTTTCAAGTAAATTAACCTTTAAAAAAACAAGCAAACCTTAAAAAAGATTTTAGTATCTACTGAAATCAGTTTATATCATTTTAATGATTTTATCTTGAACAGCACCTCTTTTCTATCATCAGATATTAATTTTCAGTTCCAAAACACAGAAATTCATTAGTTCATGCACTTATCAGGCAAACTGTGGCTGTGCCCACCATCTCAGGCCTGATTTCTTGGGTCTTTGACCTTTTGCTAACTAGTCAAAGTTTGCCTTTCCATGCTCTGTTTCTTTGCTCCTTCAATTGCAGTTGGCTGGCTAGTTGAGAACCTTTGCACTTACTCTGACATAAGCCCAGCAATGCTCCATTTCTGGCAAACTTGACATCTTGCAGAAAACTCTCCAGTCAAACAGCAGCATCAAAGGTGGAAACTTACCTGTACTCCTTCCCTCCTCCTCCCTGTTGGTCTCAGTCAAATGTGAACATCAACATACTAGGTTCATATGCTGACCTTCTTAAGTATGGACAATTTCACTTTATTTTTGTTTCTCCTGTACCAAGAAATTAAAGCCATAAAATACATGAATGCTCCCGAATCAACAAATACAAAGCCATTCAAACACTGTCCTGCTCCACCTCATGGAGGACTTCCCTACCCAGTGGGAATCATCTGGTGGGCTGCAGCTTACATAGCAATTGTGCTATAAGCTTGCTGGGGTTTCTTTCTACTCTGGCTCTCACTAGCTGTCATAGCAGCTCCTACGAGCCACTGATGACTGGTACATCTTAAGACACCCACTGCATCTGGAAAAGGAGGCAAAGGGAACATGTAGGAGAATGGGCAGAACTCAGTATTGAATGTCATGCAGAAGTAGGGTACAGTAGAGGAAAGCCTTGCTATTTGAATGGTGGAAACTGTGAATTCTCAGAGAGAGAGAGAGAGAGAGAGAGAGTGTGTGTGTGTACAAAGAATGTTTTCTTGCCTGCTACTTAACAGTCAATAAACAGGTTTAACTTAAAACCAGCAACTTAACACCCAAACTGGAACGCAAAGATGATGCAGTCACCCTCAACTTTAATCACCCAAAACAGTTCTGTGAACTTGCTAATTGAGAATCTTATTGCCCTTTTGGGAGGGAAGGGCTAGCAGGGGCGGGATCCCTCAGGAGCATTGTGATGGGAAGCAGTTTAGTTTTGCTGTACCGTCTAGCTACTGAGGCCACAGTATGACTCCTTGCCAGCTTATATGGTAAGCCAACTTTCTGGCTTAATGTCATCACTTTTTTTTTTTCCCCCTTCCTAGCCTGTTGACCACTGTCTAAATCACTCACTTTTCTTTTTGGTGTCCTAAGTCTGTATGTTCATTTAGCAGCATTAATGTGGTTGAGAGGGAGCTCTGAGAAAGTGTGAGCATGCTGAATCATGTGCTCAGGATGGCATGGTGCCAGCACAGCTGGGCAAGGCGAACCGTGAATGAGAGAAATTGTGGACCTGTGGATGGTGCGGCCTTCCTGTGTAGCAGCCTCATAATACAGAGCCTTAATATGGGGAAAAAGCCTAATTCAGCTCTGCTTTCCTGTATGATGGAATTCCTCTAGGTGTGTGTTGGAGATTTTGTCTACAGACTGCGTAGTATTTTTTCCAAGGATGAAGTCTTGAAAAGAGAGTGCTTGATATTGATTAAATCTTATTTATGTAACAAATTTTATGTGAAATAGTCCATTGTGGCTTTAGAGCCTCTTATGTTGTGTAACTATGAGATGTCTTTACAGTCACCAGCAAAATACCAGGGGAAAAAGAAAGAGAATTTAAAATTAAATGGATTTGCATGGCAGACCTAATATGTTTTTATAGTTTTGTAAATCCCAGAGGTCAAACATTTCTTGTGCAGGAGAGTGCTGTATATCATAGGTAGAAAAATGCATTGCAAATATTAATGAGCGCTACGTATGACTTATAGACCCTAAAATGTTATTCTTCAATAGCCCAAAAAATGGGGAGGTATAAGGAACTGTCCAAAGTCATTCAAAAAGCCTGTATTTTAATAATGTAGAGAATTAGTGGAAAGTTTTTGGAATATTTATAATTACTCTTCCAGTTTTATATGATCTGTAGAGTTCTGTAAAACAATAAAATATGGATTGATTTGTGATCAAGAAGAGCTAACCTCTGAGAGTACAGTAAGATGAAATGGGATTGTTTCCAAGTCAAACATATTCCACGAGCAATGGAAGTCCTTCAAAGATGCAAACTTTGTTTGTACCTTTTGGAAACAAGTGGAAAAATTATCTGGCAGTTGAGCAGGAAAGTAGAGGAATCAGCAAATGTGAAGGGTGTATTTAATACAATTGAGAATGTAGACACTGTAGTATAAATGGTAAAAATCAGCCAATTGGGCAGAGTAGTTAAAAGGAGGAGGAAAAGGAGTTGAGACCTTAGCTCAAATTTTGACCTCCTTTAAAGTTTACCTGGATTCTTTTTTGGAAGGGAAGAATAAATCAGCTTGGATCTTAGTGTTCTATAGTGGCTCTGTTCATATTGTGACTATGGGGGGAGACAGGTATACTGCTCCAGCAGGAATACCGAGAGAGATTATGCAAGGAAAGACAAATGAGAAGCACAATGCCTGTAGGAGGATATTCAAAGAGCAGCAACTGTAGCATTGTTTCTGTATGTGTAGATGGCTTGTCCCCTCTACATTTGTGTCCTGCAGATAGCAGAAGGGAAGAGGGCCCAAGATGAAGTCTTTTCCTCCTGCAAGCCCCTGAAATGCTTGTTTTGAATCAGTGCTAGTAATTTTGGATAGTTTCTCATCCCATTATGGATGTCTTCTTTGAGAGTATGCAGGAGAAGAGCTCTGAAAATATGCTTTGTCCTCTCCCCAGGACTCTAGTATAGTATGAATTTCTGTTCCAAACTGTTGTCTTAGTTGAGATGGAACTATGTAGCCCATGCCACTTAAGAGGTCATTAAAGCGAGTCTGAATTTAATTTTTTTAAAGTAACATAATGAGATGAATAAAAATTCAATCTGTAGCATATGAACTTTCTTCTCTGTTTTTGACAACTTCTGCATTGTGTATCTGGATGGTAGAATTTCATACTTGTCTCATGGAAGGTGAAGTGCTTGATGATATGGTGATGGCAGAAGCTGTCCCCATTAAGCAAAAATTGTTCTATTGCTGTCCTAGTTAAGCAGGAGTCATTTAGGCCCCAATTCCCCTGTTCAGGAAAGCACTGAAGATCATATTAAATACTTTTCTGAATTAGGATCTGTCCTGGTTGCCTCCTGAGAGTATTTTCCAGCCACAGTAACTCATGGCAATCACTTCAGTTCTTCCTAATCACCATATTATCGCCAATCATATTATTATATTTACAACCAAGAAGCAGTTTCCCCACTTGCTTCTGGGAAATCCAGCAGTAATCGCAGTAGCCAGTCCTTCCTATCTCTGTTTCCCTTTATCTTGCCAGACTTTCTGGTTTCCTTAGATAGTCCTAATTTCTACCCCATTAACCTCTCAGTAAGGTTGCAAGATATTCAGAAAACATATGTGGGACAGGCAGCCCCAGCCGCAGGATCCCCAGCCGGGGGCAGTGGGGCGTTTTTGCTTAAGTGTGGGGCGTGGGACTTGTCAGGGAAATTCTGAACTGTCATGCATATTGCGGGATATCTTGCATCCTGACCTCTCACCAGGATCTTTATTTCATTAACTGGCCTCCTCCAACAGGTCTGTTTTGCAATCGCAGCACAATTACTGTCAAGCGGAAGGGATTTGGGTGATCAAGTGCTGAGTTAGTTCTTGAGTCAGCACATGCTGTTATAGGACCACACTGCCATTTGTTGTCCTGATATTAGCTCTCTTCCTTTGGAGACAACAGAGGTGCTCTTCCAGTTAAAAACTGTCTTGATTACAGCCCATCAGCAAATGGAATTTCAAATTGAGATGAGAAGTCATAATTAAGCGTGGAACGAAGATTCCAGAAATATTTTGTTTTTGAAAACCAGCAACATCATCTTCAAAATTTCTCATTTTGATAATGTCTAAATATTTAACGTAAAATTGATCGTTAGCTATAAAATTAAAATGGCAAATCTGGAATGAAACAAAGATGAAATGAAATGAGAAAGGTGTGACAAAACAAACCAGGCTGAATTGTTTTAAAATTTTTCCGTGAGAAAAAACAATGATGTTCTAATATTTGAATTTTAATTGGACATCATTTGCAGACAAAAGACTGCTCCAATGAAAATCTGTGTACGAGCTTTAGTCTTTTAGTCTTTTAATAACTTTAAAATTTGATAAATTTTATCATTCTTCAGTGGGATCAGGGTCTTTTAGAAAATGATAGTTACATCATGATACTGTAAGAAAAGCTTGTCTCCGTTTCCTGTATTTATTTACCGGCCATGCTGATGGGGGGGATCGGGTGACGGGAGGGCATATGGGGCCTGGGGCCTGGTCTTTCAAGGGACCCAGAGTGCCAACCACTTTGGTTACTTTGGCAGTGGTGGTGCCCGTAGCTCTGGGCCCCCTGAAGTGCTGGTAGCGCTGTAGTGCCGATCCGCGCATCTGTGAGGGGCCCAGCATTGCAGTCCCAGTGGTACTAAGGGCTATTATATTTGGCCCTGCCCCTTCTGCCCTTGGACCCACCCCTTTTGGGGCATGGCGTCAGCCCCCCCCACTTTGCTTAGTTTATGTATACCCTTTATATATGTGAAGAAATCAAATTGGTAAAGGCACAATTTGCACACATGTGGCTGTTTCAAGGGGTATACGTGGATACTTACAAAAATTTTGCAAGTCCACAAAGCACTTACAAAATTGGACTGAATTCTAAATGCCCTGTTTATTTTAAAATGTTTATGAAACAAGATTTTGACTAAACATTAGTGCTTCTAATCAATTACTAAAGGAGTTATAGGATTGTAAGTCATCAGGATCACCTCTTTGTTGCATGCTGTTCCAGGTACATTTTGTATGTCTAAGTGGTGAAATTTGAAGAAGGACTTCTGCTACAATAGATGATATATTTATAGTAACTGTATTCAGCATTAAACCTTCTGAGGTGAGGCATAAGCAAAGACTTAAGTTCTGTAAAAATAACAATACTAATTAAATCTCATTGGAAAATAGGTTTTTATTCCACAGAAAGATTGAACTTTTGGGTTAAAAATAGAAAATGGAAAAATTTCAACTTATCTCTGAAATGTTTTATTTGGAAATGCCATTGTGGTGCCTCATGTGAGTTGCAGTTTTAGAGGGGAGGATATACTTCCTCTCTTCTCTATAGGCCAGGCTCTCCAGCACGAGCATGTATTACATGATGCACTACAGACTCCTCTCTGGCTATGGTGAGGCACAGGAGATGTGGTCTGGCTGGATAGCCCAACCAGTGGAAAAGGATGAAGGAGCGAGGCATCTCGTACTCAGTATCATGGAACTATAACTCTCAAGTGGAACTGTGGAGACATTTCTGAATAATTGTTTGTTTGTTTTTTTGGTGTTAAGCTATTTGATGAAAGGTGGAAAATTTCCTGGGGAAAGCAGACTCCTTTTATGAAAAATTTAATATTCTGTGAAAACCTGTTTTTTGAAAGTTAAAGAAACCCCCTACCCTAAGAATAATCTTGAGGCTGCAAATAAGTCAGTTTTTTAAAAATTGCTTTTGGCAGCATTGATGGTGACTAAAAATAATCCTGTTTTGAAATGGAATGATGCAGATTCTCCTTCAGAAATGGCTTTGAAAAAGACAGGATATTGTGACTTAGGAAGCTGTTGACAGTAGTAATAATAAACACATTTTCTTCAAAATGTGGGGTAAAGCTGTTAAGCATCTCCATAATCCAGTCCTGCTGACTTGCTTTATCTTCCCACGTCTTGTGTTGGGGGATTAATATGGGATTTTGTTCCTTACTTTCCTTTTTTCCCCATCAGTAATCCTTAAAGAGAATACATTTGAATTAGTTTACAACATGATTTTCACGTCCTCTTGTTCCTCTAATGCAGATACTGTATGGATCCCATATACACTTGAACCTCTTTCATCTGGCAACCATGGGAAACAGGGTATGCTGGATTAAGGAATTTTGTGGACCATGGAGGGCAGGAGGATGTGTGAGGGGGTTGGAATTGGGCTCTTATCTGGTACCTTCTTGTGGACACATGCGCCTCAGCACCTCTCACTACTCCCCGGCATTGCCCCTCCCATCTGCTGGTATGAGAGCAGCAGAGAAAAGCCTCGGAGGGAGAGGGTAGGGGAATGGCAGCATGTAGAGCCACTTCTTCTTCCCCTTCAGGGTCTGTAGCGTGGGTGTTCCCTAATCAGGGACCAAGAGTAGGTAGGTTCAAGTGTATACGATTGGTATATTACTCGCATTCCTTGTCCTTTAATTCATGCTGTGCAATCCTAACTCAGACTGAGTAGAACGTACTTTTTCAGGTACACAGTGGAACTAATGGCAAGATTCAGTGATACACCACAGCCCTAATACAGGAAAGGACATAGTTAACCTCATGCATAAATGACAGGTTTCAGAGAGGTAGTCGTGTTAAGTCCGTTTCAGCAAAAGCAACAAGGAGTCCAGTGGCACCTTAAAGACTACAGATTTTCTTATGATGTTGTTTCATGAGTTGTAAGTCATTTTTTTCAAATGTGAGAACTCACTAAAGCTTATGCCATAATAGAACTGCTAAGTCTTCAAGACTAACTCCTTGTTGTACATGCATAAACGTTGACCTTTCCTGAATTAGGCCCCATGTTGTTAAAGGTTACAGACCTGCACCTTGTTAAAGGAATTTGTTTCGGATTATCGGAAAATTGATGATAAAGAAAAATGAAATAATATACATTTATGAAAACAAACCAAGCTTGCTTACAAGCTGTTCCCACTTGAATGCAATTACATTATTTGGCATGAAATAAAAATTCTTGTGAAACTGATTTGGAAAAAATACTTTTCATATGCAGTGGCCAATTTTTAAACCTCAGTCTTGGCCACTGTAATTTGTTTTAATTCCAAAGGGCTCAGATTTTATTGGTGATTAATGGGCATGCCAAAGGCCATTCTAAAATCAAAACTGTCTTTGAGTTATACTACAAAAATGTCCCAAACCACTTCTTTTTGTCTTTTTACACATTTATAGCAATGTCTTTGAAAAAAAAAAAAAAAAGAGGGCAGGGGGATGCTTTGTGGTTTCTTCAAACAGCACCTACCGAGAGTGTTAGCAGACTGCAAATAGTACATTTTATCATTAACAGTTGTTGCTCTGTTGGAACATTGTCACTAGAATTTCTTTCTAGTGCATGTATTCATTGGGAAGACATAGACTCAACAATTTGAAGATGGGACTAGGAGTTGAGCATGATGGAGATCCCTTGCTTGCTAACTCTAGAGTGGGGAGCATGCTCTCTTGTCTGGAGAGCTAAGGGTCCATCACAGTTGTTTAACAATACGATAGTTTTATGTAATGTCTTAAAGCATCATCTCCTCAGGTACCTGGAGCATGTCATGTCCTAAAACAATAGGAACAAACCACCATAAAATACGTTGTGTGACAAATCCAAGTACAAAATCATCTAACAAAGAAGCATGTGCATTTAAAAAAGGGGTTGGCACATGGAGCAGGACAGAGTGTTTAAAACAGAAAACACCTTTGCAATAGAAATAGTTTTCACAGACTGTTGCTAACCCTCCAAGAGCTCTGCCTTACTCACCACTGAGACTGCAGAAATGGAGAGCTGAGGCTCCAGTCTTGCAGCTGATAGCACATAGATAAACTTTTGGGCCTCTGTAATGTCCCATTGGCTACAGTGGGGCTTGAAACATAGGAGCCTGTTTGTGTATCTTAACTTGAAGGATTGGGGCCTAAAAAAGCAGTTCAGGTCCCGGCAGCTACAAATGTGATAAATTGTAAAGAAAGGGGTGCGGGGGAGATTTCTGGGAAAGGGAAGTGTTAAACTGAGCCTGATACGAAAATGTGCGGAGTTAGTATATCTCTTAGTGGGGCCCAGTAGTTGGGGTGCAGTGCCTGCCTACACACCCCCATGCAGTGGAACCCACAACTGCAACTGCTTTCTGTCACTACTACCTTATCTCCCCCTACAAGTGAAATTTTTACTGTGGAGCCCTGTGGCTGCATCAACATTGGCAGAAGCTGATGTGGACTCTGGGCTGAACTAAGCTCTGTGCGTGTTACGTGTATTTTTATTGAAAGAAGGAAAAATTGCAAACATTTGGTGAGATTTATGAGATATTAATGAGGTGGGTGGGTAACACAGACTTAGATAAACAGTGCAAGTTGAAAGAAATTACACCTCCCGGCATAAATGAAAAATCTGTCTCACTATAGTTTTGGAAACCCATTAATGGGGGAAGGATTTCCTCAAAACATTTTTGTGTGTGAAAGGGGGTGGGGGGGTGAGAGGGAGGCTTTGTATTGAGAAAAGAATCCAGAAATTATCAACCTCTCACATTGCTACAGCTCCATTTCCTTTCTTCTGGTGCCAGCAGCTCAAGTGAGAGTGTGATGTGTGTGTTTTGTTTTTGTGTTTTTTTTTTTTGTTTTTTTTTTTTTTTGGACTACTTAGATTTGGCTTAGGCCTTGGGAGAGGGGTTGGGCAGTTCTAGCTTTGCTCTTCAGGGATGAGTGTATAGTTCCTCAAAAGTGGCTTTTCTTTTCTGAAACTACCTCTGTTGTCTCATCTGGTCACATATTTGGTCTGGGAAATTTAGATCACTTGGTTGGCACATCTAAACTTACCTTCAGTAGGGACAACACAGCTGTTGTGCCCTTAACTGATTTAAGCCTCACTATGTCTTCTGATGTGACTTATCTTGACCCACTTGTAGCAGTTCTGGTTTGTGGAAGCAAATGCATACCTTGCGTCCTCCGTTTGAACCACATTCTCAGATTTTTTTTAAATTGCTGGACTAAATGCATAGCTCAGATTCTTCTCCAGGGCTAGCATTATTATTCTATTTGTAACCAAAGAATAATTAGGCATATTGTAACCCAGGCAGAATGGTGAATATGAAAACTGAATTTTTAAAAAAAATGGGATTTGCTGCTTTATTGGATGCAAGTTCTTTAAAAATATCCAGGTTAAGAGCATTCACCATTGTTCAGCGCAATCATTTCCACAACACTTGAGAGGCAGGACAGCACCATAAGCAAAATGTTCATTTACTGTCTGAATAAAATTCTGAACAAGTTCTAATAGCATAAAAACCTCAGTGCAAGGCATTTCCTGGGAAATGAATACCTAAATGAGGTGATTTCATCTCAACTTGACTTGGTGCTACTCCACCTGCCATCTATTAATCCCCAGGGTATACTAATTAATAATTAAGTTTTATAATATTATTGTTAGCAGTCTTTGTACTGTGCGATGAAAAATTGAAGACCCTAACATGATACTGTAATTGTTAAGCACCTTGGAATGCTTTAAAGGAAGAACTTAAGTTCTTGGCACCGACACTGTGATGGTATAAGGCAAAAGTGTCTCCCAACATAATTTTGAATACCTTGTGGATAAACAAGCTGCAGGCCATATTCATTTATACTCCTTCTCTCCTCCCCCACACTCCCCCATCAGCTCTTTCTATTATGTCAGCATCTTTGAGTCAAATGTCCGATAAGAACTTCAATGGCAAAATTTTGAGCCAGATTTTGAAAACAGAAACCCACAGGAAGCTGGGACCTAGGGTTTATTCAACCTGTTTCAGAATAAGGGACCAGCTGTGAATACATCTGGTTCTGGGTTCAAATTCTGGAGCCTCACCTAGCCCTTGAAGTCAGGGGTTTGTGTGAGCCAATCTCTACAAAGCAGAATAACTCTAGTGCAGTGCTTTACGTTACGAGTTGTGATGGGAAGTTAACAAGGGCTGCAGAGTGTCTTTTAAACTTTATTCATTTTTCATTTTCTCAGTGTTCTAAAAAAGCAAGAAAAAACTCTGTATTAAAAGTGAAGTTATATTATATTTAATGCCTTCTGTTACTGCTCAGATCAGAGGTGGATCCTTGCCCTGGAGAACATGGCATGTTTAATCTGTTCTATTCCCATATTAACCTATACTGCACTAATATATCTTGATATCTTACAATTTTGTGTGGATTTTATTGGACCGAAATACTTCAGAGTATCACTTACCTAGTAAAATAATACAGAAGTGACCAAAACTGGAACATTACACTACTTAGAGGTAAATTATATTGACGTTTCTTAAATTTTTTTGGGACCACAGAACACCAAACAATATAACTTTTACGTGGAACACTTATGAAAATTTTCTGAAAAAAATTGTCAAACCAACAACAACAACAAAAGAAATAGAATAAACCAAAAAGCAATGTATACAACAAAACCAACAGGAGGTAATTTAATCGAGTGGTGTGACAATGAAGTAGTAACATTGTAGTTGGCTTTAATAACAGAAAATCTGTACTATAGGGCTATGTCTTCACTACAGTGATCTTTCGAAAGAAGTTCTTTGGGAAGATCTCTTCCAAAAATCTTCTTTCAAAAGAGCACTTCCATACACAAAGAAGCAGATCAAAAGAGTGGTCTGCTCTTTCAAATGAGAGTGTCCACACAGCCCCCATTCTTTTGAACGAATGGGCCAGGGATCAAAAAATTCGGCACCATGAGGACTGCCCTTTTGAGAAAAAGGCTCACAGAGTGTCTACACAAACTTTTTTTTTTTTTTCTTCCTAAAGAAGCTTTCTAAAGAAGGCACTTTTCCTGATCTGGGAGCGGGAGAGGGTGTCTGGAAGAAGAGCCGCATTCTTTCACTTTCAGATTGAAAGAGCGCATCCTGTGTGTAGATGCTCCGTGGGTTCTTTCAAAAAAAGGGTCCAGATTTTCTGAAAGAACTTGTTAATGTAGACGTAGCCCAAAAGGTATGATATCAAAAAGAGTATCAGATGCCTGCGAGTTATTCATAGAACACCGGTGTTCCACAGAGCATAGTTTGAGAAACACTGAATTATATTGTTTACTTTCAACATATAGTGCATTTTGCAAGTACAGTTTATTGCTCTGTGTATTCGTGAGGTTGCAAATATTCAAGTCAAGCTTTAGGGAATGTTTTGGGATAACATTTTAAAACCAGGGTGCTTAAAGTCAATCACCTATTCCAGTTTAGGCATGTAAACAAAAGTGACCCATGTGTGTTCTATTTAAAAAGGCGTTAAACATCCCACAAACCATAACTGAGCCAATGAAAGCTGCCAGTGCTCATAACCTCTGAAAATCAGTCCGTTTATATGGACTGAGGAGTTTGGCTTTAGGCACTCAAGTTTTAAAATTCTTAATCAAGCTATTTCATAGTGTAATTTTAATTACTCTTCAGTAATGAAAGAAATAATTATTTAAATGTGATATTAGAGTGCAATCAGTGCTATAGGGGGCCAGAAAAGTGCAATTAATCAAAGGAGGAAGGGGTAGTGTATTTCCAGGAGCTATACGGCAATGTGACCAAAGATTTGTCAAAGGTGGCTATTCCTCACTTTGGGCTGTTATCTAGCTTAATGTGCACACATGCACTTATTTTTACAACACAAAACCAGAGTCAAAGTTCTCCCCTCTTTCTTTCATGTTTAAACCATTTTTTCCCTGATTGATTGTAAAGCTGGTGAAAGGTGAGGGTGTGGAATGCAAAGCTGCACAGTGCCGTGGCATAGCACGGCAAGGTGATATATGGTGGCCTTTGTCTTGGAACAGTGGTGTGAATCCACCTGGCTCTTAAGAGCTCTCCCTCATTTCTAATAGGAGTAGGTGGTACTACATTCTCCAGGACTATTAAGTCGGTCAGCTTCAGTAAAAATATACCATGCGTGTTTAAAATCTACAGAAATACTACAAAGGAGAAGCTTGACAGGCATAGATGGAGTCTTTCCCAGACTAAACTATGTTTTATTTGAACTGAGTGCTTTCAGAATGTTTAGAACACACAACACTGCTGAAGTAGTAAAAGAATTGGAGAGAGTGTCTATAGTTTTGAATCCTTGATGCTTATGCCAAGAAACAAAGCCTAATATCACGTATGTAGTCACATTGGCTCAAGATGAAATTTTTAAATGGATTTATATAAATCTTACATTTTAAACAGTGTACACATTTTTTAAGAAAGCCCTTCACCATGTGTACTGCTTACTGCTGCATCTTCCTCACAGCAAACAGATCCCCCAGTCTCCCTTTTGTAACTAGGACTGCATTTTAAATTTTCATGGACTGGCACGATGTTGCAGTAATTATGCTGTAAACCTGGAAGGCTAATGCATGCTGTGTTGTTTAAAAAGCAAGGTATGGCAACCGACCTATATATTTTTATATTTTTGTTTGCAACATAATAGTTTTTTACCAAATATAATGCGTTCAATGCCTTACATTTAAATTTAATTTTAAGCTTTTAAATATATATTTTACAATGACCTAAAGTTAGACTTGAGGTTAAATCCTGCTCTCTTCACACAAAATGTTTTCTTGAAATTAGAAATGTGCATAACAGAGGAAGGCAGGAAGGATTTGGCCCCAAGAAACTTAATGACAATGCCTTTTGTCTATAAAAACATTCCAAATTGCCTGGTTCTTTTAAAATTAAATGTTATAGAGTATGGCAACCTTAAATGGGCTTAAAATGAATCAAGATATCCGCCAAATATTCCCAATATGTTATCTCTTAAATAGTAACTGGAAAATAGTTCACCTTTCCATTTTTATATATGTTCTAGTTCATTTGTATTTTGCCAAATAAACTCAAATATAGATTAACTCACAATATTATGCAATTAATAGCCCAAGAGGAGGTGAGTGACCTGATTCACAGACCACGGGAGACCGAATGTAGCATTTGGTCTTTACTGAGCCAATTGTATTGCCATCATGATGATAATTTTGTATTATGTCCTACATATGAGCTATCCTTAAGTACATGTCTATATTGCAGTAAAACACCCCATCTGACCTCTGCCAACTGAGGAGGGAGTCTGAGGCTGGTATTGCAAGGCAATAAAATCACATAGCAGTGTATGTGATACTGTTTAATGATGTGCAGTTTGGGGAATACTGGCATTGTTGCATGTCCAAAAATGGGCTATCTCTTTGTCCAGCAACATCCTTTGTCCGGCAGGGATGCTCCTGAGCTAGAGAATCAGGCAGGAGGGCAATCAGCTGGCAGCCCCGCAAAGGGGCAGTGAGGCAGGGTTGGAGCTAGCATCCCTGGCAATCCCCTGCAAGAGACTGGGGCCAGAGTGCCAGTTTGTTCTGGCAGCCCTGGGTGGGACACTGGGGCTGGAGCAGCGGCTCGCTCTGTCAGCCCACTGTGGGAGACAGGGGCTGGAGTGCTGGCGTTCCCAGGAGCCCCAAAGGGCTGGAATGCTGTCTGTGGTGGTGAGCCACAGCCGGAGGGAGCGAGGGGGCTTGGCCAGGGACAGGGGCAATAATCTTCCCTGGTCCAGCAAAATCCCTCATTCAGAGCCACTGAGGTACAACCTGTACAAATGTTTTGTTTTCCTCCTGGGTCTCATTTCCAAGATGTGATAAATGAAAACTAATTCCAGCTTTAGAATGTGATGCTGTTTGGACCTGAACTTGACTCCAGGAGTATTTTTTCTTAGTTTTTTTTTGTTGTTCTTGAACTGGGTTTTAGACATAGTTCTTAAAACACAATGGCCATTTCTACACATGCTGTTAGCCCAAAACAGATTAAACTAAATGAGGTTAACATGCTTTCCAGAAGATGGGCTGGTCTGCAAGTTCTATCTCCCTTCTGCATCTGTCAATGGTAAATGTGTAGGTTTAATAACACATTGAGATAAAACAGAAATAATATTTATTAAACTATATTACAAGATAACACTAAGAATAGGACTCCCAACTATGTACGTAAATGTTATTAGATGGCTTGGATGTTAGCCCAAACAGTCAAAACTTAAAAGAAATCACCACAGATCAATAGAAGGGATAATACCATATCTGAATATGGAACAGTTTGTAAATCACTGCAGAGAGGTTTCAGGCAGCTAGCAGAAATGGTCAGGTGTGTAGATCTTCTCTTCCCTTCTTCTGTCTGCTATTCTTGGCCCGCCATCCTGAGTGCAGAATGCCTGGAAAGAATGCATGGAGGTGTATATGGTATAGATCTGTAACTCAAAGTAAAATAAAACAGCTCAGCTGACCTATGAAGCTGATCAGTGGCTACACTGCTGCTATTGAGCTATCAGCTGGCTCGAATTCCCTGACTCTCCCCGCCAAGCCAGCCTACGAGGCTTAACAGCTACACACTGTGCCCTAGCTGCTGGTTTCTGGCAAGGGGCCTTAGAGAATTCTCCTCAGTGAGCTGCTAGGCTGAGGACAAGCGAGAGAGAGAGAGAGAGAGAGAGAGAGAGAGGGGCCCTGAGGGGCAAGCGCCTCCCCTTTATATACTCTCTGGTTGCTAGGCAGATTTCTACTGGTTCCTGCCTTAACTTGGCACCAAAACTTCCTGCCTCTTCCAAGGGAAAGAAGAGGGAGTCACATCCCTTTCAAAATGGAGGCCAACTTGGAATCCATCTTGAATAAGAAACTAAAATTTCAACCTAACAATGCCACTTTTGGAGAAGTGCTAATAAACAGCCTGAACTTATGCTAATGAGGTGCAGATGTAAATTCCTGGTGCCTCATTAGCATAAGGTAACATAAATTGGAGTCTGGAAGATGCTCTTCTGGTGACTCAATGATCTGCGAATTCAAATGGTATTTAAAGTTTAAGCAAACTATAATGTCGGTCATTTACGCTCTCAGGTGCGCTGACTAGGTTTGTCTGAATACTCCTGTTGGGCAATTCGTATTGCAGGAAGGCTATTGCCAGATTTAAATGGAACACATAGATAATTCCTCTACTTGAGACAACACACTGATAAGGAATGCTTGACGGCGATTGTCTAGCAAGAAACACTTGATGATGCCACTTGTCTGTAAGCATGTTTTCTCTTTAACAGCAATTTGTCTTTTGATGACAAATGTGTTCAGTGGCGCTTTTTTCCCTGCTCAGATGTACATATTAAATGTATTCTCAACCTGATTGTGAGGGGCACTGAACTCTTGTCCTTGCAAAAGATTCTTCTGCATGGGCAAGATTTTGCTTCCCAGAGCTTGACACAAACAGTAACAGGATAATCGGCTCTTACAACAACTCAGCAGTTGGCCTGCTGATAAATAAGTAGAATATACATGTTTTAGAGTCTTAAGCAAGAAGTACCTATTTTTCTGGGTCTTTTATTATGCATTTCTGATGGTTGAACTGGTGTTTGGTGTCTGCATCTATCCAAAACACTGCAGAAAATTATTTTGTTAATATGAAGTGCTTCTTAGAGGCAGTTAAATAAATTAGGCGTAGGCTACACTAGTAAGTTGTACTGGCATAACTGTGTTACTGAAGTGTGTTTAAAAAAACAAATGAACCCCTTCGTAGCTAAACTAATAAAAGCCCTAGTGTAAATGCAATTATCAGGAAAAAATCCTGTTGCTAGTGTAGCTTATTCTATTCAAGGATCTCTCTTGTTGCTATGATCTACCTCACTACTGGTAGAATAGCTATATAGTGTTATCTGCAGATTCTTTTAAGTGTAGAAAGAGCTTAACTTTCACCCTTGATATACTAGTGGTTAGGGCACTGACATGGGATGAGAGACCCTGCCCAGGTTCAGGACCTTGCTTGTCTATCTTGTGTGATCTGGAGTGAAAAACTTCTGCTAAATCAAGTACAACAGGAACTTTTCCTGGGGTTTCCTACGTCCTAGAATGCTGGCTTTCCCATCAGACTTCAGAGTGCAAATGTCCTGTCTCTCTCTATTTCTTTTCCCTCTCCTGCCCAATGCAGAACAAAAACAAATTCTGAAGCTTCCAAATTTGCCTCTGAGAGGAATGATCATCCTCTGGATAGATCTCTCTTACTTGAGCTCAGCAATGGACTGCACACATTTTACAGGAAAACATTGACAAAAGTCAGTTATGACTAGTAAACTAAAATTGTGTTTGTTCTCGGAGTGCTCAACCACTGTTTTGATCCAGGTAAGGGTGGGAGTGCCTTTGAGGAAATTCAGATTGGAGATAAACTGATAACTAAGCCTGCTCTGAGATGTAAAAAAGCATGTGTAAAATTCAGCCTTCTTTTCCGTAAGTTAGAAATACCATTGTATGGGTTCTGTAAGGGAAGGAGCTGAATTAAAATAAGAGGATGCTGATGCAAACTTCCTCTGCCCTCTCCTTATTGCTTGAGTTTTCACATTTGCCAAAAAAGTTTGAGCTTTCAGATGCATGTTATTTATATGGGGTTTTTGCTTCTGTTTTATTTTAACTTTCAGTTGCATGGTTAAATTTACCACAAGAAGCTTTGTTCACTTGTTTTGAACAAAGCAGCCCTGACCAGGGAAAAGATCATCCTTGACTTTTAATACCAGTGGTGCACTCCTTATATCTACTTGCGTTCAATCTTGCAATCAATCTCATGCTTTGCATTCCAGCTTTTAGTTTTAATACCTACACAAATCCTCTTGTACACAAAAGCTGTTCTGTACAGAGTGTAGCAAGCCATTTTACCAGAAGAGGCTTACAATATGTACTTCAAAGACGGAAATATAACTTTGAATGCCTGTGTTATTGGGCATTATGGGAATTTTCTATAGAAACATTAATTCCCCTGTTATATGCATCAATATACTTAGTGGGATTGGGTGGCATGTCTCTGAGTTGGTTCATGATCTTCTGTCAGTACAGCTTGGCATGGCAAGTAATCCTCACTTCAGAAATGTTGGACTGGACCCTGTGTTTATGAAGATGTTATACTCATTATCAAGTGACCACCAAGAAACATCTTCCATTGCTGCACTGGGCATTGTGGAAACAGAATCTGGCCCCTTGCTGGAAGAGCTATGGTAAAACTTAGACTAATGCATCAAGTCAGGCTAGGTTTGGGTTGTTCGTTTGCCTGTGAACATCTGTCTGAGAAGCTGAAAGGTCAGTGGATCTGCACTGATGCACACAGCCATAACTGTTATTACAAGTCATCCCCTCTTTCCCAGCTCCAAAGGTGATGCTTCTTAATACTGCTATCTTCTGAGGGAGTGGTGGTCTTTTATACATGTGAGCTGCTTCTGCAAGCTAGTGCTCTCTTCTTTCAGATTTTCTGGGTACAACAGTCTCACTAATTATACAGATTTTGAATACAAAAAATAATGAATCACTGTAATACTTAACAGAAGAAGGTGAGAATAGTTACCCCATTTACCGTGTTTTCACTCACATAGAAACTATGGCGCAGAGAGGTAAAGAGACTTACCCAAGGTCCTGGTGCACATCGGTGACACTGCTGAAACAAGAAAGCAGCATCCTGACTCTCACTCCTCCTGTGATAGTCACATAGTCTCTTTATTTCAAAATAACAAGAAGTCTTGTGGCACCTTCTAGATTAACAGATATTATGGAGCATAAGCTTTCATGGGCAAAGACCTGCTTCATCAGGCGCATGAGTAGGGAGTGGTTTCAGAGGGGTATTTAAAGAGTGGGGTCCCAGTAAGAGGGAGGGCCAAAGCTGACAAGGTCTACTCAGCAAAATATCTGTTAGTCTATAAGGTGCCACAAGACTTCTTGTTGTTCTCGAAGCTACAGACTAACCCAGCTGCCTCTCTGATACTTGTTTCAGAATAGTTTTCCATGTATCTGTTGCATCTGGATCACTATGCTGAAGCCATAAAAAACTCCCCACATATTTAGTAGGGACACTGTTGATTCAATAGGGGATCCTGACCCCTGGTGTCACTCGGATATTGAGGGTTAATAGCATGGGATCAGGCCCTCTATTAGGCATTGTTGACAAGAATACAAAAACAAATACTCAACATGTAAGAGTCATTTCAGCTGAGTTGTATGTCTGGTTTTACACAAGTTAAATACATCCTATTATAATGCACGATAAGAGTCCCCAGTGAAATTACAAATCCAGATATCAAAGCATCTTGGAGAACAAAATAATTGACATAGGTAAAGTATCATGCATCTCAAGAATGAAACTACCAATGTGTAATGAACAGTGAGGGGTATTGTCTGCCCTGTGAAGTGAGTGCTATGTTTGTAGAAGTCCACTGAAATTAGAAATATCTGACCTACTTTGCAGGTTTCATTTCTAGCATTAGCTCTGTGTGTGTGCATGTGTGTCATTAGAAAACAGAATCACAGCTATGGCATAAGAGATGAATGTCTTCCTCAGCTGATAGGAACAGAGCAAATCTGTAATTAGTAAAGATGAACAATACCCTTAGGTACAGGCTTGTATCAATATCATTGCCACTTACTGAAGTGCATTTCAGACCCAGACCTACTATTGCACCTGCTGTATAACTTAAGTACACTGGAAGACTGGGCACTCTGGATTGACATTTGAGCAATTGAAATATTAGGTGTGTCCGGGGTGATTGAAGTGTACTCCTACAGGTTTTTGAATGTTACCATTCCTGACATCTGATTTGTGTCCATTTATTCTTTTACGGGGAGACTGTCCAATTTGACCAATGTATATGGCAGAGGAGCATTGCTGCCACATGGTGGCTAGGAAGCCTGGGAGATATCCTGTAAGGGTCAGGAGCAGCTCCTGGCTGGTGGGCATGTCTGGCTGGCTGGCCACCTTCTTGTCATTGTTGCTTCCTTCTGACTGATGCTGGGCTAGACTTGGTGATGATGGCAGGGGAGGTGACAGCCCCCTTCCCAGGATGGCATCAAGCTACTCATAATAGTGGCAGGTGTGTGATGTCACCCCAGAGAATCCACTCTGCTCCCTGGCCTCATGGTAGGCCTGCAGCTCTTTGATCTTTAGCTGGCACTGCTCAAGGGTCCTGTCATGCCTCTTGTCATCTAGGTTGGTGGTGATCGGGCTGTAGACCTCTGCATTGCTCTTCTTGGTGTGGAGATCCTGGAGGTTGGTGGTCTCCCCACCAGACCTAAGTGTGGTTCATGATCTCCACCTCAGTCCAGGCTGGGGCTCTCCTGTGACTGCTGTGGGAACTTCAGGAATGCTGGCAGCTGTCTGGGGATCAGAGGGTGTCCTGGGGTTACTCATGCTGGCCTTGGGTGGTGGAGTCCCACATGGAGCCCTCGTGGCTGGCCACATGTTCCGAGTCCTTCTCTTCCTGGCTTTATGTAGCCCCTCAGGAGGAGGGGAGCGGTACAGATGCCTGGTGCGGCCAGAGTGGTCAGGATTGTAGTTGTGAAGTAACAACAATGGCCTATGCATACAAGGGCTGTTTTGAAATAAGCATAATACCTTAGGAAAGCAGGAGTACCAGTTTTGAAATAAGCAGCCTATTATTTCCAAATAATGGACATGGTATTATTCTCCACTTGTTATTTTGAAATAAGGGGCCTTATTTTGAAATAGTGTAGACCAGGCCTGAGACAGGATCTACGGGCAGGAGAGTGTAGGAGACAGGTCATGGCAGGAGGGGTCCGCTGAACTGCAGCTAGAGAAGGCTGAGCAAGCTTACATGGCTGTGTGAGTCTGAGGAGAAACCAATGAGCTGCGAGGAAAGAAACCTGGACACTCGGAGGGTTTTATTCAAGTCCAAAGAACTTTCCAGCGAGGTGAGGGCAGTGTTGCCAGGCATCTGGTTTTTGACTGGAACACTCTATCGCAAGGGACTCTGGTGGCTCCCATTGGCCCTGTTGACTAGGCCACTAAAAGTCTGGTCAGTGGTGTGGTGGGGGTCCTGGGACAAGGCAAGCTGCTTACCTGCCTGGGTCTGCGCAGCTCCTGCAAGCAGCAGGCTGGACCCTGTGGTCCCCAGGCATGAGGGGTGGGGATTCTGTGTGCTCCCTCAACCAGTGGAAGCTGCATGGGCAGTGTTTGTGGGAGTGAGCACAGTGCAAACAGCCTCCTTGTGCCTGAGGACTTCAGTGACCTGGTGACCACTTCTAGGAGCCATTGTAAATACTGCTAGGACCTTAAACCTGTCCTGTACCCAAGCCCCAGTCCTAGCCCAGAATCTCTTCCTGCACCCAAACTCCCTCCTGAAGCCTGTGGCCCCCACACCCCAACCCCGTATCTCAACCCCCCTCCTGCATCCTGAACCTATCATCTTTGGCTGCACCCCTAAGCCTACAATCCCAGACAAAGCCCTCACCCTCTCCACTCCCCAGCTCCCTATCCTAGCCTGGAGCTCCCTTGAACCCATAATCCTTGGTGCTAGCCCAGAGCCCTCACCCCCTCCCATATTCCAATTCTCTACCCCAGCCTTGTGAGAATGAGTGATGTTGGCAGAGAGCAGGGGTGGGGATGGGAGGATGGAGGTCGTGCTGGTGGATGTGGCAGGGGTGTTGATTTTTGTGCAATTAGAAAGTTGGCAACCCTAGGTGAGGAACCTGAGGCAGGGAAATATATGTAGGTTTATAACTTTATATAAATCGGTATATTTCTCACACTCCCTAAGTGAAGAGCTGTGGTGTTTACGAATCTTGTGTGAAGCCTGTGTGTGCTGGCTTTCAAGCCCTCCTAGAGTTCAGCTGGAAACCAGAAGGCTCACACGTGGTAGCATTTGGGGGAGAGTGCAAGTGCCACTTGAGAAGAATGGGGAAAAACTGCACTTGTTTCAAGTTCTGTGCAATTTGACTAGAGTCCTGCAGCCCGAGGGTGGTCTTATAATGTTGTCTGCATCTGGAGTGAGCACCTACTGGACAACTGCACGGGACAGTAGCCAGCACTGCAAGTTGGGTTCAGAGTTTAGATCCCCTCACAGAAGTCTGGAAAGTGTGCTGTAGCGAGTGCTTTGACTAGACCTGTGACATCTCCATCTCTAGGGGCTGGACCCAATGACCTCCTGAGGTCTCTTCCAGCCCTAGGATTCTATAACCTCTTATGTTTGGGGGAGCTATTGGTAAAGGCCAGTGCTCTGAAATCTAACTTCCAGTGGTTCCCTGCCAACTGTGTACTGTACTCACTGCCTCTGGTGACAGAATGCCTTAACTCAGGGGTCCACAACCTGCAGCTCTTTAAGGACTTCTTTGTGGCTCCTGATGCTATAATTGCAAAGTGAAAAAAACGAACAAAAAAACGCACCCTCCTGATTATTTTCAGTAAACGGTGAACGTCCTGCAGTAAACAGGTATCGTATTGCAAATCACTGTCTGTCTGCTGTTTTTTAAAATAGGGGTTACAAACAGCATGGATTGGCATTATTTATTAAGGACTGCCTCATATTCACATGCACTGTGGCTCTCGAATTTCTGAGTTTTTTTACTAAATTTAAAAAAAAAAAAAAAGGCTCTTCTTGCTCTTTTGGTTGCCGACCCCTCCCTTTCTCCCATCATAATGGAAGTGAATGGCACCCTTGATTGCAGTCTGCCCAGAAAGGGTAATGGAGAAGTAGTCATCTATTTTCTTCCAAATAACTGGGAGCAGGGAGCACTCCAAAGCAGGCTGTGGTAAGGGACAGAGGCATGTAGGTTATTGGGCCTTGGAGTGTTGACAGGAACAAGGGATAATCTCTGTGATTGGGCTATCCTGTTGACAGGTCAAATTGCAAAGCGAGCCATCGAGGCGTAGCCTACTTCAACCTCCTTCAAGCAGTTTTGGGACTGGGGGGAGTGGGGACCAATTTTAAGGGCTTAAGTGAAGTCATAGAGCTCTTATTAGGTAAATCAAGCCTGTTTTTTTTTTAATGGACATAGATATTCTCTCCTTTGGTCTTGCATGACACCATAAATTATATCTGATGTTCCCCAAGGAATATAAAAAGCTAATTGCTTCCAAGTTATTTTTTACAAGCATCTTAACTGCATCTCTTAATGCAACAACAAACTACATTCCTAACTTGTAAGGATGCTGCCAAGAGTGAATGAGTGAATGCTTTTAGGCAAAACAAACAATGCTGTGTGGTTTCATTTCAAACAATAACCATTAAAATGAGGCCATGAACAAGGAGAAAGATGTTAATAATTAGAAGTAGCATGTTAAGCTTTTATTTCAGAATAAATGTGGTGTGTCCTGCCACGAGAGAGACGAGCCTTTTTTCTATAAGGGCAACGTAATCCTCTGGCTGCAGATCCCATGTAGAATATCCAGCCCGAGACCTGGACCCTGAGAACCTCAATCCAGCTCTGAACTGCTTAGACAGGCCTGCCAAGAACAACTCTGGGCCTCAGGGCCGCACAGTCAACAGGGCCCCACCACATGCACAAGCCACTTCTGCATGGACTGAGTCCACCAGACGTTTGGGTTGTGCAGCCCCTGCACTGGCTGGTGCCCAGTAATCTATCAGCTGTGCTGGGCCCATTCTTGTAGCACAGCCATGGCTTTCACAGGCCCACCCAGGCCTAATCAAGCAAATCTGAAGACCCTTGCCTTGCTCCTTCCCTGAGGCATTGCCCTTGTCCTGTCCTTTGCCAGAGGACCCCACCTCATTCAGTCTATCCTTCTTCTGTCCATTCCTAGCTCTCCCCACGCTCTCATTCACTTGCAACAGCCTGGGATTGGGGGGATGAGTTTGGTTGTGGGTGGAGGCTCAGGGCTGGGACAGGGGGTTTGGGTGTAGGAGGAGACACTTACCTCTGGCAGCTCCCAAAGTGACTGGCACATGCTTCTGGCAGTGGCTCCTAAGCAGGGTGTGTGGTGTGTGGGAGGGGATAAGGATCTCCATGCACTACTGCCTACAGGCATTGCCCCTGCAGCTTCCATTGGCCATAGTTCCCAGCTAGTGGGAGCTCCAGAATTGGTGCTCAGGGTTGGGGGAGTGCATGGAAACACCCCCACAAAGGCTGCAGGGATGTCTGGCCATTTCTGGGAGTGGAATGGGAAAAATCCCTGGCCAAGGAGCCTGCCTTCGTCTAGCTGTGCTGTGGGGGCCATGGGCCCCCAAGCCCTTTTAAACACACAGACCTATGGGCAATTGTTTCTGTCCCTCCTCCCACCCCCACCCTTCCACTTGGTGAGCCTGAGCTCAGCTCAGTGTCTGAATTACCAACACTTTGATTCAATTACAAAATTCAAAGTTCAGTTCAAGGCCATTTCTTTGTCCCCTCTCTTTTTCTTTCAATAAAGAAGAGGGGGCTGTGTTTTGGTGGTAGGGGGAGGACCATCACTTTACCAGAGTGCTAGAAAGGAGGTCATTCACCTTCATTTCTTTCTAGTGTAGAAGTAATGAGGAGAGCTGGTGGCAGCAGTCTCCATTAAGAAGTGAAGGGACCACTCTTAAAATTCCTACCAGGTAGACAGAAATAGTGAAGTTTTGTATACAATTTAGGGGCATGTAGGGAAAGTGACGGTGTTCATTATTATTTTTCATTAAAGCAAGCCCCTGGAATTTTTAGCTTTGTTAAAGCTGGTTGACACTTAAAAGGAGAGAATGAAGGCATAGATTTGATGGGCATGAAGGGTGGGAATAAGGTGGTTTTTTTTTTTGTTTTTTTTTTTAATCAGTGGCAGTGAGAAATGGGGATAAAATATTAAGTGCTTACAGGGAAGGTGGATCAAACCCTTGCTGCTTTCCCCAACAACTGAGCATTGCTTTGTAGGAAAGCTGTCTTGGTAACCTTCAGTTCCATTATTGGGTTATGAAAGGAGGATTTCTCGATAGACAGGATGGTTCCAACATGCTGTGTGCATAAAACCAATGGGCAAAAAGTTTTGGAGGTTCAGCTGGAATAAGGTCCACAATTTCAGATGCTTTGACCACTAAAATACCTGACTCTCTCCAGTCTGCAAAGTATTTTTGGAACTATCGTGTAACCAAGGGTACTGGTTTTTTTTTCCTTGTTTTGCTAAGAATGGGCGAGTGAAGAACTGTGTGAAAATGAGAAGTAGGGAAAAAAACTCTGCTGTAAACTTCTTTAATCATCAAAAAAGTTCAGATAAATTCAAATTTTGGACCAAAGGTTGCTTATATCTGGGCATGCTTTATCTGAACTTCTGAACTGGTTTATTCTTTCAAAATACATGCCTGTGCCCCCCTGATTTGTCATCTTAGTAATCACCTTTATTTCCACCCCCTCCCCCCCAAATAATACATATTATTTCAGTATGTTATGGTAGAGAAAGAAACCTTGCCTCAACAGTGACCATCAGCCTCAGAGCAGATTAACTCCTATAAACAACTGGAGTGCTGGCCACTTATCTGGCAGGATAAATCAACACTCTGGTTCACGCATCCTTGAGGCATGAAGATTGATTAAAAGCCCCACATGGCTACTAAAGCTAGAATGTAAAGTAAATTACTTCCAAGGTTTTTGTGTAACAAGTCTTAGGAAGAAATAAACACATGGCAAAATAAATCCAAAGAGAGTCTTTGACTAATGCCTGGCATCTGTAACTTCCAATTTTCTAGAAATTATATGTCAGAAATAGAACCTCTTTTTCATTGTAATCCTAATTGTATTAGGGCTCTCAAGCTATTAAAAGATTAATCATGAGCTTAATTGTGCCTTTAAACAATAGTAGAATGCCATTTATTCAAATATTTTGGCTGTTTTCTACATTTTCAAATTCTGGTTTCAATTACAACACAGAATAAATATAGTATATAGTGTTCCCTTTGTTTAGTTTTGATTCCAAAAGTTTGCATTACACATACTGTAGTGCAATCTCTTTATGGTGAAAATTAGTGTTACAAATGTAGAATTATATAAAAAAATTTCCTGCACTCAAAAACAAAACAATGTAAAACTTTAGAGCCTACAAGTCTACTCAGTTTTACTTTTGTATACATATTATTAGAAAATTGAGCCTTTTGGTTTACCTGTTTTTGGCTAGGTTGGCTGGAGATGAAGTTCATTTGGCTGTAGGTAAACTTCATACAAATATTTTAAAAGTTCATGCCTTAGCAGTCCAGTAACTGTTTTATTTTACCTTCTTTTAGAAACAGAAATCAAAGACCCATAAGCCCTGGAAAATACGGATATGGAAAAGTGCCATATATATTACCGCTGCAAACTGACACTGGGCAACTGCCTCAAAAAACACGTAGGCAGCGACAGTCAACAAGAAACCAAGCATATGAGCAGAATCAGGGGCTTGGGAACACACACAATCATCTATCTAACCCTTCAGTTCAACATGGGAATCTTTACCAAGAAGAACGTGGACCTCAGATGTTGGGGCCCTCGATTTATCAGCAGGCTTCGACCCATTCGCAGGCCTTTCCTGAATCTCAAAGTTTGTTTCAGGGGACTGACTCAACCCACCGTGGCTCTGTATCCCACCAGCCTTTCCAAGGTCAACCCCACACTCAAAGGACTGGGGCTATTGTGTGCATTGGAGCCTATAAACAATACAAACTCTGCAATACAAATGTAAGTCCATTTTTTTTCCCCTAAATTTTAAAGCTAGCTCCTTTGCTGTTCTGTATTTTGGTTCTTGCTGTGGCTCAAAAATCCCTTAGACATGGAATAAAATAATGCATGATATATTGATTTAAAAGAAATGTGGCTTTGGGGAATGTTCATAGTTGTTTGTGTAATGTATCATTTGTGTAGCAGCATCCGTTCTAGGCTTCTTAAATGGTTGTTAAACTTCATATACCTATAGCAGGTGTACGACTCCTGTGAAATGGGGAAACTGAGGCACAGACTTTACTTCCCAGACAGTAAAAAAGCAGAGAATAGACTGAAATTAGTAGACAGATTTTTAAACTTCCAGTCCCATAATCAAATCACAAGACCACATGGCCTTTTTGTGGCAGATATTCCTTGTAGCCACATCTGGGAATTGATATCTCTGAAACTAAGCTTTCTGATTTTTGCTGCCTGTTTTTAGGCTTTTTAGGAGTAAAAATCTATATAATTAAACTTTAAATACATTGTTCTTAAAGCTGCCTAAAAGTATTTGTCTTTTCTGCTGCTCAGTGTTCTGGGATGACCTCCCAAATTGTTGTATGAGACCTTTCAAGATCGGCTTTTCTGCTCCACAAATACTTTTCAAGATTGGAAGAGCCGTAATGTTCAGCTGTTTTTCTTGAAAATTTCTTAAATGTCTTCCTACAATGTTTGCTTTGTCCAGGTTTTATCGATGTTTAACCTAAAACAAGAGGCCTTCTGCTTTCTAGTCTCTAATGAATTAATATTGTTGATTTCAAGAGCCACGCTAGCTGGATATTAATAGTAGGGTTTTTTTGTTAACATGTTAGTGCTATTGTAGGGTGGTGTAACAGAGAATTGGGCTTTCCAGTGTATGTGCAAGACCTAATCTGCCATTACAGCCTTTGGGCTCTTTAAATGTCACAGTCACAGGGCACATGAATAGCAACAAGCACGTGACCTTAAGTAAGTCAGATGGAAAGCTTCCCATCTCTCAAGCAGACCAGCAGACAAGTTTCAATGATGTCTTACTGTATATTTCTCTGTCATTAGACAGGAAAGAGTTACTCATTGCAGAAAGCTGGGTAGTCCCTTCCCTAGTTGTGGCAGCCAGAGACCGCAGAAAGAGTGTTACCAAGTGTGTTTGTATTATTTTGAGCCTTTTTTTTTTTTTTTTTTTTGCCTTTTCTGTTTATTAATAAACTTGCATTGGGAGAAAAGCATGTGAAATGGAATTTGAGTGTTTGGGCTTCAAACTGTCTTGGCTAGTGAATCTGCCTTCTGATGCACGGGGAAGGAAGTAATTCCCCCCCCCCCCCCCAGTGTGGGCTTTCTACACTACCTACCTACTTCGAAGGGAGGATGGTAAGTAGGGTGTTGGGAGTTTATTAGTGAAGTGCTGCTGCTGCATATGCAGCACTTCATTAAGTAAATTCCTCCCTGTGGCAACTTCGAAGTTTTAAACGTTGAAGTGCCAGCTCGCGTCTAGCCATGGGTCATCCGCTGGTTGTCCGAAGTACCCAGGCTACTTCGAAGTCCTTTTACTCCTCAGGAGGAGTAGTGTAGACCGGAGTAAAGGGAATTCGAAGTACCCGGGTCGAGTTGTGGCTAGACACAAGCCGGCACTTCAAAGTTTGGTACTTTGAAGTTACCGTGGTGGGGAATTTGCTTAATGAAGTGCTGCATATGCAGCGCAGCCCTTCATTAATAAACTCCCAACACCCTATTTATCGCCCTCCCTTCGAAGTAGGGAGGTAGTGTAGAGACAGCCTCTCTCTGGTTGTTGAGGGCGAAAGCAGGTAAGCAAAATTTACCACTTTTCTGATGAAAATAGAGAGTTCAGTTCAGGTTAGTTTACATACTTCTTTGTTTTATCACTTACACCCTGATCCCAGTAGTTCAGTACTTCTGTTATGTGCCCTTTCTAAACCCTATGCTACATTCTGGTGTCCACTATTCTCATTTCTGTGGTCAGAAGCTCTGCTTCTAAATCCTTTCTAGTTGTGCTTTTCCTTGACCTAGGTCCTTGATTTCTCAGTCCTAAATCCTGCTTGCATCTTCATTCATTGCTTTTCCTCATTTTCTTTCAGCCCATCCCAGCCAAATCCAAATAGAAACACCATCATCCCTATGACTCCAAAGCATCAGCAGCAGCTTTTTTCAAGAGTGGTCCCATTACATGCTTCTCTGTGGAAACTTCCGTTTAGTTAACATTACACCCAGTGCACTCTTCCAGTCTGTCCCTTGGGTGGGAGTGTTCTGTGGCAAGCATGCACCATACGTTGGCCATTGTAAGGTTACTGGATACTTGAGGATTATTCTGTATGTATACAGCCCTACCAGACACACGTGAGACGGTCTCAGGCCAGAGAAGCTTAGTATCTAAACCAGGTTGACAAATGTGATTTAGTGTGTCACCATTCCCGTGTAAAACAGGGGTTGATGTCACTGAGAGGAGCAGAATTAGAATGGTCGGTAAAAGAAATGAGGTGTAAGGAGGGATCTGCAAGTGGAATTTGTGTGATGGATGTGAGACAGACTATTCCAAATATGAAAGAAGGACAAAGCTGGGAGACAGAACCAAGAGGAGGCTTCTATCTCTATTATTATTATAATGCCCACCAGATGCAAGGGGCTTTCCAAATGCAAAAGAAAAGCAATTTTCTGCTTAAATGGGTAACTCTCTCCTATGCTAGTAAGGGTAAAATTAGGGCAGAGATTAGGTTGGGGTGAAAATGTCTATAGAAAAGCCTTGAAAACAAGTATGAATATTTTCGTTTTAATCGAATTCAAGACAGCAAATGTTGTGACAAGAAGCAACAAAGGTGGGTGACATGGATTGAGAGGGATGAGAGAGAAGGTGGTTATAGCAGAAATATTTCAGATAGAGTTGAAGCTGAGGGCAGAGGGAGCTAAAGAGGAGGTGGCTGTAGCTAACAGGAGCAATCAAGGTATGGCTCCAACCTTCTAATAGTGGGGATGATAAAGAAAGGACATTTAGCAGAAACTTGGCAAGACATGGCATCCCAGGAGTGAGGTGAAGAGAAAGTTGTAAGCGTGGGCTTGGGAGATAGGGAGGACAGTGATGTCAGCACTGATGGAGGAGGAAGGGAGGTGTTAGCTCTGGTGCAGTTTGGGATGGTGGCTGGACATACAGTTCAGTGTGACCACTTAAATGGGTTTCAGTGTTCGTGAGGGTGCTAGTGTAAAGATGTATTCACATTAAATAGTTTTAGTCTTTGAAGCTACATTTAGGGATAGGGCAGGAAAAAACACCCCAGAAATGAGCATATTACCCATAATTTCCATGCACCTATAAATACAACTAAATTCTGAAGAAATGGCTGTGACAATTCCGTGATCTGTTTGCTGATAGAGAGTGCTGTTGGTGCAGATAGAATGTTAATGCTTTGAGGGTACACAGTCCTGCATTGTCATCGTGGTATTCAGATGATGAAGTTCCCACGAACCAAGTGGAAGCTGTAATTGCCATTCTGGGATCAGTTTCTCCCTAGGATGTGGTATTTCAAAGTTATAAACAGTAATTAAGTATGAACTGTCACAGGAATCAAGGCCCAGAGCAAAACAAGGCTGATAGTGTTTGTCCTTATTTACTTGTTCTTCCTGTCTCTGCACTTTCATATGTGGACTTTGGTTTTTTTTATCATCAGTTATATGCTCCAGAGCTGCTGTTGGCATCTAGAGAACACTAGCTTTTCTTTTCTTTTTCATTTTTCTTGTATTTTCCAAGCTGTAAATATAATTTATCAAGGGGAAAATATTCTATTAACTGGTACCCCAGTGTTTGGTTTCTCCTAAGGGTAGTGAATTAATTACAAATGAACTCAATGTGCCTTGGTCTGTTAGGTCATTTCCTAATGGTTGTACGTTTAATATGCTTTCATTTATAGCTGAACTCATTTTACATGACTGACAGCTCGGTTCATAAAAAGTTAAGCTTATGCATTTTGGTTAGAGAGGCTGGGAAGAGCTAGTATTGGTTTAAGTGTTTTGCTGGTCAGTATATCCATTTTCTCCATGTACAAACGACTCAGTCTCTTCAGCACTTGCAGTCGTGCATTTCATATGCTTTCCTCAGAATATGCAGCTTTGTATCTCTTTATGAGGAAGGAAATGTCAGTCCCTTTCCTAGACGGGCTCAAGTCTATATGCATGCAGTATTGGCTAAAGTGACACACAGCCATTGAGATCACCTGAATTGGTTAGCATTCATGCCTGCCAGATGGGGAGCTCAAGGACTGACCGCAAAAATGCAACTGTATGAACTTGTGGGAGAGGGTAGAGTTTGAAGGCTTGCTTTTTTTCCACCGCTAGAACTTGGTGAATGATTGACATTCAAGAATTTACTTGATCTTTTGGGGGTCAGTGGATTTTCTTAATCGTTTCTCATTTGTTCCCTCTTTATAAATATATGGTCAGGAAAAAAACTATGTATATTCAATCTGAAGTTTGCTGATGGAAAATGTGCAAGTAATCCTTTTGATTTTTTGACATTTGAGTGGTGTTGGGTTGTAGGTCCATGATGTCCATCATGTGGGATTAATCGTGCCCCAAGGACATTGGCCCACAACATTCAGAGCCCCTCCCCTCAGTTGGCTACTGTCTTACTGGTGAGGCCCTCACTGCCATGGTCACTCTGCAGTATAACTGTGTCTCCTAGCAGCCCCATCCCTTTCTTTTGTTATGGAAAACAATCCCATTCCAGGTGCATCCCATTCTCCTGACACATCCAAACCCTCTCGTAGCTTTTAAGTTAGGAAAGAGGAAGCTGCTTAGCAAATTTGGTGGCCCTAGCTTTTATCTTTTAGAAGGAGTTATTGAATAAATGGACTCACAGACACATGGACAGATGCACAAACTTTCTCAAATATATAATAGATTTCAGATTATCCTGGATAGTGGATCTGTAGAAAATTCTTTTCTGAGGCACACCAAACAGTTCTCCTTTTGCCACTGCATTCCCAAATGCATTGAGCCAGCCAGGAACTCATGCAGGTAGGGAGAGCAGAACATATGAGTAGAGACCTGCTGGGAGGGAAGCATGGTCTTATGTTTGAGGAGTTGGGATGGGGCTTGTGAGAGCTGGTCACAATTTTAAGCAATGCCACAGACTTCTGATGTTCCTTTCGGCAAACCAATCAATCTGATTGTAGCTCATTTGTCGCATCTTTGAAATGATATTCGCTACTAGAGGTTGAACCTCTCTGGTCCGGGACACTCTGTTCTGGCACCATCTGTTGTTCAGCAGGATGACGGATGTTGCTGATGAGAGAGCCTGAGCCAAGGAGGTTGCCAGCAGCGGGGGCTGTGAGCTGCTGGCTTCCAGCTAGGTGGCTCCCCTGCATCTGGGAGCACTGAGCCGCTGCCAACCTGGGACAGGGAGCACCAGTGGTTAGACTGGAACGATCTACTATCCAGCGACAGGGAGCCCCTGCGGCTGAGGGTGTGGAGCCAGCAGCAGAGCCCTACTAGCCCAGAGCAGGGAGATCCAGCAGCCAGAGTGTTGCCAGTCTGCAGTGGCCTCACCTCTGATGGTCTGTCAAACTCTCTCCTTTGGGACCATTCAGGACCCCAGGGTGCCAGACCAGGGAGGTCCGACCTATAGAATTTACTGAAAAAAATTTCAACAAGAATTTTCCATAAGAAAATGCTGATTTGGTTAAATGTTCAATGGGAAAATGTTGATTCTGTCAACATTTTGGGTGGAAATCAGGCAGGTTGGCTGCTGCCTTGTTTCCTGCCAGTCAGCTAGGTGATGTTGGGAAGTCTCCCTGGTCTGCCTGCCTTCCAGATTTCCTGTGTTCCCACCAGCGTGGGACATGGGGCTGCCAGACTCCTCAGGTGCCTGACTACCTTGCAACCTGATTGACTCCGTAGAATGGAAATTCTCCCCCACCCCGCCACCCTCCCCCCAAAAAACCCAAGAAACAAAAAAAAACAACCCCCAGCCCCCCCCCCAAAAAACACCCCACCACAAATTTGCATTTGTGACTTCTTATTCTAATTGATGGGGCAAAACATTTGTAAATGTAAAATTTTGTATGGAGAGGAATTCTGTTTCCTGTGTAACTGTTTGCTACCAACACAGAGATGATGTGAGGATATATTCATTAGTATTAGATCTTTCAGTGGTTCCCAACCTTTTCAGTAACCCGGCACACCTCAATGAGATGAACAATTACAAGTCATGCCCACTTTTTTCACTTGAATCAATTGCTCGTGAACTTCACGTTTATTACATTTACGATGGTTACAGTCTTACTAGAAAGGTTTGAGACTCCGTAGTGGATACAATAAGCTAAACAAGGATCAAATGCGTTAATGCTTCAAATCCACCAAAGAAATCGTCATCGCTGACAGGGCAAAAAAGAGGTGGACAAGTGGGTGCATGTGGTGCTAGAGATGTTGAATAACTGAGTAACAGCTGAAATTTTCTATGGTTACTTGTGGTATTGGGCGGAGAGGAGTCAGCTCCAGAAAGCAGGCTCCCGTCCCTGCCAGTCTGTTGCAGCTGGCATGTGGCATTTAAACTGTGTCCCAGCTCCAGCAGGCTCTCTCCCTTCTTGCCACAGCAGGGGAGAAAGTGGGAGGGAGGGTGGGATCTCCCCTAGCTACTTCAGGCAGGGAAAAAGCCAATCAGTTGCCTACTGGTGCAAATAGTCTCCTCTGGGGTTGGGATTTCCCTTTGCAGCTGCTCTGCCACAGAGTCACTGCAGGGGAAAAATGACCAACCTCATGCCAGCGAGGGCTCAGTCAGCCTTGAGCCCCGGCTGGTATGGGGTCATCAATTCTCCCACCCTGCCCCTCACATGGTGACACTGCAAAGAACTGCGGCGAGGGGAAATTGATAAAATTTCACAGACACTTTTACAGTTTTCACAGCATGACAGCGTCATGGCACACTGGTTGGAAATCACTGAGATACTCCAATACAGAGGTGAAGGAGGAGCACGTAAGTATGTTAGAGACAACTTTGTCAGTTTGGGTTATCTGTGTGCATTGCTTTTATTCATTATGAGCTTTGTGTGGCCTTTGTATTTGATGTAATAGCAAAATAAGGTTAAGATGACATTCCTTTTCCAATGAATTTAGCATTGACTCTAGTTTGGGAGTTTTGTTTTGACCAGTGTAGGAATGCATGTACATTTAACAGTTTGACATTTTGTAGCTTATTAAAAGTATATATGAGTTTACATTCCTTTGGGCTCTACTGTGGTTTCTTTGATTCTTTGAGGTTTCGGGTGGGATTTCTTAGAGTATCAGCTCACAAGCCATTAGCAGCAGAAGTAATGTGCCATTCTTTGCTATGGGAATACCAGTAGAACGTACTCCTGGCTGTACCTCAGTTGATCATTTGTTCCTTCCATAGAGACTACAGCATAACAAATAGGACCCTTCAACTGGAAGTACTGGGTGAAATTAATTGCTGCTGTAACTCTGTGGCTATACTGAGATTACTCCATGGATAAACTGGGCCCATTGTTTCAAATCTCTGCCATTTTCCATAGAACACAATGTCTTATGCAGGTCCCATTAGAGTTTGACTAAATAATAGGGACTTGGCTGGTGTAAAACACAGGGAGATATTTGCAGGGTTGTAGTTCAGGACCCTTCATTGTAATGTGTTTCCCCTAACCTGAACTTGTTCCATAGCAAGCAGTGAGCCATCCTGTAAAACCTGCTCCTGGTCAGTCAGTTATCACACTACACTGAAGCATCAAATATGGCTACACATGAAGAAAGGTCCAAGACTGTGGTTGTAACAGAGGTTCTGGTTTGACAGCTTTGCATTGGCTTATTTCCCCACCATGAAGGGGCCCATGAACTAATCACTAACATGGGCGTCGTGATTGAGACTACTAGGGTGTTTAAAATATAAATTAAAAATATGTCTACACAAGGTAAATTGCATGATTATTTATTAGTTTTATTGATACAGTGCCTAGGAGCTCCAGGCACTGCCTAGGATCCTATTGTGTTTAGGTACTGTGCAAATAGAGAACAAAATAATGGCCTCAACAGAGAAGACATTACAATCATATAGAATATGTATGCCTGCCTACAGTCCTTTGCAAATCTATGTTCTCCGGGCCAGAGAAGAGAATTGCAGGTTGAACCTCTGTAATCTGTCATGGCTTTAATTAGCGGGATGCCCACTTATCACTGGTGTGGCCCCATAATTTCCGTTTATAGCTTCCAGTCCTCGCTCTCAGTATTCTGTGCTGTTACTTAGCTCTAGTTTTTCCCTAAGGCTGTGTCTACACTTGTGTTCCTCTTTTGAAAGAGGTATGCAAATGAGGTAAAATGAAAATGCAGATCAGGTACAAATTTGTTTATTGGACACCTCATTTGCATATTCTTATTTTGAAATAGCTTCTTTTGAAAGAAGAAAGCCAGTGTAGACACTGCTCTTTCGAAAGTAAACCCCATCTTCAAAAGAATCCTTCTTCCTTTTTTTATGGGAAGAAGGATTCTTTCAAAGATGGGGTTTACTTTTGAAAGAACAGTGTCTACCCTGTTTTTTTTCTTTTGAAAGAAGCTATTTTGAAATAAAAATATGCAATTGTGTCAGATATGCAATTTTTACATCATTTGCATTTTCGATTTACCTCACTTTCATACCTCTTTCGAAAGAGGAATGCAAGTGTAGACACAGCCTAAATGTATTCTAAGAGCCCAGTAAGCAGTGGAAGTGTTGGTAATGTGCTGAACAATATTGACCTCCCATGGTCCAGCAAATTCTCTCTTTCAGCACTCGTCAGGTCTCCTGGGTGCTGGATGAAAGAAGTTCAACCTGTATTAGTAGAGGAACCGCTACTGTTTTAGCCAGGGCTTTCTGCACCCGAAAGGTGCAGAATGTTTTCATTCTCCTCAAAAGATATTTTAGGTATTGTGTAGTATATTTTGAAGTGCATGTGCATGCGCACAAACAAAAACCTATATGCTATCAACACCTTCCATTTTAATATAAAGGAGCAGACTGCAGATCAATAACTGAAGGATAAATTCAGATGTTATAAGTATCCCCAAACCATTATATATATTTATATTCACACGAACTTCAGAATTAAGGTTGCACTTAAATTTTACACATTATGGTAAGAAATTCTTAATTAATTAACATTAATTCTGTCCTGTACTGATGATATTATGCAGTAACACCATAATTTTCATTAAGACATAGGGCATGTTGTCTTACCTGAGATTTATAAAGAGACATTTTAAGTATTTTTCTTCTCAAGGGCTGTGTCTTCACTAGCCCCAAACTCCGAAATAGCCATGCAAATGGCCATTTTGAAGTTTACTAATGAAGCACTGAAATACATATTCAGCGCCTCATTAGAATGCTGGCAGCTGCGGCACTTCCTGTCTGCTGTTAGGAATAAGGGGATTTCGAAGTTGCCGGGGTCTTTTCAAAAAGGAGCCCCGTCTGGGCAAGCTGCATCAATTTTGAAGTGCCGTGGCTGCCGGAGTTCTAATGAGGTGCTGAATATGTATTTCAGCGCTTCATTAGTAAACTTCGAAATGGCCATTTGTGTGGCCATTTTGAAGTTTTGGGCTAGTGTAGACGTGGCCAAGGTGTTATGAATGGGATTGACGGTCCGTGTTTTGTACAGATGTAGCAAATGCCTGTGATTTGTGCTTACCATAAGTCCCTGTGGGTATATACCTTAGATGGGTGGTGTTATTATTACGACTGTTCCTATATGCTATGGGGGCAAAAATCAGGATTATGTTGTCAAATTGGCATGATCTTCCAGTTTTCCACTTAAAAGTATTTTTTTTGAAAGCCACTTCTGGAACATAAGAACGGCCATACTGGGTCAGACCAAAGGTCCATCTAGCCCAGTATCCTGTCTGCTGCCAGTAGCCAATGCCAGGTGCCCCAGAGGAGGTGAACTGAAGACCATGATCAAGTGATTTGTCTCCTGCCATCCATCTCCCGCCTTCAACAAAAGCTAGGCACCATACCTTATCCCGTGGTAATAGCCATCTATGGACCTAACCTCCAAACATTTATCGAGCTCTTTTTTTAAACTCTGTTAGAGTCCTGGCCTTCACAGCCTCCTCTGGCAAGGAGTTCCACAGGTTGACTGTGTGCTGTGTGAAGAAAAACTTCCTTTTATTAGTTTTGAACCTGCTACCCATTAATCTCATTTGGTGTCCTCTAGTTCTTATATTATGGGAACAAGTAAATAACTTTTTTGTATTCACTTTCTCCACACCATTCATGATTTTATATACCTCTATCATATCACCCCTCAGTCTCCTCTTTTCTAGACTGGAAAGTCCCAGTCTCTCTAGCCTCTCCTCATAGGGGACCCGTTCCAAACCCTTAATCATTTTAGTTGCCCATTTTTTAACCTTTTGTAACGCCAATATGTCTTTTTTGAGGTGAGGAGACCACATCTGCACGCAGTACTCAAGATGTGGGAGTATAATAGTTTTATATAGGGGAAGTAAGATATTCTTGGTCTTATTTTCTATCCCTTTTTTAATTATTCCTAACATCCTATTTGCTTTACTGACTGCCACTGCACACTGTGTGGATGTTTTCAGAGAACTATCCACTATAATTCCAAGATCCCTTTCCTGATATGTTGTAGCTAGATTTACCCCCATCATATTGTATGTATAATTGGGGTTATTTTTCCCAATGTGCATTTCCTTACACTTACCCACATTAAATTTCATTTGCCATTTTGCTGCCCAATCACTCAGTTTGCTGAGATCTTTTTGAAGTTCTTCACAGTCTGCTTTGGTTTTGACTATCCTGAACAGTTTGGTGTCATCTGCAGACTTTGCCACCTCACTGCTTACCCATTTCTCTAGATCATTGATGAATAAGTTGAACAAGATTGGTCCCAGGACTGACCCTTGGAACGCCACTAGTTACCCGCTTCCATTGTGAAAATTTACCATTTATTCCTACCCTTTGTGTTCTGTCTTTTAACCAGTTCCCAATCCATGAAAGGATCTTTCCTCCTATCCCATGACCACCTAATTTACATAAGAGTCTTTGGTGAGGGACCATGTCAAAGGTTTTCTGGAAATCTAAGTATACTATGTCTACTGGATTCCCCCTGTCTGCATGCTTGTTAACCCCTTCAATGAACTCTAGTAAGACACAACTTCCCTTTACACAAACCATGTTGACTTTTGCTCAACAAATCATGTTCTTCTACGTGTCTGACAATTTTATTCTTTACTATTGTTTCTGCAAATTTGCCCGGTACTGAAGTTAGACTTTCCGGTCTGTAATTGCTAGGGTCTCTTTTAGAACCATTTTTGAATATTGGTGTTATATTAGCTGTCTTCCAATCATTGGGTACCGACGCTGATTTAAAGGTTAGGTTACAAACCACCGTTAATAGTTCCACAATTTCACATTTAAGTTCTTTCAGAACCCTTGGGTGAATACCATCTGGTCCCAGAGACTTGTGACTGTTTAGCTTATCAATTAGTTCCACAACCTCCTCTAACGACTCTTCAATCTGGGACAGTTCCTCAGATTTGTCACCTATAAAGGATGGCTCAGATTTGGGAAACTCTCAAACATCCTCAACCGTGAAGACTGAAGCAAAGAAATCATTCAGTTTTTCCCCAATGGCATGATCTTCCTTGATTGCTCCTTTTATGTCTCTATCATCCAGGGGCCCCACTGCTTTTTTTAGCAAGCTTCCTGCTTCTAATGTACTTAAAAAACATTTTACTATTGTTTTTTGAATTTATGGCTAACTGTTCCTCAAAATCTTTTTTGGCTTTTCTTCTTACATTTAATTTGGCAGTGTGGATGTTCCTTTCTATTTTCATCACTAGGATTTGACTTCCACTTTTTAAAAGATGCCTTTTTATTTCTCACTGCCTCTTTTATGTGGTTGTTAAGCCATGGTGGCTGTTTTTAAGGTCTCTTACTGTGTTTTTTAATTTGGGGTATACATTTAAGTTGGGCCTCTAATATGGTGTCTTTGAAAAGTTTCCACGCAGCTTGCACGGATTTTACTCTAGTTACTCTACCTTGTAATTTCTGCTTAACTAACCTCCTCATTTTTGTGTAATTCCCCTTTTTGAAATTAAATACCAGAGTGTTGGACTGTTGTGGTGTTCTTCCCAACACAGGAGTATTAATAGTTGTTATGTTATGGTCACTATTTCCAAGCGGTCTTGTAATAGTTACCTCTTAGACCAGATCCTGTGTTCCACTCAGTACTAAATCAAGAATTGCCTCTCCCCTTGTGGGTTCCTGTACCAGCTGCTCCAAGAAGCAGCCATTTAAGGCATCAAGAAATTTTCTCTCTGAATCCCGTCCTGAGGTGACATGTACCCAGTCAATATGGGGATAATTGAAATCCCCTATTATTACTGAGTTTTTTATTTTGATAGCCTCTCTAATTGCAGCATCACTATCACTGTCCCGGTCAGGTGGTCAATAATATATCCCTAGTGCTATATTCCCATCAGAGGAAGGAATTGCTATCCGTAGTGAATCTGTGGAACATTTTGATTCATTTAGGATTTTTATTTCATTTGATTCTATATTATCTTTCACATATAGTACCACTCCGCCACCCGCTCGAAACCATTCTGTCCTTCCGATATATTTTATATCCCGGTATGATCGTGTCCCACTGATTGTCCTTATTCCACCAGGTTTCTGTGATGCCTGTTATGTCAATCTCCACCTTTGATATGAGGTACTCTAATTCACCCATCTTATTAGACAGACTTTTAGCATTTGTGTAAAAGCACTTTAAAAACTACCACTATTCATATGCCTGCCCTTCCCTGATGTAAAGGATTCTTTTATATGTGATTGTTTCTCATCTGATCTGGCCCATACTTTGTCATCTCCCATCTTCTCTTTCTGACTGAATTCTAGAGAATCTCTATTAATGGAGTCTCGCCTAACAACATTAGGTAGATCAAACAAATTTTCCATTTTAAAACTTGGTGAAATACAATAAAATCAGACACTTTTTCTGCAATAAACCTTCCCACCTATTAAAAGTCCATATGCTCTTTTCGATATTCATCCTCAGTTTTCCTTTCTTCTCTGTTTCACACCATTACTCCTTGGTACAGCCTCCTTAAACCAGCTAAAAGTTCCCTTGTCTCTTCTTGGAGTTTATATCTGGTAGTCAGTAACATTATCTTCACCTAATATTAGCCAATTTGTGCATGCACTTGTAGTTCCTTTAGGAGGGTGACCATCCATATTTTTTAAATGGGACTAATTGTCCTGTATTTGGCTTTCTCTGGTGACCTTTTCCTGTGCTGGCTGGAGACTCACAGGGCTTTTTTCTGGCCACCACCATTTTTAAGATGTAGCTCCCCACCTGCTGCATCACTGGGATGCCACTGCCAGCCCCAGCCACCTTGCTCAGGGGACGGAGCTGGGGGGGTGGGAAAGTGGGGGCTGGAGCGGTAGAGTTGGGGCCATCACAATGCAGGGCTAGAGCCATCGCCGGAGCCCCCTCCACTCCCTGTCCCCACTGCAGGGCTGGGGTGGAGCCAGAGCCCCACTGCGGCTAGAGCCCTGCACAGCACAGGGGCAGAGCCCCCTGCCCCCCCAGCCCTCGCCACATCATGGGGCCAGGGCTGGAGCCCTGTATGGTGTGGGGGCCCCTGGACCTCCTGCAGGGCCGGAGCCTCCCTCCTGGGGTCCCATCACAGGGCTGGAGTGAAGCTGGGGCTGGAGCCCTGCTGGGGCAGCCCCTGCTACAGACCTGGGGCCAGAGCTCTGCTGGGCATGAGGGCAGGGTCACACTCCCCCCCGCCCCAACTTCCCCCATCCTCTGTGCATCACAGAGCCAAGGCTGGAGCTTTGTACTGTGTGGGGCTGAGGCCCTCCCAGATGTCCTGCAGGGCTGGAGGCCCTCCCGGCCACCCTGGAGCCAGCTGCACCACAGGGCCAGAGCCTCTCTGAAGTCCGCAGCACCAAGCCCTGAAGAACCTGCTGCAGGCTTATTTCTCTCCGCAGTCCCAGTGGGCTGGGGGTGGGTGTGTGGGTTGTGGCTGGGAGGGAGCGTACAGGAGCAGGCTGGGATTTGGGCCAGAGGTAAGGTGCAGCAATGGGTGGGGGGGTTCAGAAGCAGGCTGGAGGTGAGAGGTCTGGGTGGGAAGAAGGGTACAGCATTGCCTGACTCAGGGTTGACCATCTGTTCCATTTAGCCAGACAATCCCCACCACCAGGGTGTCCTGTATTTAGCCTAGGGGAATATGGTCACCCTATCCTTTAGTCAAGTCACTTCTTCTCTCTTTCTGTGAATTCCCTTCAGATTGTTTCAATCTTTCTGAGACTTATGAGAGTCAGACATTTGGTTCATATTCACCCTGAAAATATTTCATTGGCATCCACACACTATTGAAAACAGTTTGAATTCAATGTATAGAATCCATTTGTTTTTGGTGGAAGGGTTTCATGTACTTCATCAAATCCACATATTGGCATTTTAACCTTCCTGCTCTCCAACCATTTTGTAAGTCCAGGAGTTTTCAATTACAGGTCATTGAGTGTACATGGCTACAATCCATGTTGCGCTTACTCTGCTCTACACACCATATAATTGGGACCTTTAGCAAGTCTTTACGATGCTGGAGAGTGCCGTGTGTGGCTGAGGAGGTGTGTTCATCCAGACTAATATAAGAAAAGCCAATTGCTTTTTTGTGAAGTGGTGAAAATTAACACTTGTTTTGGTTACCTTGAGTTTGCATGTACATTTATGAATCAACAGGGAACAGCATGTATATCTCTCCTGTACATCATAGAATCGTAGAATGCTAGGACTGGAGGGGACCTTGAGAGGTCATCGAGTCCAGTTCCCTGCCCTTATGGCAGGACCAAGTACTGTCTAGCCCATCCCTGATAGACATTTATCTAACCTGTTCTTAAATATCTCCAGAGATGGAGATTCTACAACCTCCCTAGGCAATTTATTCCAGTGTTTGACCACCCTGACGGTTAGGAACGTTTTCCTAATGTCCAACCTAAACCGCCCTTGCTGCAGTTTGAGCCCATTTATTCTTGCTCTATCCTCAGAGGCCAAGAAGAACAAATTTTCTCCCTCCTCCTTATGACACCCTTTTAGATACCTGAAAACTGCTTCCATGCCCCCCCTCAATCTTTTTTCCAAACAAAATGTCCAATTCCTTCAGCCTTTCTTCATAGGTCATGTTCTCTAGGCCTTTGATCATTCTTGTTGCTCTTTTCTGGACCCTTTCCAATTTCTCCACATCTTTCTTGAAATGCGGTGCCCAGAACTGGACACAGTACTCCAACTGAGGCCTAACCAGCACCGAGTAGAGCTGAAGAATGATTTCTCGTGTCTTGTTCACAACACACCTGTTAATGCATCCTAGAATCAGGTTTGCTTTTTTCTTTTCAACAGTATCACACTGTTGACTCATATTTAACTTGTGGTCCACTATAACCCCTAGATCCCTTTCTGCCATACTCCTTCCTAGATAGTCACTTCCCATTCTGTATGTGTGAAACTGATTGTTCCTTCCTAAGTGGAGCACTTTGCATTTGTCTTTATTAAACTTCATCCTGTTTACCTCAGACCATTTCTCCAATTTGTCCAGATCATTTTGAATTTTGATCCTATCCTCCAAAGTAGTTGCAACCCCTCCCAGCTTGGTATCATCTGCAAACTTAATAAGCTTACTTTCTATGCCAATATCTAAATAGTTGATGAAGATATTGAAGAGAACCAGTCCCAAAACAGACCCGTGGAACCCCACTTGTTAAACCTTTCCAGCAGGATTGAGAACTATTAATAACTACTCTCTGAGTACAGTTATTCAGCCAGTTTTGCACCCACCTTATTGTAGCCCCATCTAACTTGTATTTGCCTAGTTTGTTGATAAGAGTATCATGCAAGACCGTATCAAATGCCTTACTAAAGTCTAGATATACCACATCTACCGCTTCTCCCTTATCCACAAGGCTTGTTATCCTGTCAAAGAAAGCTATGAGATTGGTTTGACCTGATTTGTTCTTTACAAATCCATGCTGGCTCTTCCTCATTACCTTACCACTTTCCAAGTGTTTGCAGATGATTTCTTTAATTACTTGTTCCATTATCTTTCCTGGCACAGAAGTTAAACTGACTGGTCTGTACTCTTGCGGTTTCCTGCATTATATATCATCTATGCTTTATCACCATGGCCGTGTATACACTATCCCAAAACTTCGAAAAGGCCATGCAAATGACCATTTTGAAGTTTACTAATGAAGTGCTGAAACATATTCAGCACCTCATTAGAATGCCAGTGGCCGAGGCATTTCAAAATTGCCGCGACTCGCTGCCAAGCAGCTCGTCCAGACAGGGGTCCTTTTCGAAAGGACCCCACCAACTTTGAAATCTCCTTATTACAGGGGATTTTGAAGTTGGTGGGGTCCTTTTGAAAAGGACTCCCACCTGGACGAGCCACACGGTGGCGAGCCACGGCAATTTTAAAGTGTCGTGGCCACTGGCATTCTAATGAGTTGCTGAATATGTTTCAGCACTTCATTAGTAAACGTCAAAATGGTCATTTGCATGGCTATTTCAACGTTTTGGGATAGTGTAGACATAGGCCAAAAGTTTCTCTCAGGAAGGTATTTTGCTCTTAACACTCAGTATTTCCAGAATCCTAATGAGAGGATAGTTTATTATCCTAATAATCTGTAACTTTTTCGAGAACTTTATTTCCTCACTATACTGTGCAAAGCTTGCATGCATCTGCAATCTCTGGAGTAATGTTTTGAGGCTTATCTACAGTAGAGCATTTTGGTGTTTGAACACCATTGCAGCCCCTAAGTGTGGCAGGTAAGTACCTCATCTGCTCGCAAAATGCCTTGCATTGGAGCATGGCTTTTCTTCCAACCATTACAATTTAATCTGCTCTGAAAAAAATCTCCCTATTGCAACCTGCCCGTGGTCACTTGGCTCTGCTGCAGTGTCAGAAAGGCTTTATGTGCACTATACAACATGTGCAACTGTTAAAATTTAAACAGATAAACACTGAAGATGGTGTTTATAAATAAATGTCCATAATACTTATTGAAACGTTTAAAAAAATTGAATTCCCCCAAACTTACTTGTATCCCTCAAAATGTGCGATTTTGAGTTGTGCTTTATTTGCATGAACATGAGTTAAGCACAACTCAGAATCCTACTCCACTTGGCTCTGTCTCAACCTGCGCAGCCCACATGGCCCTGGTTCTAACCTCCCCTCCTCCCCCCGGTCATGGCTCCAGCTCTCCCCTGGCCACCCGTGGAGCCCCAGTTCAAACACCCCCCTGCCCCAGTTCAAATCTCCCTGGCTCCGGTTCACCCCCACCCCACGCAGCATAACTCGATGGATTACTGCTAGTCAGCATTCCCTGCAAGCGGGGTGCTTGTGCGGCTGCTCAGGAGAGATTTGCAGAGTACCCAGAGCTAGGTTTTTCGTTTTTATTGGTGGCGCGCATTTGCACATGGTTGGTGCAAGTACAAAAATTATTCTGCACGTGGTCTGGAAAAAATTCTGAAATGGTTGGAAAGGATTAGAGGCAGCATTGCTGCTAATGTATGATTGTCACTGGATTTGTCCCTGTTATTGTGTAGTCTTCCTAAAAAGTTTGAGGGTTGTCTGTACTGTTTAAGGTTGTGGGTGGGGATCTTTTTTGCTGAAGACTCAGATCCAAATTTCTGTCTTGAAATAGTGTAAGATTCATCCGTGGCTAACATTTTTATAACTGGTGCACAGTCCATATTAAATGGTTAAAGAGGTTGTTTCCTGAGCTTTTAGCCAACTAACTATGGTAGGCTTGATTTAGTAATTGTAAATGTCTGGAAAGTTAAAAGGCAATGGAATTCATATGTCACTTTAGAGGAAAGGGGATGGGGTAAAAGGCTTGCAACAGCTGATCACCTCATCAGTTCCAAGTCACAGTTTTAGCACTGAAAATGAATTGTGATGGTGATTCAAAGGTCATCATTGTGCCTCTTAAGTTTAAATGAATTTATTTTTTCACAGTAAATATGACTGCTGAATTATTTAGATGCACAGCTTTGTTACTGTGCTCAGGTGACCTCTAGTACCGTATTTTAAAGATGAAAGCTAAGTGATTAAACTAAAATTGCCAGTTCAAAAGTTAAGCTACTGAAAGTCAGGTTGTTACACTGCTGACGTATATGTTGATGTGTGTTCACTATCAGTGAATGTGAATATCTGTCACTTATCTGCAAACACAAATTTTCTAGAGTGTTAACTACACCCGTCATTTGAAAAAGAAATTCACTTTTTACTACTTATATTGCTTTAACTGCATCCAGGTTTTGGAAGCAGTGGAAATCTCAGTCTTCTGGAAACCTCATTCAAGGGCGATCCTGTGAATTCATTTACAAATACCGTTAAAATGGTTTTCTAAAAAAGATCCTTTTTTGAACATTTGGTAACTCTTGGTTGCTGCTCAAAAAGAATACAATAAAATACCCATTCTGTCATACAGCACTGTCTGCTGGAATGTCTGCTTTGGTGGGAGCAGATTGTGGTATCAACAAGTCCATTCTGGGGAAGAATCTATTTTTCTCTTGACATTTTTAAGAAGGCTTGTCCAATACCACAGCTTAAGGTGATTTGCTTTTCTAAGGCTGTGTGGACAGTTCAGAAGTAATTAGAACAGGACTGATCCTGTGATTTGAAAGGTATTTCTCTGAAGTAAGGTATGCAGGACGCCATCCAGCTTCCTCACTTGACTGCATGCCTTCAGCACATGCACATGGGTTACCGACCCTCCACTTCTGCCGCCAAGTAAGCACTGGGTTGTGTATAAGCCAGCCAGCAGTCAAAGCGCATCCAAAGAGTGCGGATGGAAATTGGCAGGGAAACACTGTTGCTTTGGTTGGCTGTTGTGCCGGACCACAGGTAGGTGGGAAGGGAGGAGCACTGAATCATGGAGTGGGGAAAGGTGCTGAGAGAGCTGGGGACCTCTTTTGCTGAAACTGTCAGCTGTTTGCTACCTGCGGGTCAGAGCTGCTGAAAATAGTTAGGGTGCATAGGCCTAAGACAAGCGTGTTTCCTGGGACATAACTGAAGGATAATTTGGTTCAGTGTGGCCCTTGGCCACGGGGGCCAAAGTGGGAGGGGGCCCAGCTCCTGTCTCTGGAAAGAGCAGGGCTTAAGGCAGTCAAACCTGGGTCCCCCACGCACGCTCAGAGCTGCGCATGGAGCTCTGACAGTGCTCTGCAGCTCTTCAAAGAGGCTTGGGGCAACTGCCCCCTTTGTTCCCCTCCCCTCCCTGTCAATTGGCCTGATTTGGTTCATGGGTGTTACAGAAAGCCTGCTCGTTCAGAAGTGCCAGAAATGGAAGGCCAACCCTAGATGTACTTTGGTGACAAAAGCATTTGAATAGGCCTTTTCTATGCTGAATGTCGGGGCCAAGTTCATAGATAACACTGCAGAGGGCAGATAATTAGAGCAAACTGTGATAGCCACCCACATTGCTCTGTCCTGGCTTTGCCAAGTACTGAGACTGTGTACTGTGTGTTTGCGCAGTACTGTAATACTGTCCAGGAGAGAGAGAGCCACAGTGTGAGCAGACATGCACATGTACTGAACTTTCTTTGACTTTCCTTTGAGCAACACATAGAGTAAGGGTGTTTTCCCCCACAAACATTTACCTTATGATTATGAAAAAGCTAATGCCAAGTGCCTTGTATTATTTAAGGTGAGGAGAGGCACTGGCACATTACATGAACAGTAGTTCTGTCATTGCTATGCTAGTAGGGCAGTGATTGATTTATAGCGAAAGGAAGCCAGGGAAATATCCCCAACTCTTTCCTGCCAAGTGTCTGTGTCTCTGACTTGAAACTTGCAGTAACTTTCCAGCCAAGGAATACATTTTTCTCCTCCTCTGTTTGTCTGTGGTTTGCATTATCATTTGCTGAAGATAGTAAGGCATGCTAATTACCTTGGGCTGCAGCTGTGAGACCTTTGCTTGGTAGCTTTCTGATGGCAACATTTTTGTGGTGCTACATAAATATTACATTACACAAAAAATGTCCTTTTAATGTATTTTTGTAAGTCTTTTATTATGTGATCAGATACTACTTTTTCCCCTACCGAACCTGTGTATGGTATGCATGGTGCTCAGTAAATGAGCAGCTGTTCAATATTTTGTTTTCTCAATATTAGTCAGTCTGTGCCCCCATGCCTTATCTACCACACACTGCTCAAACCCTGCTCTGAGAATAGGATTGACTTTCTCATGGAGTGTTCTTTAGTGCTCCTCATTGTAACTTTGGAGTGCTTCCCAAACATTCATGTATTGTCCCCTTCTCCTTAGAGATGAGGGGTGGTGGTTGTTATGGCCAACTGATGCAAAAATGGTAAGGTCAAAAGTATCCAGTGATTTTTTTGAGTGCTAGTTATGAGATATCCAGCAAATGATTCTCCCCCTCCCCCCGGCATTGTGTAGCACTTTATATTTTCAAAGCACATCTCAGTTGCAGTTGTAAGTTCAAAGGAATTCTTCTAATCAAACCCCAGGGTCTGGAGTCAGGCAAGCACACGCACACTGGCTGTGGAAAGTTTGGTGTAAGTGATTTGCCTAGCAACATGTAGGAACTCTGTGGCAGGAACAGAATCTAATTCTACAAGGCAGCATTCTGATGCCTCAACCTTGAGACGTCCTCTTCCTGACACTGAAGAACCAGCTAATCTGAAGGGTTTCGTGTTTAGACATTCTTCAGAATTTTGCCAAGTTTTCTCTAATAGAAATAACTTTCGTTGGTTCCCCATTAAACGAGACAACAGTGTGCTGTTTAAATGCCTCAAGCATGACACACGGTTTCTATAAATGTGTTTTTAGTAAAAGGATTCTTGAATTTGGATGGACTCCTGCAGCATATTTATATAAAAATGTGAATGGGAGCAGCCAGGGTACAAAGGTAGCAAAGGGTTTGCAATAAATAGCCAAGGCTAGTGCCTAACTAGGATCAGCCAAAGAAGATCCCTTGGACAGCCCAGTCTAAATACTTAATGGTCTCTCCATCTCATAGTAAAATGGGCACTGACAAAAACTTGGAAAAATACAAAGACCTTTTTCAAATTTTTTTTTTTTCAAATTCACTTTTTCTGGGGGGAAGATGCTGGACGTCTGGCTGTGTGATGGATCGAGGGTTTGGAAAGACTGGCAGAAGTGTAAATCAGTGTAGTTCTGTGGAGCTACTTCTTTTTATGCCAGCTGAGGAGATTTTCCCCCCATACTATTGTTGAAATGAGTAAAAACTAAGCTGATGTATTTTTAATTTTTCAAGTGTGTTTTATTTTCCTATAATCAATGTTTCTGCATTGGACATTTTAGAAATAAACAGCAATGAAAGCAGGAGTCCTTCATAAAACTCTGTACTAGGTCCAGTCGAGGCACACTCCTTGCTAGTTGTCCCACACTGGTTCCAAGTAAGCGAAACTATACACAGTGGAGTGATATGGACTATTTATCCGTGACCAAATGGAGTAACTACATTTTATGTAAGGCTTGAATCCTCTTACTTTGAGTGAAATGAGAGAGATGAGGTGTTTGGCACATTTGTACAGTCAATAAAATACAAAAAGGATAAAAGCTAGTTCAGAATTTTTTGAGTGTTTTGTTAACTGAGATTCTTTGACATGGGAAGAGCTGTGATTTAAGCTGGGAAGTGTTATTGTGGGGAAAATAACTGGCTAGAGCAATCATAGATACACTTACTGCATTGTTCCTGTTTTTGATGCATTGCAAAGCTAATAAAGGTTAGGTTCAAATACCACTTGAAAGGCTTTGAAAGTTAATTCAGAGAACTCTTCAGTGAGGCAAGAGTGAACTCAATAGTGGAATAAAAGGTTTAAGCTTTCAGCTGCGTTCGTAAAACACTGGAGATAAACTCGAATCTGGACATAGTCGTTATCTGTGTAGTATTGTTCATATATCCAGAAAGTATGTTCTGTTAATTGTATTTTAGCTGCCAGGACTGCAGAAAAGTTAATGCAGTCCTGCTCTCAATTTATGTGGACTGTTCCATCTGGTATCAAAGTCGAACTAGTTGTTCGGGCATATCGTGGGCTTTCATCATCTAGCACTGACTGTAGATATTTAGTTTTAAGATTAAAACTAAATATATACGGTCAGGGATAGATGATGAAAGCCCACGAAATTCCCAATCAATTGATAAACGGAGAGCAAGATTGTGAACATGTGAGAGAGAAGACAAATAATATAAATTGGATGGTGCTGTTAGGCTGTCTGGAGTGGCTCACACCTGAGAGTGCCAGCTTGAAGGCAGATTATTACAAACCAGAGCACAAACCCCAACTGACTGTGTGTTTTACATTTAGATTTCACCAACCCAGTATCAAGTGTGAACTCCTCAGACATTGTAAGAGTCCAAACATGGAGTCCCAGACGGTCCCCTTGTGAAGTCTGATCAGCCTTGCCCTCCAGGCAATCCTTTCTTTGTCACAGCTGGTTCCTCACACTACAATATTGAGTGTATGCCCAGTCGCAAAAGGTCAATCCCTGCACCTCTGTCTTGTGTCAAAGACAACACTGTAGCCAATCCTGTAATAAACTGAAGATTCATTAACTAGGAAAATGGAAGTGGAGATATTTACAAGGTTAAGGCAGGTAAACATACACTCTGAAATGAATTTTTCTCAAGTATCAAAAAGAAATAGAAGCTGTTGTAGTGCACTATATAAGAGCAGAAGTTTAACCCAAAAAACCCAGTCCCTTTACTGTTTAATACATATGATTTCTTGGGGTGATGCCTAGCAATGAAAGCAGGCCAGGGCTTGACTGTGTGAGGCGTGGCACACGTGTTTGTTGTATGGTAGTTTCTGCATCAAAGAGCACAAACGTTTGAAGAAATCCAAAGCGCTCATCGCCAGAATGGTAGAACTATTGGGAATTCAACAGACAAAGACAGCCTGTAGGAGCTTAATTTTATTTTTTGTGTTCTGGGAAAGTGGAGATTGAGGTATATTATGTTATAGGTACAAACCCCTTCAGAGAAACACTGTCAAGAAAAGACAGTTCATGTTACCTGAAGGTAGCTTCAAAACAGAGGGGAAAAAATGGCCTACAGCTAAAATAGGAAAGAATTTGACTACATAACCTGATAATCTGTTCTTTTCCATCTACCATGAATTTCGGGTCTTACCTTAGGCAAATGGCATGAACAGTGAGAGGTTAGGCATGGCAATAGGCTGCAGTAAGACAGAGTGGAAACACTGCCACTGTGTTTAGTGACACAGTGGACACATTCCTGTTGCTCAAATGGGAATTAAATGTGGATATTCCTAGTGTGATATGGAATTGTTTATGTTTGCCCTGTCAGTGACTTCATGGTTTGCAGACAAATGAGACTGAATAAGAAAGAGGCTGCTTATTCGTGAGTCCATTAAAAGCTTGTGATATGTATTTGGAAAGCATGCTGAGCATGCTAGAGTTTCAACCTGTGTAGAAGGCATGCAGCTAAAATGTGAATTCCTAGCTTTCATTTTTTTAAAAAAAATCTTTTTAGTCAGTGACTAAAATAGAGGTACTAGATCAGGAATAGTTTATGTATGGATAAAAGATATTTAAATACATTAAATAAATGAAGTAGTTTTTATTTGGAAACTGATTAAGTGAATAGAAGGGAAACTAAAAGCTTTCATCTGAAGTCAGGACCTGGTTGAGGAGTCTAGTGTATTAAATGTGGGTTTAAAAAGCAATAAATGTGTGGTGGAAAGTAAGCACTCAAAAAAAGCATAAGAGCAAACATCCCTTTTTTTTCATGGATCCAGTTATTGTCGTCGTGTGATTTACGGGTGAAATACAGAAACTCTTTTAAAACTGTTCAGACATATCTAGCGGGTGTAAATTGTCGAAACTCATCTTTTTAAATGGTTGTGGAAGAACTTAAGTGTTCATGAAATAAACAAGGAATACCAGAAATGAGGACCTCGCCAAAGCCTAATCCAAAAAACATTAATTTAAATGGAAAGAGTCCTGTGGGCTTTGAGTCAGACCGACAGTGAGGAGGGATTTTCAGTCGTTAGACCAGTTGTCTGAGAAACAGGAGTTCAATGCTTACTCTATTACAAACAGCCTGTGAGATGCTGAGCAAGTTGATTGGTCTGTCTGTATCTTGGGGTATGTCTATACTTATGGGAAGACTGAGATGCTGGCGGTCCATCTTCCTGGGTTTGATTATAGGTTGCCTAATTGGGACATGCTGAATCAAACTCTCATGGTGCTGTGTTGATCCCAGTACTCTTGTGAGGAGTAAGGGAAGTCATAGGATAGTTTCTCCCATCGATCTCCCACTGTGCAGCTGGTGGCAATAATTATTATAGATACGTCGACTCCAGATAGTCCATTCTCATAGCGGGATTTGCATATCTAATATTGATTTTTCTTTCTAGTGTAGACCAGGCCTTTGTTCCTCATCTGTAAAAAGTAGCGAAGATAGCTTGTTAGTTCCCATTGAGGTGCGCTATCCAGTGCTGCAGTAGTACAACTCTCCCATTGACTTCCCTGGCTCCTTGAGATCCTGTGGAGTACCAGAATCAATAGGAGTGTGATCAGCATTTGATGTAAAATGTCCCTTCTAGACCTGCTAAATCGAACCTTGGAGGTTGGTCTCAGGAGCGTTGATCTACCAGTAAGTGTAGACCAGCTCTTGGACAATTCAGGTGTTTATTCTTTCTAAACATTTAAGCTATGGCATCACCCACAGCTGGTAATTTTTGCTTCTTGTCAAGATGTATGGTCATAGTCTATAACTAGAGTTGATCAAAAAAGTGCAGTTTTTCTCCATTTAAATTACCTTTTTATAACTGTTTTTGCAAGAAGTTGGAGCTTTGTCAATTGTTTTGTTTTACATTAATTTTTTTTCAAAATATTCTGTGAAAACATAGAATAATATTTACAACAAAATGTTGTAACAGCAATAAAGGGTCCTGTGGCACCTTATAGACTAACAGAAAAGTTGTTAGTCTGTAAGGTGCCACAGGACCCTTCGTTGGTGTTACAGATCCAGACTAACACAGCTACCCCTCCAATACTTAACAAAATGTTGGTTACTCTTAACCTGTTTGATAAGCAAAAAACAGTAAGATAAATGTTTTGATTTTAAAAAAATACTGCAAAATTAAAAAGTTTTTTTCCCGAACTACTAAATGCTAACTTAATGACAAATGCCAAGCAGAAGAAATGCTGTTATAAAGTATTTTCGATGTACGTCCAATTACATTGGTGCACATGTGCTTTGGATGTACAAGAAGCAGAAGAGATTTATGACCTCAAGAACTTACAACATAAGGTGCAAATTCTGCTTTCAGATACTGGCATGTGACTTCCACTGTTTACAGTGAGAGCTATGTACATGCATTTTGGGGCAGAGTTTGGCCCTACATCAGACTAGGTGATGATGTAAAGAGCTGGAGAGAGAGAGACAGATTAACATAGAAAGAGAATTCTGCTTTTGATAGCACGTGGCTTTTTTAAGGAAAGAAGATGCTGAATTGTTGTGTCAGAGAAGTCTTATTTCCTTTTAAGAACGGTCATGTCAGTTAAAATGGAAAGGGCTGTAGTGGAAATTAAATGAGCTGCAGACAAAGAAAGTCTAGATAGATGCCTGGATAATTTCACTTTATTATGAAACATTTATTTTCTGGAAATACATGGAAGACTATTTTTGGCTATCACTTTTAGAGCATCCATTCTAAATGGTTTTCATGAAAGGGTAGGAACTCACTGAAACAAAGCTTTCTTGGCTGATGTGAATTTTCCTCCTTTTATTTATACACACTGAAAAGTATTCATCAGCAAACCATATTCTAGTCTGGGAAATCCAGTAGGATTGTAAAGACTAGGAAGAAGATTTTGCCAGAGACTGTTGGTCAGACAAATGAAACAGTGCCAAAATCTTAGTCAGTGATTTAATTGCATTTAGAAGTAGTTTCAGTATTAGAACAATCCATTTATACATTTCCAAAAGTGCATTGTCCTAATGAGGTTTTGGAGCAGCTTTGCTAATTGCAGGCATGTGTCCGGTTTGGAGAGTGATAGTAATTTTCTGCTAGTTTGCCAAAAACTATTTCAACTGGCTAAGATTTCAAGGCAAATTTAAAAACCTGTCAGTTTCAAACAGTTTTTGAAAGACAAGGAATAAATGAGAATATTTTTAGTTTTAAAATGTTACATATGGTATCTCTTCCTCATTGATGCTGATTTTGAGGCAAGACTAACAATATGTGACATGTATACAATGAAACATGTCACAATCCTAGATCTCAACCTAATTTTTAATAGACACGTCTTGCAGACGAGGAAATCGAGGCTCAGAATAAAGAATTCAGGTGTGGCTGTTGATGTTGGTTGCTTTCATTGTATTAGCTCAGGTGCCATGCTTCTGGAAATTGGGGTTGTTTTGAAATTTTTGCCCTTTTTGCGCCTCAGTTTCTGTGGTTCTACTGTCCTCATCACTTGCTGAGGGGTATAGTCTCATGTTAGTGGGGTTGGGGCTCTAAACTAGAGCTAAGTGGTATAGGTTAAACCTCTCCAGTCTGGAAACATTCTTAACGCAGTGTGATTTTTTGGTTAGCCAGAGGCTCAATATGTGCTTACAAGGACCCTCAAAATACCTGTTTTTCAGTCTGCACAAAAATATCATCTGCATCATGTTTTATATTATCGTGTGTTCTACATAAATGGTTTATAAAGATTAATGATTAGACTATTATGGACCTATGCAGAGTGAGTGTGTGTGTAATATAGGTATTATGTGTTATAAATGGTTGATCTACACAAAGAAATAAAACTTAAAAAGCAAAGAACCAGTGCAGACTTGTTGTCTCCTACCAACTCTTATACACATATGACAGTTCGCAACAATGCAAAGGAAACAGACTAGCAAATGGGATTTTTCCTGCCACCACACAGTAACTTTTAGAAGTAGCCAAGACCTCATTAGGTAGTGCAGGGTAGTTTTGAACAATGTGTTTTCCAATGCTTTCTTGTATCCAGCTCTTAATGATTCAAGGCCTGAGCTTTTCACCATTTCCCCTGCATGACGCTTCCATAACTTTAAAAAAGAAAATCCAGGGAGAGAGTTTTTTTGTTTGTTTAGTTTTCGTTTTATGTTTTTGATTTTGCTTTTGTTTTTTAATAAACAACCTTTTGGCAACTTAACAGTGAATATTTTGATTTTGTTTACTCACGGATTGTTTGTCGTTAGTAGGCAGAGGCTGTACAGGAGTGATTTATGTGCCAAAAATATAGGTAGGCAAGAGCACTGAGCTCAAGGCTGCAGAAGGAGGAACAAGCAAAAACAAAGCCTCGGGCTGTTAGATGTGTGGCAAAATAATTAAAAGGAAAATCAGAGACATTAAAGCAGTCAAGCCTGAGTCTCTTTTAATGTGAATTGATATTCCTCTTCTGACGGTAAAAGGAATGATGTTGATTTATGTCAGCTTGGGAGTGGACCCTTTTAATTTAGGAGGTGGAGGTTGATAGACTTGATTTTAATGTTGCCTTGTTTTTTTTCTGATGTAATCGTGTAATTAGCTCTTGTACTGAAGTAGTTCCTAAACTTACAGATCTAATGTGTTCTGTATTTCAGACCTGCCACTATAATTTTGATTAGTATTTGGTGGTCGGGTAGTATTCCATTCCATCCTTACAGTATATCTTGGTAACTTTTGGTATGCTGGCTTCTACTATAAAGAAGATTCCTTCCCCGGCATAAATGTATGAAAAACAACAAATAATTTCATCAAGAGTTTAGCACTCTTCTCACCTCTTCCTTCCACAATAAAGTCAATAGAGATGAATTCGTTATTCAATTGCTGCCCCCTGCTTCCTGGCTCCCCGCCACTTTGGAGTTTGGGGAGTAAAGGCACTTTGAAGTTTGACACTTGGAAGTTGCCACGTGGGAGAATTAGCCTAATGAAGTTCTGCGTATTCACCACAGCACTTCATTAGTAATCTCCTGTTGCCCTGATAAACATACCACCTTCGAAGTTGGGGGCAAGTGTAGACCCAGCCTTTTGTTTTTCAGATTTTGGATTCAGTTGGACCTAAACCTTTATTAAAAAAAAAAAAAAATCAGAACTTCCATTTAGCCAAAATAACCAACATTCACCCAGCCTCACCTAGGACCTGTCCTGTCAAGCCATTGCTTGCGATTTGTATAGCAAGATCTCTTGCACCACTTTTGGTGAACAAGTAGCTAAGTCGCCACAGCAGTGCTATTCCCTTGTTGCACAAAGTGGCTGAGGTGTAGACTTAGCCCCAAAATGTTCATGCCTGCTTCTGTTTGTGGACCATGGGAAAAGCCAGTCAGTCCTCATGGTGATTGCTCAGAGGTATACTCACTAGTGGCTTTTGCTGGTGAGGTCCCTCTCATGGAAAGATTTTGCAGGGGACTTCAAAGTGTGTGAAAGCGCCCCTGCCCCATGTCCAGTTTCTCTCCCTGCTGTGCTATGCAGGGAGTGCCTGCAGGGAATGGTGGGGGGAACCTGTGGTGCCCTGGCACGCTAGGTGCTTGGCCACCTTCCTTCCTAGAAAGCTGGCCCTGAAGCAGGGAAGGGACAACATTTCCCAGGATGCCCTTAGCTGCTAGCAACGGGAATCTCAGTGGGAAGAGGGAATAGTGTGTTTCACTTAAAATATTACAGCATGATCGCCCAAGTTATTTCTGTGAAATCTTTGGCTGTATACATTTTTCATTTTACCAATCTCTGTTTGCACTCAGATTTTTTATTACCCTCTCTTATGCATATTGTTTGCATGACTATTTTGAACTCCTTTATATTTTAAAACAAATGTGGTCCATATTTATAAAAACAGCCCCCCCCCCAGAAATTCCTGCATATGGGGCTGCATGTCTACTGGAGAACGGGGTGTTTGACTGTGTAGAACAGTGACAGCTCCTGTAATGTGCTCCTAATTCCTAACTTACTTTGCAGAAAAGTTGCCTTTTATAAAGTATCTTTTTAGATCTGAGCTTGGGAACAATCTTTTTAGATCTGAGCTTGGGAACAATCTTTTTAGACTTTTAAAAGTAATTAATAAACAAGAAATTGACAATGACGTCACTGAAAAATTGTAAGGTAACACCCATGTTCTTTGTTGTCATAGATGTGTCCTGAAAGCAGCAGAAATGTCAGAGAGGTACAATGTGCATCATACAACAACAAACCATTTATGGGTCGATTTTATGAATGGGAACCTTTTGTAGAAGGTAAGAAGATAAATCCATTTTATCATTATTACACGTCCTACATTTGGGAAGGAAAGCATCTTTAATCTAGCAAACATCAGCAGGTTTTAACCATCCTTAAATCCTATGGACCTTCCTTTCTTCATCTGCTCTAGGTATATTTGACTGATAAAAGCGTAACACCTGTATTTCCCAGTTATCTCCTTAATCAACAAAACCACAGGGCACTATTTTTAACTTTTGTACTCTTCTTATATTTGGGGGCAAGCTCTTAGCTGATGTAAACAGTGTGTCATGCCATTTAAGTAAATGGCGCTAAACAATTTTACATCAGATTAGCATCTTGCCTATAGTCTTTATCCATCCTATTCAAAATCCTCTGGATAGTCATAACTCTCTCTTTCTTTGAACATCTCAGCCGATGGGATGGGATGGAATATAGGAGAGGATAGTTGCGCTAGGAATTTTCCCAACTGGGAATTGAACTGAAAGCCCTGTGATAAACAAGCATCAGCTTATTAGTGGTTTGCCATCCCTGATACAACTTGAAGCTCTCTAGTTTGGCACCCTCAGGACTTGACTGGTGCCCAATGGAAGAATTTGCCATGCCACAGTGGGCCAAAAGTGTCCAGGAGCATTACGAACACTTCCACTGCTTACTGGGGTCTTAAAAGACATTTGGGATAAATTACGGCTAAATAATAGCACAGAACACTGAGAGCCAAGACCGGTAGCTGTAAATAAACTTTATGTAACTGTGGGAATCTTGACCACACCCATGATAAGCAGATGTCTGGCTAATTAAAATCATGCTGGACCACAGATTTTACCAGATGAGGGAGTGGCAGACTAGAGAGGTTCAGTTTGGAAGATGGCCCACAGTAGGTGGGGGGCAGGGGAGCAGAACCCTGTCTTCTATAGATTTTATTTCCTTTGGGTCTGTGAGGTCACAACTATTTATTTATTCATCTGTGTGTCAGCAAGTGTTGGGTACACCTTAGGCAAGATCTGTTCTTATCACTGTATTTATTTATTTACTTTTTATATGTGTAGTGTATATACAATTGTATTCCTCAAATATTTCTTTGTGGCCTGAGAGCAGCCTAGTTCATGTTATGCTTTTTTAACCTTGTCAAATAAGTGGTGAAGGCATCTGTGGAGCAAAGAAAAATGAAGCGTAGAGAAGTATGTGCATTCTCAGGGCAAGAGCCTCACTGCTGACTGCTGGATAAAATGGCTGGAGAAGCCTAAAAAGGCCTTGTCTTGACTGGAGGGGGATTTCAAAGGTTGCAGAGATTGTGGAAGACAGCTCATGGGCTGTGTTGAGGAACCTCTTATGCAAAATTGTGAAGGTGGTGTTTCAGGGTTTGGACTGAATCACTATGAGATATCTAGACAGTGCTGTGGATCTATTACAGTTTAGCTTCTGGAGCAGCTCTGGATGATCAGGGAGAAAAGGAGACTAAGTCATTCTTGTCCCCCTTCCCATTGGGCTATGTTTTTGTGTTGCAACCCTATATGGAGATACACCTATCTCGTAGAACTGGAAGGGACCTTCAGAGGTCATCAAGTCCCCGCTCCCTCACAGCAGGAGCTATCACCATCTCTGACCGACTTTTTTTGACGTATGTGCCCCAGATCCTGAAATGTTCCCTTCAAGGACTGAATTCACAACCCTGGGTTCAGCAAACCACTGAGCTATTCCTCCCCGCAACCCTGAGTGTGGCAGAGACCATTGGAAATTTAAAGTGGAAGGTGCTAAGAGTTTGATGAGCCTTCCACTTTCTTCTTTTAGTATTTCTTTTAAATCTGTACCTCAGTCCCCTCATGCTGGCTGTTCTCTGTTCTATTGGGAACACAATATTAATTCTGTCATTTGGATTGTGATAACACTGCAGACTGTGCAGCAAAGGGATGGCCCTTGACCTGAGGCTCACAGTGTAGAGACAAGGATGTATTTAGTTGTTGTGGTTTTAATTAGACTTTTTTTCTTCTTAACTGTGCCCCCTGCTTCAACTGCTCCTTCTTTAACATTAGGCAACACTGAGTAGTAGCCGTAACACATTATGGCTCAGCCAGATTAACTTGAACAGATAGCTTTTTAGTAGCTTAATCTACTTTATTGGATACTGTGACCCTCTCTTTTGGTTAATGTCTGGAGAAATTTTTCGCTCTGTATTAGGCTTTTCAATCAAAGTCAAGTTCCAAAGGAACCATTGATAATAGTAATTAATGCAAAGAGGTATTTTTACTTTCTCACTCTGCCCCCTTAAGTGCTAAAGTCATTGTAGTTGCAAATATTACCTGTTTGTGCATGTATTCCATTTAAAGGTCTTTTGTGATCTCTAATTAAAGCCTCTGAACTGAACCTATCAGTTAGCTACTTGGATATGTTTTACTTTGGTTAATCCCAGGGTCAGTCCTTTTCTGTTGCTAGAATAGCTTTGCTTTCCTTAATCCAAACAGGAAAAAAATTCCTAAGATTTTTCTTAGAATGTCATACGGTTTCTCTTTGCTGCTTTGGGAGTCATGTGTCCCCAAGCCACAGATTTATTTACTTCTCCCAAATATGTCTAGTAAATATATAAAGAGAAGTTGTTTCATTTTAACTACTGATTTGTGTCTGTGAAGCGTTGTAAATTGAGACTCTCAAACATTTCTTTCTTAGTATTGGAAATTTCACCTACTAGTTAGCCACTAGATTGTATTAAAAAATCTCTTGCATATTAACAATAATAAAAGAAAAATGTACCAATTTCTTGTTGGGTTGCAATTCTATTGAGTTGAACTTGGGTACATGAGAATACCCATTGAAATACTACATCGTCTGAATTGGCAGAGTGGACCTTAATTTATTAATGTCTTAAGACTTGTTTTAAATACAAGTGGACTAGGATAGAATATGCTGATATTCATGTTCAGGGAGTGAAATTTTTGAAGTGAGTGAAATACATCTGGAAGTGAATTTTCTTTCTTCTATACTGAAGTCAGATACATCTTGACAGAAATCCCTTTCCTTCCTGTTCTCCACAGCAATCTGCATTTAAAAAAAAAAATTATGGTGCAGTGAGGGTTAGACTCTTAGAATTTCATGGTTGACCATTGCTAAGAACAAGTATTTTTAAAAGAAATGTAGTTTCTGCTGTTAGCTTTGAAGAGGAAGTGGGATATTGATTTTTGTAAAAACCCAGAGGTGATAAATTGTGACTCCTTGGGAGGTGAACATATGGGCCTGCTGACATGAACACAAATCAACCTCCTGTATACTGGAGGCAGGAAGAAGGATTTCAGGCCAGGGAGGGAGGGTCTCAGCAAGCTGGCTTAGTGCAAGCTTCCTCTATTTTCATACCACTTCCCAAAGGGCGCAACTGGGAAGATATTCTCATTTCTGGGAAAAAAAAAATCTGTGGCTCACATTTTTAGTCACATTAGGGGGTGTGTGTGTATATAAAATCAATAAAATAAGGGAGCTCGCCTACTGCCAAAGGTTGCTTATCTACAATATCTCCTGGTGAGGTGGGCGAAGTAAGTTTCAGCAAAAATAGGTATAGCCTCACAAGTCTCTTGTAATTAAAATCACATTTGTATCAAGCCCTCTTTTTACTTGCAGAATGTGAAGTTGTAATTTAGTGTGAAGTCTTACATAGAGTGATTTAGAAATCTAAGAATTTAGTGGTATCAACAGGCTCTGGTTATTAGTGGTTCTTGCACATAAGGACTACATTCAGTTAGCTAAAACTTAACTCATATTTTTTTCATTTCTAAACTTTCATGGCTTAGCCGTGTAACATATTGAAGGGAATGATTTTTTTGATGATTGAAATAGGTGCAGCATTTTCCCATGCATTCCCTGCATGGAGGTTATGTAAGTTGAGCTGTCATTGAGCTCAAAGAACTTTCAGAGCTACTATACCTCCAGAAAGCGAATGCAGTATAGATCCATATCTTGTAAAATCATGACAGGTGTGGAAAAATTGAATAAGGAAAAATTATTTATTTGTTCCCATAACATAAGAAATAGGGGGCACCAAATGAAATTCACGGGTAGCAGGTTTTTCTTCATGCAGTGCACAGGAGGCCTGTGCAACTCCTTGCCGGAGGATGTTGTGAAGACCAGGTATTTATCAGCATGGCTGTTCTTTATGTTGGCCACACATCCATACACTGTACTGGTCAAAGATGCAGTAAGCTGGCCATACAATATCAAGACTTGTTTTCCTGACAAAGCAAGAAGTTACCTGTTTGCCCAGGTAATGAACTACAAACATACTTACCAAATCCATTAAAGATAGTCACCCTGTATTAGGGTGAACATCCTGTTTCTAAAAGGACAGTCCCATATTTAGGCTCTCATGCAGGTGTCTCAGTTTTTTCGTAAAAACTGACAATTTATTTTCTGTCTGTTCCCACTCCCACTGTATCAGTCCTGCTTCAGGCTGGATACCACCTGCCCACCAGCAGTGAATGATGAGGGGGTTCCAGTGGCCAATGATGGAGGAGGGTGTACAAGGCTGGTGGTGAGGTGAAGATGCAGTCATCCATCAGTGCTGCCCTCGCTTTGTGCCAGGCCTTGGTCAGAAGGGCCTGTCTGTCATCCAATGTTTCTTCTAATTTTTTTTCAATCCATCTGCAAAATAAATTGCATGTGCACCAAGGCATGTGTAGATGTGCACTCCCAGTAGAAATGCATGCTGCAGGATATGGGCGCTAGATGGCTTTCTGCTAATCAGCTGGACGGCCCCTGAATCTCTCTTGGGTGGCTCAACGTACAGGGAACACTGTCCCCATCCAGTTTCTGGCTGGCTGGCTGAGCACTGTGAGCTTCAGAGGCTGGTTTGTGTGGGCAAGTGCCAGGAAGTGTCCAGTTATGTGGTGGTGGTGTTGGTGCCCACCCATCAGCTCCCCTTCTTACTGTCCTCTCCCTGTTGTGCTCCTTAAACCTCTTCCAGACCTGCTGCTTCTCCATATCCCCACAGTATGGTGCATCCTGCTCCCAGCACTGTGCCAAGAATCATAGAATGGGAAGGAACCTCAAGAAGACATTAAGTTGCATCCCAGGACCAAGCACCATCTAGACCATCCCTGACAGGTGTTTGTCTAGTCTGGTCTTAAAAATCTCCAATGCACTGGCTCTGCAGCTCCCATTAGCCAGGAACTGTGGTCATGTGAATGTGGAGGGTGGTGCTTTCAGGTGTGGGCAGCGTGTAGAACGCCTAACACCTCTGCCTAGTAGCTGGCCATGCTAGCCACTTCCAGAAACCACCTGAGGAAAGTGCCACCTGGCTGTACACTGCACCCCAGCTGTCTGCCCCAGGCTTAAGCCCCTTCCTGTTCCCTGATCCCCATATTTCCAACACTCCTGTGGAGTTTGCCCTCCTGCCCCAGTCAGAGGCTGCATACCACCCTCTGCCCCAGACCAGTGACTGTGAGGAGGGGGAAAGTGAGTGACCTGGGGGTGGAGGGGAGAGAGTGAACCAGAAGCAGGGGACAAAGGTGTTTGGTCTTGTATGATGAGCTTAGGGGTCTGGCTGCATCTCCCTGCATGTGTGCTACAATTTACAGCATACAATAACTGTGTGTATGTTTTTATTCGGAGGAGGTGCTACTTGGACCACCTCCTCTACATCTCCCAGTTCTTTCTCCATATCCTCCATTCTGCTCTGAGCTAGCAACAGCAATGCAGGGATTTGACACACAGCCATGACCATTTCTCTCTCCCTCCCCTACATTGCACAATCCCAGCAAAAAAGGATTTGGGAGACTATTTTGCCCCCAGTGTTTATGTTGGAACAGCAAGGGCAACTCAACCATGATTTACAGCGCAGCCTTGACAGTGGAGTTATGTATAATTAGTATTATTGTGGGTGGAAAAAAAAGTACACTCTATATGTCTCCCTTGTTTAGACTGGTGCAGCTGCAGAACTAAACCATATGATATGCTACAGTTCCAGCACAAATTTCTGTATTTAGCGTCTGTTTAGTATGGTTTTTGAAATAAATTTGATCAATTTAGACTCTCTAATGACAAATAGTAGTTGGTGTTTGGAGGAAAATCAGATTTAAGGACAACTTGTGGGGGAGAAGTCTCAATAAAGAGAGGAGTATAGTAAAAAGAGCAAGCAATTGTTCTAATGGTTTAAATGAAGAGTGATTGTAACCGGGTTTGTTTTGGACTGGCGGAAGGGGAAGGGCTCCTGAATCTAAGGAGAACCCCAGTCTGTTTTGATGGTTTATGAAGAAGTAACTGAAGGTTCAAGGAGAAGAACTGCTAGTGGCATCTTCGAGGGAGGTTTTCCACCTGTCTTCCCCACACGCAGCAGCTAGCCCTGCAGCTGGCTCCACTGGCTCCATGTCCAGCCTCTGAGCAGCTCCTCAGGTGTCCTGCCAGTCCTGTGTCCCAGCCTCCAGGCAGCCTCTCTGGGCTTGTGCTGGCCTTGCCAGCTTACGCACCCTGCAGGGTCCAGCCACCTGCTGTTCACATGGGCTCTGCAGCCCACCATCCTTGGGGTCCAGGCCACTGGCCCCGGAGGCTGTGCTGCTGCTTCGGGGCTTGCTGCCAGCCTGTGGCTTCGCAGCTGCCTTCAGCTGCATCTGGATTGCCAGCTCTCCCAGACCAGATGGACCAGACACCATTTGTGGCAATGGAATCCGGCCCAGGAGAGCTGGCAACACTGTGTGACCCAGCCTGGGTCAGTGAGGGGCACGAGCAAGTTTGGGGCAGCACAGCCCATCATCCAGACCCTAAAAGTACTTCCAGTACCCCTGTTGAAATGGTATGGGTTTATATGACAGCAACAAAATCTGTCCGTGCAAGCGAAGCAATGCTATTTTTAATGGGAAATGGGGATGGAATAGTTAAAGATATCAATTCATTCTCCAAAAAGTGTTCAGGTGAAATAAAGTGCTTTTTAAATCAATCAAAATCTGGTTTTTGATCCTGCTTTTATAGCAGAACATGTATAGTAACCACACACATCCCCAATACTGCTTGAAGTACAGAGTTTCAAAATCAGTGCTTCCCTGATGGCCTTTGGTTCGCTTTCAGTTCCAGTTGCCAGTGGTGTATTAGTGACGGGATGAGCCCCTGGTATAGCATTGTCAGCACTGGTTTAGTAGATAATGTGGAGAAAACACAGAACCCTCAGGACTTTGCCAGATAAGTAAAGGTGAAAGTAAAACCCTGGTAACTGGAAGTCAGGCTATTGTGTGTTTTCAATTTGAAAGGCTAAACATACAGGGCTTATTTACAGCTTGTGGGAGCATCATCGGTGTTGGGGAAGAGGTTCAATACACATGAGACTTTGTGGGGATGCGACTGTGACTTACAAAGAGCAAAGGTCCTGTGGGTGTCCTGTGGCTGGCGTAGCGATCTGCGCTGGTTCAGAAATGTGCTGCCATGGGAGTTAATCCAGCATTCTCATTGAGAGGTGGGAGAACTTGCTCCTGTGCTTCTTTTGCATTCCACCCTGGCCTCACTATCTGGAAAGGGCTCCTTCGCCCTGTGGGAGGGACCTGCACAGGGGCAGGCATAACTGAGCCTTCTCTGTGTTGAGTGTGACATCTTTAAGAATGCACCATTTTCTTTTTCTACACAAGCCTTGCAGATTCTGGAAGAGATCGTGTGTTCTAAAGCAAGATGGGTTGGGTGGTGTGACATCCCGAGTACACTGGCTTCTGGTGAGCTTCTTATACTCAATCTATAGTGTCCCCATTTTTCTTTTTTCATACAAGAATTTTTAGTTTTGCGGCTCAACGCCTTACAACTAGGACGCAGTAGATTAAGAAGAACAAGCCCACAAAGAAAATCTTCAGAGCGCATTATTGCCAGCTTTCAGCAAAGCTTTTTGACAAAAACAGAGAATTTGTTTCTTTTGAAATTTCTTGGGGGGGGAGGGGGAGCCAGAAAAGTTTTCATGATTCCCAGAGCAGGCTTGCTGCGTGGCTGGGAATGGGGTTGCCAAGTGTCAGTTTTTTGACCAGATTGCCATGGTCGACAGGGCTATGTTGGTGGCACAGCGGGGGTCTGGGGCTAGTGGGCAATACCCTCACTGGCCCCTGAGCAAGGCAGGGGACTGGGGCTGAGGCTGAAGGGGCAGTGCTGAGCCTAGAACTCCCCCAGGCAGTCCTTACAGAGCATGCCATATGGAGCTCCAGCAGCAATTAAAGGGCTTGTGGCTCCATGAGGCCTTTTAAATCACTGGGCCCGGGTGCAGTTGACCCCCACCCCAACGGTGGACCTGCCCAGACCTAGGACAGGCTCCATACCCACCCTGGCTCTGTGCAGCTTCTGGATGTGGCCACCAGGTCCCTGTGGCCAGAGGTGCAGGGAGACATGGTACATGGCCCTCATGCCTACAGACACAACCCCTGCAGCTCCCATTGGCTGAACTGTAATCTATGGGAGCTGTAGGGGCAATGCCTGTGGGTGCTGCGACAGTGCACAGATGGAGTCTCCCTCTGCCTGGGGGCTGTGGGGACTTGGCAGCAACTTACTGGGAGTTTTGGTACTTGCACCACAGTGCTCTCCAGTGCCCAGATTGCCTCCTGGAGCTCTTACCCGCCCACTCCAATCACTTGTCCTGGCCCTAAGCCCCCTTCTGCTCCCCAAACTCCTCAACCGTGGCCCCACCTCAGAGTCTACCCCACACCTCCTGGAGTCCTAACTCCCACCTCATTCCCCTGTTCCAGCCCCCAGCACAGTCATGTATCTTGAACCCATCAATTCTGGTCCCACCTGGAGCTCACATGTCCAGCCAGAGCACTCATTGCACTACTCTCTAGATCCCTGCCCTATGCCCGAAACACCTCATCCCTGGCCCCAGACCACATCTCCAGCTGGAGCCCTAACCCCCACACCACACTTCAGTATGTCCCAGACCAGTGAAAGTGAGTGAGGGTGTAGGGGGAAAGAGTGATGGTGGGGGGAGTGGGTAGGGGGTTGGGCCTCAAAGAAGGGGCTGAGCCTCAGCAAGAACAGGGCTAGGGCAAGGGTGTTCAGTTTTGTGTGATTAGAAAGTTGGCAGCCCTCATTGGGAGTGATCTGAATGGAGGTTACAGCAACCTGGAAGCTGCAGTAGCAGCTATGGAGTTGGTGCTGCTACTGCTGCATCTTGTTCTGCAGAATATTTCTTTTACCCTTGCTCCCGGCATAGCTCTGTTGCCAAACACAGCTACTCAAGGGAGGATTTACCGCAGCCCCCCGTGTTTTAATTACACATACCCTTCTCTCAGGTAGAGCCACCAACAGCCAGGGCCAGGTTCAATTTCTAGGAGTTTCTCTCCATCCATCCAACACAGAACTGACTCAAGCCCCCACCCAATAACCTGGGAGACAATGCTTGCCTGAGAGGCAATTCATCCCTGCTTGCAAGTGCAGAGTCTGAATGTAGAAACGAAACTTTTATTAAAAGAGTGGAAAATATCTAGGCATTAATTTGGGAAAACACCACAAACAGAGTTCATAAACAACAGAGAGGGAGCCGTGCTAGTCTATATGCTATCAAAACAAACAAGCAGTCAAGTAGCACTTTAAAGACTAGCAAAATAATTTAATAGGTGAGCTTTCATGGGACAGACCCACTTCTTCAGACCATAGCCACACCAGAACAGACTCAATGTTTAAGGCATGGAGAACCAAAAACATTAATCAAGGTGGACAAATCAGAAAAAAATTATCAAGGTGAGCAAATCAGAGAGCGGGGGCGGGGTGGGGGGAATTAAGAATTAGATTAAGCCAAGTATGCAAAAGAGCCCCTATAGTGTCCCAGAAAATTTGCATCCCGGGTCGAACCACGTGTTAATGTGTTGAATTTGAATATGAAAGAGAGTTCAGCAGTTTCTCTTTCCAAACCAGAGTGAAAATTCTTCTTTAATAAGATACAAACTCTTAAGTCATTAACAGAATGGCCCACTTCATTAAAATGTAGAATAGTGACAGAGAGGGAGCCGTGCTAGTTTATATACTATCAAAACAAAAAAGCAGTCAAGTAGCACTTTAAAGACTAACAAAATAATCTATTAGGTGATGAGCTTCTGTGGGACAGACCCACTTCTTCAGACCATAGCCATACCAGAACAGACTCAATAAATACACATGTTCACGGCCCATTTTGTGTTGACGCAGCACACGAGAGATGATGCTGCAATAGGCAGGGCTGTGCTACGTTCCTTTGGTGGCTTGTATTCACCCAAATTGGAATGCACGTGAGCAGCCACTCGAAGAAGAAAAGACAGTTACCTGTTCTGTAACTGGTATTCTTCAAGATGTGTTGCTCATGTCCATTCCAAAACCCTCCCACCTTCCCTACTGTCGCGATACCCGGCAAGCAGGAGCTGAGTGGGGCTGGGTCGGGCAGTGCATATGTTTGTCACCATACAGGTGCCATTCCAGGCGGTGGTGCACTGACCTTACGGTTACTGGCTAGGGCAAAAAGCTTCTGGCAACTGCACATGCATCAGCAGACACCCAACTTGGAATGAACATGAACAACATGTCTCGAAGTACACCAGTTACAGAACAGGTAATTGTCTTTTCTAAATGAAGATGTTCTCCCACAGATGGGCTGTAAACAAAGTGAAATCTATTGCTTGCTAAGTTGTGCAGCAGAAATTGTACGTGGTGCAACTTTGGCATAAGTGCTTCTTATCCCTCATGATCCAGAGAGGCTTTAATAGTAAAAATAGTCTCGGGATTTTTATCATTCTGCTTTTCCAGATGGCTGCATTTAGTTAGTCACATTTGCTTTGCTGGATTCCTAACAAGAATTTTCACTGTTAGTTGAATCACAAAGACAGCTTAGTTTAGCTCAGGGGTGACTGATGAGGAAGGATATAGGGGGGCACTGGGCAGATGACCTATCCCCCGTGTGACTTCTCCCCATGCCACTCCTAGCTGAGACAATCCCCCTGTTCACCCCAGGACCTGCTTCTCCCTGCCCCTGGTCTGCCCCTCCTTGCCTTTTCCCCACCCTAGCTCTGCATTTGCCCCACCTCTTCCCCCTGCTCCTCTCCCCAGTGATGCTGCTTGGGATCCTAGTGGGCTGTGGTGCAGCAGGGGTTGCCCCCTCCATTCCCTGGAAGTGGTGGGGCTGGGGAAGTAGCGTGATGCAGCCCGTTCCGCTCCCCAGCTGATGGCTGCCTCATTCCTCTTCCCACTGTTAAGTACAGGAAATGAAGTGTTACATTTGCAATGGAAATAATGCCATTTTCACATTTCAACATGTAGCTGCATGTAGAACCCAGATCCTTTTACCAAAATGAAGAGGGAGATTATATGGAATCAACTTCTCCTTGATACAGAGTGAAAACATTCCATATCCAGTCCCCCTCTTCCTTCAGGATTGAAAAATTCACTCTGATGTAGACAGGCATCTCTTGTGCTACTTACCAAGCTCTGCGATCTACTAGTGTTGTCTGGTCACCATTTTATTTCTGATATAGTTTCATGGCAACTTCTGCATTTTCTTACTCCTGTCAAAACAAAACAAACACCCTCACCCCAGAACATAATTAACGTGCTTCCTAATTTATCAGGAATATGGAAAAATATATACACTCATCCCTCATTAAACCAGTACTTTACTTACGAGTACTCACTTAAACAAGGGACACAGTGACTTACCTCTGTTCACTAGACGAGTGAACTCCCCTCTGCTAATATGAGCCTTACTCCACTCCCCGTGGCTCCAACCTGCTGCAGCCTGACCCTCCACCGGCTCTGCAATCCCAACCGACTGCAGCCTGAACCCCCCACAGGCCCCCTGCCCCAACTTAGCCTGTTTCCAACACCCACCCACCGGCCTGGTCCCCTAACCCCACCCCCCAGGTAAGTTAAGGACTGACTTACCACTGGTGCAGCCCAGAGGAGCTGCCGGTATATCCAGCTCTGAGCATCAAAGCGGCTCCCACTGTGAGGCAGGGCAGCCATGTGCCTGCAGCCATGTGGCCAGGCATGTCCAGTCATGCTCCACAGCTCCCTTCGCACGCTCTGCCCAGCCCACCTGGCTTGGCCCGCTCCCAGTGCACCCCCCCAGCTCACAGCTTCACCCGCACCTTCTGCCCTGGTTTGGTCCACTCCCAACATGCCCTCTTCCCCCAGCTTGCAGCTCCCCCTGCACCCTCCAGCCCAGCCTGCCTGGTTCGGCCTACTCCCAACATTCCCCTGGCCCAGCCTGCTCCCAACATCCACCCCGGCCTGGTCCCCAAACTCCCCAGCCCACTGCACCCCTACCCCAGGTACTGCTGGTGCAGTCCGGAGAAATGAGCCACCACCTCCTTCACCAGAGCCGCCACCAGGGTTTAACCCTCCCTTCCACTCATGGCCCCAACCTGCCCTCAGCTTTAACCCTCTGCAACCCCCCCCACACTCCCCAAGGTTCACTTACCTTTCAAAAGCAGTGCCACATGCTGCCACTCCTTCCCTGAGTTAGGAGCACTAGGAACCAATCAGAGACTTTAAAGTGTATTTAATAGTAATTTAGCGTCCCTATTAGGAGTTTTCACCTACGCACAGAAAGTTGGGAACCAATTGTGCTTGTATAGTGAGGGATGAGTGTACCAGTAGTGCCTCCTCAAGTACCTAGCCCAGGGGTTCACAACCAAAATAGCAAGAAGAGCCTTTTTGAATTTGGTAAAAAACTCAATAATTTGAGAGAGCAGTGCAAGTGAACACAAGACATTCCTTAATAAATAATGTCACACCATACTTTTTGTAACACCTGTTTTAACAACAGTGCACGCAACGATTTGTAATGCAATATATGTTTACTGCAGGAAAGTCACAAACTTTTTACATGTTCTATTTCGTTGCACTTTACCTGTGTGTGTTTCTACTACTGTCTTCCAGACTTTCATTCCCAAACCCACTTAAATTCTGCCAATTTTACTTCATGTTTAATTTCAGTTTTCTTTCTTAGAACATGTGTTGCCCTTCACAGGAAGAATGCCTCAAGCGTCCTTTTCCTTTTCAAAATCAAGACTTTATTAGCACCATGATCAAAATGCAGATACAGTATCATATCCCATATTAAAGGAGGAGTTACCCAATGTTTTGAGATCACATATCATTTGCTATTTAGATGTGAGTTGTTCATTGTTAGTCTTTTAGATGTTTGCTGTTTATTGAAAATCATCAGGAGGTTTTTTTAAATTTTTTTTATTTGCTTTGCAGATTATAGTGTCAGGAGCCACAAAGAAATCCTTAAAGAGCCACAGGTTGCAGACCCCCTGATCTAGTCTGTTTCGGTAATGCCAGTATTCATCTGGGCACTTCAGAGTACATCACTGTAGTCTTTTAGATAATAAAAGCCTCTGTAAAGTGCAATAGTAAAATAAACCAAAGTCAAACTATACATTTAAACTACATGAAGAGTGAGTTGAAAAACCAAGAGCAAAGACGCACATTTAATGAAGGATATTGACTTTATCCTATGTGGCATGGTATTTTAGAGGTCCACTAAGACCAAATGCTGTAGATCTATGGACTGAAAAAGTTGCATTACAAAGGACAATGATGAATGAGTGTTATCTATTCAGATTTGATCTTAGTACTTAAAGAGATCTCAGGTACCCAAGACTGACTGGTATTTATTAATTAGTAGAGCAGCACACAATAGGCACGAATGCTTTCGAGGCTGGGAACTGGCCATTGAAGCCAATGATATAAATGAAGAGACTGATCACAATGCTGTTTAGTTCTGATGGCCTATTCACAGTTTTTGAGGATGTCAATTTTAGTTCCTGGTAATTCCCTGGCTGTGATTCAGATACCGTCTACATTGTTTTTCTGTACATTTCCAGACTTTGTTGTATTTCTTAATCTTTCTAACTGGGTAAGTAACTTCTACTGCTTACTCATTATTTTGTTGTTTGGTACTTTATATATGTTCCTGTCCATTTCCATTAAATCATTGTGTGTTCAGTTAAAAGTTACTCTTTCTTTACAAATTATGCAAGCTTATGTTTTTCCATTCCAAGCAAGATCATAGAAAATTATGGGAATCTGGTTCATGACCAGAATATGGGCCTTATATAAGTATGGTTCTTGGGTCAACACAAGGAAGACATAATTTTAGCCTGGTCTTTGAATTCCCATTTCACAGATGGTTTGGTTTTGTTTTTTTTTTATAAATACAACGCACCAAGACCCTTCAACTGACATAAATCTTAGCTACAATTTTTACAAATTGAGGATCTGGCCCACTGTGCTTTTGATTTAATCTGTCTATGGAAGGCCTCTTTCTGCTGGGGTTTCCTATTAATTTTGTGTTCAGTTAATACAGGTTTGCATGCATGGATTTTCACTCTGAATTTCATATAAAACAGAGCAAACTAACTCGATCTCAAAGTGAAATGCATCTGTGAAATGGCTTAAATTTAACAAATCAGATGAAACAGCATTTTTTCATTATTTTGGTGCAAATTAGTCAAGTCTGCTGAAACTGTTTCAATTCAAAGTGCTGTGAATTTTAGTGAGGCTTTACATGTACTCATTTTGTTTTCATGTTATAACACTGGAAACTCAGATTGGGGAATTTTTATGATTTCAAGCTGAACTGAACATTTCATATACATCAAATAAAAATTCACTAAAATTTAAGGGCTAGATTGGAAACTCCTTATGACAACTGGTGAGCTCTTGCTCATGTGAGTACACCTCTTGCTATTCAATGAGAGATTTGGAAAATGAGGTCAGTCCTAAAAGATGAAAAAGGAGTCTAGGCTCTCATTTAATAATTTTTGTAAATTTCAGTTCCTGACCTTGAAAGTATATATGCCTATGTGGGCTTCAAAGACAGTTTCTCCCAGAGCTCATTTGTACCTTTTCACTGGCACACTTGGTTGAAACATTGACTTTCTCTTATAGGATGTGTCTACATGTGCCCTTCTCTTTCGGAAGGGGCATGTTAATGAGGCCCTGACATACATATTCAGTGCCTCATTAGCATAATGGCAGCCAGTCATGCTTCGAAAGTGCTGCTTTTGAAAGGTAGACTGGGTTTGTAGATGTAGGCTTCGAAATAAACCCCACACTTCGAAATTCCCTTATTCCCAATTTATTTCTAAGTGGCCATGTCTATACAGCCAGTCTGCATTTTGAAAGCAGCACTTTTGAAGGGCAATTGGCTGCCATTATGCTAATGAGGCACTGAATATGTATGACAGGGCCTCATTAACATGCCCCTTCGGAAAGGGAGGGGCATGTGTAGACACAGCCATAGTATTGATTCATACAACAATTGTACTTCAAGAATATCCTGATACAATCAAAGCCTCTGGGTGATAACTTATCTAGAAGGCCACGTACTGGTTTTAACTGAGAAAGAAGCTTAACTTGTACTCTTCTGTCTATCTGTGTCTATCTACTCTCTCTCATCAGACAGAGAATTAAGATCTTAAGGGAAGGTATTGTTTTGATTTGGGTGTGGCGGTGAGGGTTGCTCTGTGTGTGCATGGTGTCTGGCACATTACACCTGGATCTGTGTCAGGAGCTCCTAGTCACTACAGTGTTACAAATAATACAGGTTGAACCTTTCTAGTCCAGCACCCTCAGGACCTGACCAATGCCAAATGAGAGAATTTGCTGGACCACAGGAGGTCAATGTTTCTAGCAGCATTACCAACACTTCTGCTGCTTACTGGGCTTTTAGAAGACATTTATGAGTGAATCAGAGCTAAAGAACATCACAAAACACTGAGAGCCAGGACTGGTGGCTGTAAACACACTTTATGGGACCACAGGAAACTTGGCGACACCCATGGTAAGCGGTCGTCCGGCTAACTAAAATCATGCCAGATTACGGATGTTTCTGGATGAGAGTGTGATGGACTAGAGAAGTTCAACCTGTATATGGAAGTGAAAGATTTGCACCCAGGAGCATATGATTTGTATATCACTAAATATATCTCAAGTGGGTGAGCTGTAAATGTGGCCTCAGTTTGGTGTGGGATGTGGTTATCAAGGGAAACACATGATCTGCATGAAGGCAGTAGGTGGAACTTGAGGACCACCTGATATCCCTTTCACCCCTACATTTTCTTGATTCTGTAATATCTGTGTTAACTTTTTCAGCTGTGACCACCTAATTTTCCACTAACCCAAGTGTGTGGGTGTTTGTTTTCTTTTCCACAGTCAGGTGTTTGCATAGAGACACCCAACTATGCTCTTTGCATGAACAATTTTCCTGTCTTTAAAATTTGCTAATAAGTTTTTGAGTGTGGTTTAAAGCCAGCTAGATCTTTGGCCCATGGAATTCTGTGTGGAGTAGTAAATCAGTACATGCTCTCTGTTAATCCTGAATATTTTATTCCTTGTTTTAATTAGCTTGGCATACTGAGTTTTTTCATTATTTCTTTGTGTGGATAGGTGATGATTGTATATACAGTATACAAATTATTTTTATATAATATTCCTTATTACAAGTATTCCTTTGGCATTTTCACATGTGCTTGTGGATAACTGTGTATGTATTATAGCTCCATAAATAAAATTACCTTTTCAGTTTTATTTTGAGTTGTTGGAGCTAAATGGTGTTTTATTATCTTGCACCATCTCAAAAGTAGAAATTTAGTGTCTGATGGCTAGGAATTGTCTCTAGAATATTTTCAAGTACTCCATAAGGAAGATATAGTAAGGTAGGCCATGATGATGTATGCTTCCTGCACACCTGTGATTTCTTGGCTTGGAGAGTGCAAGTCCTCTGAGGCAACGGTAATTTAGTCCTGGCTTATGCATTCTTGGCTTTTCCAGAACAGTGCCTGCCAGTTTTATTTGTGACCCAAGATTTGATGTGTGAATTAGAATTCACTTAGTTCTCAGTATAAAACTTTGACATTTTAATAGTAAC